>NC_135707.1:1693548-2038548 GCF_964276395.1 Gasterosteus aculeatus
TGGACCACGAGGACGCACGCTGTGGACCACGAGGACGCACGCTGTGGACCACGAGGACGCGGCCAACCGAACGGTGCAGTATTGACGACCTGGAGACTTATAGATTACTACCTCCAACACATAGAAGAGTACCTCGTGTTCTGAGGCCCGGTTCCCCGTGTCAGGTCCTGCTGGAAGGACACGCCACGGAGAGAGAGACGTCTCTAATTGCGCAAAGCGTCTTTTGATGTCCCGTCGCGGCGAAGTCAACGTGATCCAACGGGGGGCTGCTGGTGGTGTAGCGGAGGAAATCCCAGGTGGACAACGAGGAGCGGTTTCATGAAGACGTATGCTGCTGCTTGATAACTTTGGATCATTACGGGGAGGCGAGCGCAGACAGAGACACAAGGCCGATTGAAGGGGGAGGAAAAAAAGACGAAAAATGATGAACATGAATGATGTGAAGAGGAAAAAAAAACCCACATGTGAGGGAGACGCGATGAATGCCAACTCCGTGTCTGAAGACAGAAGGCTTGAAAAGCAGAAAGATGAAGAGAGGGAGGAGAGAGAGTGAGAGCGGGGCCACAATCCAAAGGCTGGAAGCAGGGTGAGAGCGAGCCAGAGACAGAAGGTTAGAGAGAGAGAGAAGTGCCTGGAGTTAGTAATAATAATTTATACAAACACACCTTAATAATTCACGTTCCACTTCGATGCTGCAGGGAAAATCCAAAATTCACAGAGCATAATTAAATAGAGCGATGGAGAGGCCGGCGTGCGGCAGCAGGGCGTCTACTCCGTCGGAGTTTTGTAAAACAACCCACGATGAAACCAAAGTGGATCTCACCTCGGCGTCCCCTCCACCTCCTCCCCCTCCTCCCCCTCCTCCTGTCGGCTGACGTTCTACGCGCGCTTCCTCCCCAGCCGTCGAGAAGCAGCGTGGCGTCGGTCTCGGCGACGGGGCCTTCACGCGCCGCTCGGTCATGGTCATGAAGTGGGATGGTGAAAAGTTTTCACGGACAACAGCACATGATTTATTCAGTTGTGCGGATTACTTTTTAAGCGCTGTTGTCGTCCATTGGCAGGTTATTACGTGCAGCAATTTAAAACTAAAGCCTGTCCTGCTTGAGACAACCAACGGGTCTCTATAGCAACGAGTACCTGAACATTATGAGGCTGCAGAGAACTTTACCTTTTATAGTTTTTATTCGCCCAGCAATATTGTACATCAGAATATCCCATTTCTATTTGAATTATATGGTTCAACTTTAACTTGGTTTTCAAAAGTATATTTAATTCCTCCTGTTCATGAACGCGCCGTGGGGATGGATGTCCACCACGTTGCATCAGATACGGCCTCAGGTGGCCACACGCGATCGCGTCCATCAAACATCTCGACCAAAGACATATGAAACACAACCTCGCCATATTTCACATCGATTTAAGGTCAGTTCTCAAACTCCTGGATCCTCACGCAACACCTCGAAAACAACGCGACGCCCCTTCGACTGCCGAGCAGTTCCTCTTGCTCCGTGCTCCCATTAAAACGGGTGCCTTCTGTCCTTTGTGGTTCCAGGTGTCGCGGAGGTATGGACTGTAACTGCGTCAGTGATCTGCTGCTCCCCCCGGTGCCCGCTCTCTGGACACCAGGTCAGTACCACCGCCGAGCCCGCGCCAGGGGTCCACGTTCCGTTTGATGCAACCTAAAGTAATGTACTCATGCAATTACAGACGTCTTCAAACGCCACCTCCAAGTACGGATCCAGGTCACGTGTGTGATTTGAGTGCAGCATTATGAAACATAATCCGGCGTCGTGGAAATCCAATTGATGCGTATTAAACTGCATCTCAAACCTTACAAAAAAATAATAAAATAACCATAGATTGGTAAACAAAATCAGCCTCTGGTAGTAATTGGTTGGATACGTGATGTTTTTACAGGGCTAGTTAGGGCCAGGTTCTCTGTGGGTGAGCGAAGAAGCTCCGATGTGCAGTCGGTCCGAGCCGCATCCATCACGTTGCCGCTGACCAATCTGTTGAGGCCAGAGGGCATTAGCGCAAACTAACACTGCTCACGGCACGGCTGTCTCTCACATCATCTCTCACCACCGTCACCCATCGGTCATTCAGACAGCGCCCCCCCCCCCCCCCCCCGACCCCCGAGCGACGCCCCCCCCCCCCCCCCCGACCTCGCCTAACCTCGTCCTTTTCGCTCTGCCCCAGGGATCGCCTTCCCCGACTGGGCCTACAAGCCCGAGTCGAGCCCCGGCTCCAGGCAGATCCAGCTGTGGCACTTCATCCTGGAGCTGCTGCAGAAGGAGGAGTACCAGGGCGTGATCGCGTGGCAGGGCGACTATGGCGAGTTTGTGATCAAGGATCCCGACGAGGTGGCTCGGCTCTGGGGGCTGAGGAAGTGCAAACCCCACATGAACTACGACAAGCTGAGCAGGGCGCTGAGGTATGCGACCGGACGCCGCGCGCCGAATGTCGGGCAATGGCCCCGCTGGTGTCGGACGGGTGGAGGATGTGTATCGCGCCGCGGTTTACATAAATGGTTTTACTGTGGCGCGGCCCGAAGCCCCACTTACGCCGGCCCTTCTCATGTTGGTCTAATGGAAAGATAAAGGTAGGACTTCTCCTGGGGAACGTCAATACCCTCAATTTCTCCTTATCGGTGGACATCCTGATGGAAAGTTCACCATTGAGCTGCCAAATAAAAAATTCAATAGGGATTTTAAAATTAAGCCCCAGACCGAAATTGCTTGGACTTCTTCTTCAGAGCAGAGAAGAGGGGGAAACTACTCGGCGGGGTGATTAAAATAATACCGTTCACACTTCAGCGTCTCACACCCCCCCCAAGTGCACACGCGGCCCTCTTATGCAAATACACACCACCCGACTTGCTTTCCTTTGGCCTCTTGTTAATAGGGGCTGTCGTCAGAGTCTAATTGTTATGAATTGGCTGGGGCCACAATTAGCCTCCATCATTAGCCTCACTTAATTGCTCAATTAAGGGCCACGGCACGATTGCCACGCAAAGCAAAACGCGTCCACGCCGCTGCACTGCGGATCCATGCTGATGCTTACATGCTGTTGTGTTTGTTGATGTTGTGCGTCTGCGTAATGAGGCGCCACCCCCCCCTGACCCACCTGACCCACCTGACCCCCCCGGACCCGCCCCCAGTGTTTTCATGCTGAGGTGGTGTATTATAAATGCTGCACAGGAACGCAGTCCGAGATTTAAAGCCGTGGCTGGCGGTGAGATGTCCGTGGGGTCTTTCAATTGGCGCCGACCCGCCTCCCCCACGACGACCCCCACCTGAGCGGCGCTGCGGCTCCTTTACCTGAGCCAGGTGGCGCCGTGTTTCGCCCTTTACCGTTGATCAACCTCGCGTCCTGACAGACTGGGACACCCCAAGTGGGCGTCACAGGAAGCGCGGCGTGCCCCACGGGAGACACCTGAGGTCGTCACCGTGGCGACTCCTCTGTTTGTGGCAGCTTCTCGCCGTCATTCGCGTTTACACGTCTCCTGGGTCGGATATCACGGTGTCCAAACGGATTCCATAGCACCAGAATTACCCTCAAATGGAGCTCATTCTTTTCACTTTTCACAGTCACAAGCAGTATTTTTAAGGCTCATGATATTATCGTTATTATTCTTCTTTTAATGTCATCATCTCCATGTTTTATACCGTAGTCTAACACCCATATCCTTTCATGAATTGTTTTAATCTTGTGCGCGAGTTGTTTCAGTTTAAATGTCGACTGTACGTTGAGAACCTCTGAGGCTCAAAGGGATTCTGGTTTTGGGCTTTTTGTCTGGTAACAGCTGAATAAAATTTCCCTTTAAAGAAGCATATTGTATTGAATCAATGCGGGCCGACGTGAATTGATTTGAGTGAGGAGGAGATGAATAAAAACAGTGGGAAATCAGCATAGCTCTTGTCCTACAGCGCTCGGTTTGTTTACTTGTTCGTTTCTGTTGGCGATGAGACACAAAACCTTGATGCGAGCGTTGAATTAATCCTTCCCTCCTCTTTTCCTTTTCCTCTTCCCTTTTCCTCCCCCCCCCCCCCCCCTCCCACACTCCCATGCTTGATTCGATATCCTCTCCTCCTCTTTGCAGGTATTACTACAACAAGCGCATTTTGCACAAAACCAAAGGGAAGCGTTTCACCTACAAGTTTAACTTCAGCAAGGTGGTGCTGGTGAACTACCCCATTCTGGACATGGCCAACTCTCCCTTCTTTCTGTCCCAGAACCACTTCAACGGGGGCTCCGCCGCCCCGGACTGCAGCCCGGAGGTACGGAGGAGGGGGGGGGGGTCATCGAACATGACTGATTTAACGCCTTGATTCCCTGCGTCTCCATAGTTATATTGATTTACAATTTACATAAATTGCATTTAAACGCCCATATGATTAAAAAAACAAAGGAAAATGAAGGGAAATAGCAAAACATACATACTCCTTTATTTTGTGTTGATAGTCGTTTCATTCAGGTAGCCGGAATTCCACTCAAATGATTTTTTCCGTTGAACATCTTCCCTGCCGTGCGTTGACTTTTTACAGGAGAAGGAGATCTAATCGGCGTCTCCATCCTTTTCTCATGCTGTCGCCAGCTGATTGGATGCTTAAGATTCAGAGAAAATAAAAACAATAAACATTCGCTAAGATACAGCCGCACATAATTGTACACGGGGCGTTTTTTTTCATTTTGAAGTGAGCGCCGGTGTGCCCGTCATTTTATTTGGAACAACCCAGAAAGTGCGCGTAACATGAAAGTACAGTAAGAGAATCCTCCGTCGTTTGTCTGCGCCGCCCTTAAGACGGGATAAGGAGACGGCGTCTTTGAAGCAGGCCGAGCGGGAGGACGGTTTTAACTTGTCCTTAAAACAAAAGAAGACATTATCCCCCTCCGTCTCTCATCCGTCTCCGACGGCTGCCGCATCCTTCTGTCATCGATTGAGAATGAAAGAAATGGAAAGCGAAGGGGTCGCGTCAGATCAGATCAATGGCGGGTCATTAATGCGCTTTGCTAAGCAACGCAGATCTCGCGGCTCGGGACTACGGTCTCGCCTTTCAAACTTGGGGGTGACAGATACTATTGATCCGAAATCCCCCCTTTGTCCCCTTCATTCCCGAGATTCGAGTATCCCATTTATTTTACCTGCCGTCCTTCTCCCTTCACACGCACGCGGCCGCCCCTGCATCCCGGATGGACGTCATTCCCTCACATCTCGGCCCCATTCGTCCTGCGTCCCCTCATGCAGGACGAAGACCCACAATCCCCCTTCCCTCCCCCCGCCATTTATCCTCTGCGCCCACGACCTTAATCGCTGGTCTCCGTTTGACTCTCGAACTCTTCCTGCCTCCGAGTCTCTGAGCCTCTGTGTCCTCCTGCCTCCCACGACGCCCGTCTTCGTCCTGTCCTCGCCGCGTCTCGTGTCGCTGTTTGCATCAGAAGTCTGAAAGTCGAACGTCGACAGCAGAGCTTCGGCGCGAGGGCGGTTTTGTGGCTGTTACTGTTCAGAACTCTATTTGGGAAGCGCACACACTAATTAAATGATTTCCTTTGTCTCAGGCGATACAGTCTCTGTTTCCTCGCCTGCCGGACTCCGGCAGGGGAACGTCCCTGTTTGACCGAGGGACCGCGGCGCCGGGGCCCGAGGGGGACAAGCTGAGGCTGGACGCGTTCCCCTTCCTCGGCTCAGGTGAGTCGATAAAAAGTGCCACGGCGAAAGTTGGAATCTTTCTGTCTCCCGGAGAGGAGAAGGAGGCGGCGGGCAGAGCATCCTTAACAAAGGGAGGAGGAGAGACGGGAGGAATGAGGAGGATGTGGGGGGGGGAGGCATGAACATTTATTGTTAAAGGAAACAAGAGAGACGGCTGTCCCATCGCATGCCCGCGGCGACGCGGCGCCGCAGGTGAGCGGCTGCGTTGTGAATTACGCATCTCAGCGGCGCTCGGAAAACACGGTGGGCAGCCGGACAGACCGTCCACCTTCCCGTCCGTCTCCGCATGTGGGGCCGTCGACGAACGCACCGTCAAGTTGCGCGTCCGTAGGTCCACACACGCCCGCCGCGCGTGCATCAGAATGCGCGCGAATGTGCGCGGCGCTGGGGAGGCGGTAAACAGATGTACTCACACACACACACACACACACACACACATCCTTCCCCGCTCTGTTTGTCCTCAGGTCCTACTCCCCCCATTTTCCCCTCCTCTCCCTCCTCTCCCTCCCATGTGTCCCTGCCGTCCTAATCCCTTCCCAGGCAGGAAGGCCCTAATTGAGGGTGCAGGCTTCGGTTTGTGGCCTGTGGGCGCCCATTACTGTGTTTTCATAAGCAAGTGAGGCCTGCCTGACTGATTCAATATTCATGTGTCTGCCAGCTACTCCTGGCCCAGCGCAGAGACTTCACCACTGTCAAATTAGCCCTGCATAGTAAATATCAGAGCGAGGGAGCTGCAGAGAGAGAGAGAGAGAGACTCCTCGAGTTGGTTGTCAGTGGGAAGGAGGCGCAGAATGTGGAGGAGCAAAGCTTTTGTTGGTTCATTAAAGCTGAGTTCCATCCCGGGCTCACGTTCACCCCACATGTCCTGTTATTAAGTGATGCTCACCGGCACCTGGAGGCAAATTCACTGCTAGGTTCCATTTGCTGGAGCTTATTTTTATTTTATTTTTTATTTAAAAAGATACGGTGAAATGTGCAAACATTCTGTCAGCTCCTCAACCTCTGGAAGTAACACGGGCCGCGGCGCCGACGCATTCTTTCCAACGAGGCGACCGTCGGCGGCCGTGCGTCTCCGTCTTTAACGGACAAACCTGTGCGCGCGCTCCGGTGTTTGGAAGGCTGCTTCGCCCAGACGCTCGTCCCTTCGCGGGGCGGACGCAGGATCTTTGCGTTCACATCTGGTTGCCAGCAGTGTGAAGTGGGTGTACGTCTCGGCGCCGGCATGCATAAACGAACCATCGGGGGGGTTTCTGTCGAAAGCAGCCGTGCCAGAATCGGCCCCCGTGGCTCCTGATTAGAATTGCAAATACCGATGAGCATAATTAGTGAACATTCTTGGATGTTGTATGTGGAGAAACCTTTGGCCCTTCTCAAAGCTAACCTCCGTCCCTGGATTATCTCTGTCCTATAGGTGCGCCGTGCTACACCAAACCTCCGTCACTGCTGGGCCCGTACCCCCGCAACCCGCCCTTCGACTACCCCTGGGGCTTCAACCCCTACCTCCCAGGGGCCTTCTCCCTCAACAACTGCCCCAAACTGCCCCCTGGCTCTCTCTACCCCTCCCAGTTTTACCCCAACCCTCTGCAGGGCGGCCTTTCCCAGCTGCCTCACCCCTTCTCCTCCCTGCTCCCCACAGGGGAGGCGGGCGGGGGCGAGAGGGGAGCAGCGGGGCAAACCGGGGGGACGAACGGCACGGCGGGGGGTCAGCCCGTCCGGCTCGTCCTGCCGCCGTACCCCGGCGGCCTGCCGATGGGTCGGACGGACGTTGGCGGCGGGGCGACCCCGGGGGAGAGGGAGCGGGCGGAGGCCCATCCCGCGGGGACCGGGCCGGGCTTGGGCCCGGGCGCCATCGGGACGGGCCGGCAGACCCCCACGGAGAGGAGAGCAGGGCTGAAGCAGGACCCGGAGTCGGACTCGGACCTGGAGATCACGGACCTGAGCGACTGCAGCTCGGACAACGACAACGAGCCGGAGTTCGTCATCGGGAAGATCCGAGCGCCGGGGGCGCCGGACGGAAGGAAAGGCGGCGCGCCGGCCCCCGCGTCCTCTCTGCCCCCGACGGCGTCCCCGCGTCCCCTGAAGGGCCTGATGCCCCTCAGCCCCCCGCCCCCGTCCCGGCCTCCATCGCGCTCCCTGTCCGCGGCCCTGCATGACAGACACCGGGAGACAGAGACCCTGAAGCTGATACACAGCTAGTACCTCCTCTCCTCCTCCTCCTCCTCCTCCTCCTCTCTCCTCTTCTGTCTTTTCTCCCTCGGAGAGTCTTTTTTTTGGCGTGAACTCCCTCCGTCCTGGATGCGGCGGCTGTTCTTAACTTGCGAAATGACTGTTTCCTCGTTAACTCGCAGGCCGTCGCGCCGGCGACTCGCCCGTCTCAGGAGGCACGCGGCGGCCCTCTCTGTCTTCTCCTCTCACACCAGACGGTCGCTCGGGCGGGTTGGCGGGCGGCGTGCGGCCGCAATTCGCCGCGCCGCGATGGAGAGCGGCGGGGTGGTAAACTGCAGCGCGGCCACGACAAACACCTACAAGCAGCATCCCCGTACGAACACAACGCAACAAACAAATGACGCTCACATCGATCCAATTTTACAGATCTGTCCTGTAAGTCTCCAGAGTTGGACTCTACATGTGTGATCGCTGCTTCTTCTGAGACGCAGTCGCACGGCGCCACCTAGTGGTCCTTTCGGCCAACGGCTCCGTCAGCGGAATCATC
Source organism: Gasterosteus aculeatus (assembly GCF_964276395.1). Classification (NCBI taxonomy): domain Eukaryota; kingdom Metazoa; phylum Chordata; class Actinopteri; order Perciformes; family Gasterosteidae; genus Gasterosteus; species Gasterosteus aculeatus. The sequence goes on from NC_135707.1 coordinate 1,701,972, forward strand.
TGCCCTCCGTAAACCGTGCGAGTGAAGCGTTGCCCTCGAGTTCATTTTGCACTTACTTTTATATGATATATTATTTGTCGCGGGTTAATTTAGATGTTAAAATCCACATTTCTAATAGTGTCAACTGTGATAGTCTGTGAATATTTATTTTGTCCTGTGGTTCAAGTATTTCCTGCACATTTTCTAAAAGGAAAGAAAAAGAGAGAAAGAGCTGAACCAACCTAGAAATTTGTATGACTATTTCAGTGTATATATTTTATTATTGTGTACATTACATTTAATTATTATTCACTATGATAAGATTTAGCTGTATTGTTGTGATTTAATTCAGTATTTAAACATGTTGGAAAAATTATAAGCTTAGGTGGATCAAAGTTTAAATGATTAAATCTGAAGATGTTTTTCTATGATGAGGACGGAGTTCACACTGGGAATTCTCTCTGGTTATCTTGACCCCACTTAATCGAGCCCTTTCGTTGCCAGATGCCCAACGTACAAACCCTCTGGGTTTAAAAACATGCCCGTAGACTTATTTTTATAGTTAGCATTCACTCAGTGTAACTGTACTGTAATTAGTCAAATGTGAATAATATTGGTATTTGTGTTTTCTTTCTTTTCACTTTTCATCTTCTCCCAAAAATTCAGTTTTTGATTATTTTTTCAATCACTTCTTTTTGTCCAGCAGGCGGGCAATTGGTTTAGCTTGGGAACATTAGAAGATTATAAAGTACACGCGTGACCCCATTGTACAGCGCCATCGCCGCCGCAGCCTTCGGTTTGTCCAGCAGTGTGCGATTAGTCGTGAAGGCTCTATTGTAAAGTTAACGTAAAGCTCTATGTTTGTTGAGTTGCTACAGGAAAGGCCTCCAGTCGCCCCCCCCCTCCGACCTCCAGCTGTAAATACTCTTTCCTTTGTGCGTGTGCGTGTGCGTGTGTGTGTGTGTGTGTGTGTGTGTGCACATCCTACAACGACAATAGAGTGGTTTTATCCGTCATCTCTTTGTTTTACTGTAAAGAGGAAAAATGGAAAGTGCAAAAAAGAAGAAAAAGATCTTTAAAAGCAATAAACATTATTCTGGATAGTGGACTGTTGTTGACTGAGTTTGTTCGGTGGGTTTATTCAGGCAATTGATTTATTTTGTGATGATGGAAAAAATTTGAACAATTCACTGTATATTATTATTGACAAAGCAGTTTATTTGAATGAAACTATATATTCTATTTGATCAGTTTATATCCCCTATAGTTAGTGAAATATAATACAAATAATTCCAATATATGCAGATTAAAATGTGTTGTTTATCAGAATTGTTCTATGATAATAGTTGAATGACATAAACAAAGTTAATAAAGAAAACTCCCTGCGCAGAAACAATGTAGGCAGACAAGACAAAGCAGCGTTGTCGATATGCTAAGAATTAATTAATTTGGAGGGGTTTGATTTTATCACAGCAAGTGGATTTCTGTTGAAACAATCAGAAAACAAGTGATAAAAATAATGTATTGTACAACAACGTGGGGTTTTTACGTTGATATACCTACTTCAATGTTAAGTTAATCTTTTGAGGATTTGACTTTTAATCCATTTACATAAAGTCTATTTACACATTAATAATTAGAGTAATCCCAATAATGCGTTGTGAGTCTTACACAACAATGGTTCCTTAATTTTAACATGTTGGTTGTGTGTTGTGAGCTAGTGTTTCATTACTTTTATTATTGGTGCCTGACACACTAATTAACACTAGAAACAGCAGTTCATTCAACCACCAACAGCATCTTTATGTGCTGTCATTTGCAAATAACAAAACCTGTCCTCACTAATTAATCAATTATTTTATTGAATTAATTGCTGGTCTGAATGAACACGCGAGTGATGCTGAGTGAGAAACACATCCCTCCAAAGGTCTTCAAAACGCATTTAAAGCAGATTTGCATAATTGGGGAATATTTGTAAAACATCACAGCCAATATCAACCTCGTGTCCTCAACTATGAGAGACAACGTCATGTTGTCGTGAGGCGACCACTCAAAGTGGGGGAATAACTCAAGTTCACGACCATGATACAAACAATGAGCGGACCGGGTTTCAATGGGCCTCAATGACGTCATGCGACGATCCGGATTTATTTCTTGTCGGGTCAACAAGGTTAAGACACCGTTGTACGTCATATGAGTTCAAGACACCGGGCCAAAGTGTCCCGGTCCCGGAGCTGCGCGCGAGGAGGAGCCCGCGTCGTCCCCGCGTTCCTCCAGCAGGGGGCGCGAGGCGGCCGCAGCAGCAGGGACCACCTGGCAGGTTCGGCAAACAGCGGCCTCGATTTCACAACAGAATCTCCTTTGTGGCCCGTGGCGGGTCCGTGGCTTCGCATTGCGTTGGGTGCATTTTGTTCATTTTATTGATTTATTTATTCATGGTAGTTCATCTTACGTTTCTTACGTTTCTTTGTGACGAGTAACAATAAGAGGGTGACGTGACTCTCTGTTTACGCAGCTTGCCTCTTATATATAAACCATATCAAATAATCTCCAAATAATCAATGTCACGTGCAAATAACCTTGACAACACTCACACGAAAGCCAAATATGTCATGAAGACTTTTATGTGGCTTTTACCAAACAGGCCTACAGGGGGAGACCCTGCGTGGGGAAGAGTTAGCGTGTAACACCGTGCGGAAACGAGCCCCTCCGGACGGTTTACTTTTTAAAAACTTTTGACAGTCGAGCCGTAAAAGTGGAAGAGGCGCGAGAAAACCGCTCACGTCGCGTCGGACGCGCGTTTTTCTGCGCGTAACCCGGCGCATTAATTCCACGTATTTCATCGCGCCGCCTGCGCTTTTTTTTTCTTTTCTTTTTTTTTCCGCGCGCACTTCCGCATACAATGTTTCTTTTTTTCCGCCTGTGACACTCGAGTGACTTCGAGCAGGAAACCTTCCGACGGCCGAAGCTTCTCTCCGGATTCACCGGTAAGACTTCTCACTCCGACTCCTCCGGGGAACCGCGGGGAACCTTTGGGCGCTTCCGAGGGGTTCGTGGACGTTTGTTTTTACCGAGACAATCAGCGTAATCCTCGACCCCCCCCCGACCCCCCTTTTAACCCCCCCGTCCACCCCGACCCCCCCCGCAGCGCGCGCGCGACACATGTCGCGCTGTGGATTAACACGAGCCTTCCTTCAACAATGTGCTTAATGGATGCAACAAAGCCACCGGCTGTTGTCTTACTGTGTGTGTGTGTGTGATCATTTTAATCCTCATTTTCATATTCCTGCTTTATAGCACGTGACCTTGGGACAGGTTCTGTGGAGACACAGTTAAAGGACATCACCCTGCTTGTTGTTTGTATTGTGTTCATTGGTCCACACGTATTCTCAAGTAATGTTGTTGGCCTCAGGTGATTACAAACGGCTTATTATTGCACTCCAGTGCCAGGTGAAGTATTTTGTTTATTTGTCAACAGCCCCCCCCCCCCCCCCCCCCCCCCTCACACGTCCAGACGGCGTTCAGTGCTTAGTGTCCACGATTGTTCGCCTCGTTGGACAGAGGGCGTCTGCCGGGCTGCAGGGCGAGCGTCTCCTGAGCTGGCAGGAAGTGTAATTACTGACATCCAGGTCTCCTCATCTCGCCGCGGCTCCTCCAGCCGGGCAGGAGGCCGCGGCGCTTTCTTTGTCCCCGCCGGGCCCAGTCGGTCTTCTCCTCTCGGGACGTTTGGTTCTGTGAGCAGGGGCTCCGTGACCGACTCGTAACTCCAATTAAACCGTAATAACGAGGTGTTTTTTCTTGGGGCGGGTGGTGGTGGTTTCAAAGCGTGCTTGCAGCCGGTGGTTTCCGAGGCTGTGACGCGTTTCTCAGCCAGACGCCGAACCCCGGAGGCCCGCCGTGGAGCAGGGCGCTGCCACTTCCTGTTACGCTCCGCTAGACGAGAGGAGCCCTGCACTTGTCATCTCGCTCTCTCTCTCGCTCGCCGCGTTTTTACGAGTGCAGGCTTGTCTGGGGCCTGAAGGGTGCCGTCGCTCCCGGTTTAAAGGAATGTTGTGCCCCCCTCCCCCTCCCCCCCCTCACCCCTTTATCCTACAGGCCCAGTGGTAAACTCACCCACTTGTACAGTCTCTCCTCCGGTAGAAATACCCAGTACCTGAAATGACAGGTATGCACCCACAGTGGAACAGCCGGGGGGGAGAGGGCGGGGGTCATGAGGGGGGGTCTGGAGGTGTGTGACAGGCAGGCTAATAATTTACTGTAGTCGGGCCCGGACTTCAAAGGCAACACAGGTATTCTTCTCTGGTTCGGTCGGATCGACGCGCAGGCCTCTGTGTGTGTGTGTGTGTGTGTGTGTGTGTGTGTGTGTGTGTGTGTGTGTGTGTGTGTGTGTGTGTGTGTTGGTCAGTTTGCATCAGTGTGGTGACGTACCACAGTTTTGTCTGGTCTAAAATAGCAGGACAAAGTGGGCTCACCGCACGGGGGCCACTGTGGCGTATCGGTGGTCTCGGGCTGCTTCAGGCGGCCGCGAGCTGCGAGACGATGAAAGTCACATGAGCATCCAGCTGCCAATCACTCTCATCTGCCCGCCCCCACTCCACTGAGACGAGCCCCCCCCCCCCCGCTCACAGCGTACAGGTGGTGGCTGTGTGTGTGTGTGTGCAGCGGTGACCCCCCCCCTCGTCCCCCCCCGGACTCCGTCAGGGGCCAAAATAAATGCAGCCAATCTCAGCTGTCAAACCTAATGATAAGTGGATATTTGGGGGGGGGGGGGGTGTAACACGGGCTAGAGCAGCTCCCTCCACCCAAACTGGAAAGAGTTCCATCCGTCCAAGTGTGAGTCAGAGGGCCGGCCGGCTGGAGGGGAAGGGAGGCGGGGGAGTGAGGGGGGGGAGGAAATGGAGAATGAGCTCTTTCATTTGAGGGCCACGGTGGAAAAAGCGAGACTGGACTCCATCGATGATGTTGTTTACTCTTGAGGAGTGAAGGTGGGGGGGCGGCATGGAGCGTTTTGGCGCACATTGTGTGTGTGTGTGTGTGTGTGTGTGTGTGTTATCACTCAGGCCGTTTCAAACAAAATGACTTCTTGTATTTGTCAGATTGTATAAATATAGACAGAAACGTGGGAGGGACACAAGTATACAACTCGTCATTTTCTATTTTCCTTTTTTTAGTAAAACCAAAATGTGTCATTATTTCTCAGTACAGTTGAAGCAACATCTGTGTTTTGTGCAGATTCTGTAGTAGATTTTATCTCCACATAACGTGCTTTAGTTCTTTGAACGCATTAATCTCAGTAATCTTCAAGCAACACTTCCCCAGGAGGCCTTTTTCTCAAATATTTGCATTTCCTTGTCTTATCTTATATGATAATAAAATTGATTGTCTGTGGGAAGGAACAAAACATCTATTTGACAGTGTTGCTTTGGCAAACTGTAACTTGTTTGTGAATACTTTGTAATGTGGAGATGGTGTGAAGCTTCTTTGTACTTAATGGTAGTTAAATGCTGCTGGTGTCGATAAGGGCGACATCGTATTAGAGCGGAAAACTGTTAAAGCAAACTTGTTTTGTGAGGTTATTGAGTCATAAATTAATGAAAAGGGTAGAGATGAAAACACCCGCCCGCCATCTGAATTACCCGCCCGGCTATCGCCCTCTTGGTGACGAGGGTCCACACACTGCGGCCCCTCTTCATCCTCACGTCCACCCGTTCTGTCCTGCAGGGGGAACGTCCTTCTAAACCAATCTGACTGATGACGAGAGGCAATTTTCATTTTTTCCAATACCCTTTTTTTTAAATTCCTTGCTGCCAATATAGTGCCAATAATGTAAATGTGTGTGTAAAGTGAGAATTTTGAAATAATGAGTAATATTGATATGATGTCTAATGGGCAAAAGGCAAATAATGGACAGTCTGTTAAGTTCATACAATTACCACATTTGAAGCCTTATCACGATATCAATATATATATAATATATATATATATATAATCAATATGGTACATATGTTATTGCACAGCTTTTAACTTTACTATCGACTATTGTTCGCTTCATGGAGGGTTTGCTGATCCCATTGGAGTGTGAACATTACATGTTCGCTGTGCTCCTCATTAACAGCTCGATCCTGGGGGGGGTGAGGGGGGGGCGAGCGGGGTGGGGGAGGGGGGGTAATGCTGCATATCTGGTTGGTAAGCTGCTGGCACCAGCTCGCCGCCGTGAAGCGAGGCGACGCTTCCACCGCGCACAGGCTGAATTCCCTCCGACATGTTCGGGTCAGCTTGTTGTTGTCGTTGTTTCAACATGACTGACAAGAGCTGTTTTTGTCCAAACATCTGATGTTTCTGTGTTCACACACACACACACACACACACACACACACACACACACACACACACACACACACACACGGAAGCAGTCCGGCCAAGCTGGAGGTTTTCTGTGAGCGTCCGATCGCTGCCCGTCGATACTCAGCGGCCTGTCCACTGTTTCCATGAAGTCAATGACCTTTGTGTGGTGACATGGGGAGGGAGGAGGGGGGGGGGGATGTGGGGGAGGGGGGGGGGGGGTTGTTTATATCGCAGCACGAGAGTAAAGTGTACTTTGGCTCTGAGGAGAGACGACAGAAAACATGGGGGAACGTTCTTGAGGCCTGTGCAGAAGAAGCAGTGATTCCTGGTGGACGATCCTTCCTCAACGCGCTGACATTTGGGGAGGGGGGTTTCTCAGCAGCGAGGGGATCCACGGGCCAGAGAAGAGCCGTCGGGTCACCCTGCAAAGGCTCGGCAAGGAGGAGAAAACGGAGCGGCTGTGACGTCACGCCGCCGTCGGCCATAGTCTTATTTTAGCCTCTTGGTGATGGCGGTAAAATGACGTCATTGGCCCTGGTCTGCCGGCCATGAATGCACTGGCTGTGTTGGAGCGCTCGCACAAGGGGCAGCTCTATTTTCAGCCAAAGGTGGAGGAGGGAGGGGATGGGGGAGGGAGTAATGGAACATGGAACAACATGTAGAACAACATTAGTTTGTATTTAACGCAACGTCGTGTTGAAGAACGACACAAAGTGACGAGTTTATTTACACTCAAATGTGTGCGAGCCTCTTTTTTGTGGCTCGCAGTCCTCATGTATTAATTTTCGAGGTGTGAAAGAAGAGTTGCGCGACGATTTACATTTCAATACGTAAATATATAATTAAATAAATAAATTATTCTTTGACACCGTAGCCTTTTTTATATTTAATGTCATTGGAGTCCTATTACTTCTCTTGGTGCCGTGGCTCTTTTGTTTAACACGCTAAGTCACCCGTCCCGTTTCACCGTGTGCACACACACACACACACACACACACACACAAACACGCCGGCTGGATGCTCGTGCATGCTGTCAGCAGCACGTCGTTTCCTGTTTGGTCTGCGTCGTGTCACCTCGTCCACTTCCGTCCCGCGAGCTGTAAAAGCAGAAAAGCCTGAAACAAGCGTTTTGAGCGCTGCGGTTCCGTCGTATTCAGACCAGCGCTCCTCTTCTCTCCTCTTCTTCACGCTCCTCTTATCATGTTCCTCTTTTGTCTGTCTGCTGGTTTCGTTCATGTGGGGGGAGGGAGGGGGGGTTTCTTCTCTTGATAGGTCATACAAGAAATGTCTCTGATAGCTTCCTGAGGAAATTACACCCACTTCCTGTCTGTGTCCCTCCCCACCTTCCCCCGGCTAAGCTGCCTCTCTGCCCCGGCGCCTCGGGGGAGGCCAGGGGGGTGGGGGGGGGGGGGGGCTCGTTGGAATCCCCCGGTCTCTCTGCTAATGAGGCCGTGGCCTGATGGGGCAGCCCGATAAACAGCAGTTTTAGCGGCTTTAGCCGGCGGTGCTATTCGGGGACAGTGTGTACAGGGACGCGGGACACTGTGGACGGGCGTGAGGGGACAGCCGGGCCTCCTCCTCCTGGCGGTGGGTGGGGGGGGGTCTGTGGGCCAGGTGCATGTAGGGAAGGAAGACGTGTGCAGGTTGCCCTCTCAGACTTTCATGTAGTTGACACAATAACAATGCGCTCTGTGTCTCATCATTTACTACAACGATGTTCCTGTTTCCTGTTGAAATATGAGAAATCGCTTCTTCATGGATGGAGGCGCAGTGGCTGTTTTCATCTCATCTCATTCGTGTCCGCCTGGGGGGGGGCGTCCGTCGGTCACCGTGTTCCTCGGCCTTTAGGTTTTATTCTCCTGACGTTTTGAGTAGCAGTAACGGTCAGTTTGAGCTGCATGGAGGAGCACGACATCATGTGACTGGGTTCAGGATCACGTTTCCCGTCACTACGGACGATACCTTTTTGATCCGGTGTGTTTTTGATGGCACTGTGTCTAAACGTGTCCTCTCTGACAGCCCGTCGTGTGGGAGGTTGATTGACAGGTGCGACGTGACTCCTCCTCTCAGTCCTCTTCTCTCCAGGCGGCTGATTGTTTCTGCAGGTCCCACAGTGGACTCTGTCTTTTGCGTAACAGCTGATGCAACAGTGACTCCGATATTCGGCCGTCTTTTTTTTTTTTTTTTCGGCGAAACGTCTCAGATCGCCGGTGGGAATACGAAATGCTTAACTGAGCTTCTGCTTGTTATTGCAGCTCGGCTGAAGGGAATGCTGTTGTCAAGACCAGTTGTCATATAACACACACACACACACACACACACACATTTACCGGCAGCTCCCCACAATCACGTTGGAATGGCCCCCTCCCACATACGTGCTCGGTCTTACACACACACACACAAAGGCACGCACGCTTGATGTCTATCATTGGATTGATGCCACCTGACACTTAGTTGGTGCTGGAATGTAATGCAGGGAGGGGAGGGCCTGTGTGTGTGTGTGTGTGTGGGGGGGGGGGGGGCTGATCTCGGCCCCTGGGTGCTCCGTCCGCCTGCTGCTCCCCCCCGGGGTCTCTTCTCTCCGGCTGGGCAGGAAGCCCCCCCCCCATCCTCCCTCCTCGCCCGTCCCGCCAGCCGACGGAGTGAAAGTGTCTCCATCTGTTCGTCTGAGCGGTGCCACATGCTGGAACGCACCACCGAGCTTCCCTACGAGCCGCCAAGCAGCCGTAATAAGCCCCCCCCCCCCCCCCCCCACACACGACCCCCCGTGTATGACAGTAACTGTAAAGTGTGCGTGTGCATGCAGATGTGACCCTGTTGTGTTAACCCCTCCCACACATGCTGCTCCAACACTGACCTTTCTCAGCCCACTGGATGTGACCATGAATGAACACATTCTCTGTCTCTCTCACACACACACACACACAGACACACACACCTTGACCTCAGAGCTGTGCGCTCTCTCTCTGCTCGCCACCGAACACAAACATTGTGTTGTTTACACGCTGTCGTTGCCTTTTTATAAACGCCAACCACTAAATGATTTCTCAGTTCCTCCTTTGTCAAAGCCAGCGACCTGCACAGCGACCCCGCACTGTGCAACCCGTTGGGTTTAACCAAACCGACGCTGGTCTGAAAAGCCCAAATCCCAGGCAAAGTTCAGGGAAAGCTCCAAATGGAAAGTGCTTTCTGGAACCCCCCCCCCACCCAGTGATGTTGTAAATGTCACTTTGTCCCAGATCGCTTCCTGCCTGTATTCTGCGTTTCCTCGGCTCAGCGAACGCCGTCGCTCTCTTGGAACTTTTTCCTGCTTTCAACTGTGCGATTATTTCAATGAGAAAAGCGCAACGTGCTCGCCGGGGGCTCAAGGGGCGTCCGAGAGGTTGAAAGCACGGCGCATTGCTTTAGCTAACCGCCCCCCCCCTCCCCTCCCTCCTCCTGTCTGTCTGCAGCAGGCCGCGCTCGGGGCTCAGCGCTCTCTACCAGCCATGAGCATCATCGGGGCCGAGGATGAGGATTTCGAGAACGACCTCAATGATGTGAGTCGTGAAACGTTGCAGCGAGACAGCGGAGTGCAATTTGATCCCGTTCCGTTATCCTGATGCTTCTTTCCTCTTTCACTCGTCTCTTTGTTGTCTGTCTGCCCCCCCTGCCCCCTCCTCTCCCCTCCTCTCCCCTCACCTCCCCTCCCCCCCCCTCACCTCCCCTCCCCTCCCCTCCCAGGTATCAGAGAACCAGTGCAAACACTTCAACAATATAAACCTGTTAAAGGAGCGGCCGACCCACCTGCTGGTCTTCATTCAACATGTCATCCTACAGTTTGACCCGGCTGCGCTGGTGAGAACTACAGCTCCCACAATGCAACACGCTGTCGCACAACCAGCCAATGTGATCAATTCAGGTTTAGGAGATTTTCACTTTGCTTGACTTTCTACGTTTGCGTTTCCAATTATGTGATGAAGAAAAACGACAAGTCATTGGCTGCAGCCGTTTTATTTAACGTCCCAGTTTTAAATTAAGGTTCGAGCCCCGGCTGCCCCATGTCAACGTGTCCCATGTCAACGTGTCCCGTGTCAACATGTCCCTGAGCAAGACACCTAATTACTCCCTAGGCCAATATGTAAAAAGTCATGTAAGTTAATAAGTAAGTCGGTTTGGATAAAAACGTCAGCTAAATGACCTGTAATGTGATGTTTGATCTGCACGCTCGCGGTAAAATGTCCCCCCACAAACTGGGACGTCTGTCCCCTCTACTGGTCCAGTAGTGCATCGTACTGATGAAACTACTTACGTTGTGTGTGTGTGTGTGTGTGTCCCCTCTCAGCTGTGTTACCTGCACGCAGAGCTCTTCAAGACCCTCAGTGGCAAAGAGACCAAGAAGCAGTTCATCGAGTTCTACAACACTTTCCTGGACAAGGGGGCAGTAAGTAGCAGTAAAAAGGGCGCGGAAATGACCCCAACCGGCTGTCAGCGGCGCATTAATGAAGTCTGGACAAAAGTACGAATATTTATGTTGGTGGGGGAAAGAGCGAAGTGAACGAAAGGTGCGACGTAAACGAGCCTCACTCTGACGGCGTGTGGCGCTTTGTTTGTCGTGCTGTTGCACTGCGGTATTTGGCGTCCCCGTGCACTCTGGCGGCGGGATGCAGGAGGCCGGTTTGCGGGCCGTGTATTTGCCTTTCCATGAACTCATTTGCGTCGGCGGTCAGAAAGCCTTTCTGTCGTAATAGACCCAATGACGGAAGTCTTTGGCTCTAGTTGTGTCGCTGATTGTTGCTCCTTGTGGTGTTCCTCCTCTCTCTCTTGACACACTGCACAGTTGCACAGCGCCTCGCCGTCCTCTTTGCTCCCCTGGACGTCGTGCACGAGTCAGTCAGCTGTGCAGCTTCCTGTCGGCACCGTGGGAAAACCGGCCACGTTTCCCTTTTTTGAGCCCAGTGACAGAAAGTTCCCCCGTTTGGTCCCTTTCTCTTTCAGATAGAGCTGCGCTTCCTTCATTTTGTTCAGCGGGCCGTTTTTTTATTTATTGTGTTTAAATGACCCCTTGTGGTGACGCGTGGCCACTTCACACCGCCGATTTTATAATATAAAATCAAAACTCATGTTCTTATTTCCACCTCCAATCAATGATTTCTCTCCCTCCAGATCCTGCGAGTGACGCTTCCTTCTAACGTGGCCTATGAATTGGGTGAGTTGTCATTGTGTGTTCTTTGCCCAAGTACAAACACAGCCCGGCCCCCCCGTGTCTTCAGTCTCTCCTCTGGTCCCCCGTCCCTCAGACCGAACGCGTCCCGATATGCTGCACGAGGACACGCAGAAGCGTTACGTCCAGGAGGTCCAGACCACGCTGGCGCCCGAGGTGGCCAAACAGCTGGAGGATTTCAGGTGAGCGTCCCGGTAGGATCAGTCAGCGGGTCGCCGCGTACACATTACAGTGTGACTGGACGTTTACGCGACATGCATCCTGTGCAGGAGTTTACCGTCCGGATCTCTGCTGAACGCGTCCCGCAAGGCTGCAGAGAGACGTGTCGAATGGACCGTCTCGATTTGTCACATTGATTTCTTGCCTCCAGGGCGCCGATCTGTAGTTTGACACGTCCCCATTATTTTTCTCTTATGAAATGAAACGCAAAAGTAACTTTTTGAGAGATTTCTTCACTCTCAACCGAAGCCACGGCCACGTTGTCTTTGCAGGGGCATGAACAGAGCAAAATGTCTCCTTTCTTTTTTATATATTGTCCCTGTGATGCTTTATGTAGAGCCGTATATATCACACACATATTCTGGTAATTCATCGACATCATAAAGCCTATTTGTCTTTACTCCTGTGTGAATCCAAGACACCATTTAAAGTACTATATTCAGTATTCATTAGTTATGGTTTAACCTTTCATGGAGCTTTCATTGGCTGCCTAGATTTAGATGCACAAGAAGAAAGTGACCTGATGTGAGAATTGAGTGAGCATTTCATTCAAAGCTCTTTCCTCGTCCCACAGGCAGAAGAGGATGATGGGTATGACCCCCAACGAGACGGAGCTCGTCGACGTGGACAACCACTATCCCACCGACCGCGTCCCGATGGAGATGAAGGAGAAGTCTGTGGCCGAGAACCTGCTGGACAGGATGTCTGAGACACAGTGAGCGCTCCTCACGCCCGCGGTCCCCATAAGGAGACCGGTTCCAATGGTAGAATTCATTCCCAAAGCTTGGCTTGGTAATGAAGAACCACAAACCCGGAATTAAAAGTTCCTTTTAAGTGCGTTTGTGTTTGTGTCCTCCAAAGAACTGCATGACTCGGGCAGGTGGACGTTACCACGCTGTCAGTAGACACAGCGAGTCCTCATCATTTGACCCTCTGCGTTGGCTTCACACAGTCTGGTCTCCGTCTCCCACGCACACGCGCGGTGCATTCAGTTCGACTTCATTCATCCCTCTCGACAATCATCTCTTTATTACTCCCATCCGACCCCCCCCCCCCCCGATCCCCGGTTCCACCACAACAAAGGGACCTCGTCCCAGCTGTGTCCTATTGGTCTCTCTGGTGATCTGATTGGATTGTGCTTGGTCTCCCTGGCAAACCCCTCCCACGCTTTATGTTCGTACCGAAGCAAAAGTTGCATGAGACGTTTTCCGCTTTTAATTTTTTATCTTAAAAAAAAAAATAGAAATACGTTCATTAGCTTCTGCTCCAAACAAAAAACCACAACAATCAGCTTTGAGTTGGATCAGAATAAGCTTCGTCACTTCCACCATCCGGAAACGCACCTACTCAATCAGTCGAGCGAGCGAGTCGCCGCGATTCGCCGCGAGTCGCCGCGAGTCGACCGACTCTGTTTCCGCTTTTGTCCCTTTGCAGTTGTGACAAATCACACGTCTCTTTTCTTTCAGGCCTTCAATTGTGGCTGACGAGGAGAAGTGGTGAGTTGTCGTTTTGACGTTTTAAAGTGATACAAAGTATATCGTTGCACGCGGAGCTCGTTCCAAATCGAGTGTTTGCACCTTGTTTCAGAAGTTGTCACTGATCTCCATTAAGAAAAAAAAAACCTGGTGCACTGTTGAATGTTCTTCTTGATCTCCGCCTTTGTCTTCTGTCCTAGTTTCTCCTCACGGCCGTCTCTCAGCATGATGCTCAGTGAGGCCTAAAATACCATTAACATTACTAATAATGGCCTTTGTCCCTTAGCCAATCCATCTTTACATCGGTGGCCTTCTTCATGAAGCATCTTGGGGTTAAAACCAGGACAGTTGACAGTAAGAAGTCCAGAGGGGGCTTCTTCAGGAGAGGGCTGGTGAAGGTGAGCCACCGATCCGTTTGTTCTCACGCGGCAATCAATGGGACTCTTTTGTGCTTCTGTCGCACTCAGACTTGACCCCCTTCCCCTCTCGCACCCCCTCTACCTGTATTGTCTCTCCAGCAGAATAAGAAGGAGGAGTCAACAAAGACCAAACCCAGAACGTTTCCGGGCATTCCGAGCTGGATCGCAGGCAACAGTGCGTATTTTTTGTTTTCTGCACCTCTCCTCTCACAGAGACTCTTAAACATGGCCGACCTTCATGAGAACCAGTGTCTTTAAATCCTGATGTCCACGAGTGGTCTGGATATGAGAACTTGTTGTCCTGCCCTTCTCTCCCGTTACAGCTGACGTCAAACCTAAAACGGAGGCTGAAGGTACAAGACGTCCAGCGTTCCCAAACCCCCCCCCCCCCCCCTCCTTTTATCTGTAGAACGGTCCTTACTAATCAACCCATCCGCATGTCTGCATGTTCCGAATCATACTGGGAGGGCATGTGGGGGGTGGGGGGGGCACCGTGTAGCTGACCCAGGGTGCTTATATGAACTATTAGTTGTTCTGTATGTTTCGTAATCACCAGAAAACCTCTCACTTATCCCGTCTGCAGGGTTGTGGGTGCCCTCCCGCACCGAATTAACCCTCTCATTCACTTGATTGCACCGCACTCATCCCGTCTGTCTGTCTGTCTCACAGAGAAGCCTTCATCACTGACTTGGTTTTTGCATCACGTTTCTTCTGGCTTTGTCCCAAGCTGAGCTCCGTTAAGCCTGTTCGCTCTGCTCCCCCGTCCGCAGCGGAAAAGGAGAAGGTGAATCCGGAGCGCAAGGGTTTGCCTCCCGGCCGGGGCTCCCTGACCGACGCCGCGGCGCCCTTCCCCAGCAGCAGGAAGTCCGTTTCCAGTGGAACCGCCTCCTCCGTGCCGGGGTTAGAGGTCAGCGACGGCTCGGGCGGCAACATCAGCACCGCCGTCAGCCCGGAGTCGCCCCACGCCGAAGGTGAGCCGGAGTCCACACCGTCCCCACGGCGGACGGTTTGATGAGTGAACCGAGCCCCCCGCAGCATAAATGCTAACGTCTGCATGCGGCGATGCTAACATGTGGCCTTTTTCAGCTCTGGTGTTTACAGTGCTCACAACGTTGGCTTAATAAACATGACGCACGTTTGGGCTTCTAACTATATCACGATTGTTCGGTGTCTGCATTTTTAGAAAAGAATCATTCGTTTTCTTGTCTAAAAATCTGTTTGTAAATGTGTTTTTATATTGAATACACGTGACATCATCCATACGTGTTCATTTCCTCGATAAAAAGCGACATTCAGTGACCTTTTTTGAGAGAAAAGAATCTGCACAGGCCCTCATTGTTTTCCTCTCCTCCAGTCGTCTCAAGCAATCGCCTGGAGCCCCCGGCCCTGTCTGACGGGGGGGACGTGTCCCCCATCAGTTTGGGAGGAGGGCTGATTGTCGGGGAGCCCCTCTCTCCCATGGAGACCCCCGCAGAGGACAATGTGGAGAAAGACAGGTGAGGAAAACGGAGATGGTGTAAAAAGTAGTGGTGTGTGTGGGGGGCCGGGGGGGTTGGGGTTATAACTGACTCTATAAGCGAGCATGACTCACATAAATGAGACTGTATGGGAGATGTTGAGACTACGCTAATGAGCAGGGGGGGGGGTCCCACGTGTCTGAAGCGCTCAGGCTGGGGGAGGGAGGTAAGCCCCCCCCCCGGCCCCCCCCCCGCAGTCTGTCCCCGCCGTGTGCTTCTGTCATGCTGCCTGCTGCTCGCTGGCTAACACGGCCCTCAGATTTGAGAAGGACCCTCAGCAGGTGAACTCGTCCAGCCCTTTGCCCCCCCCCCCCCCTCCCCCATCCCGTCCCCCCCCCCCCCGTCCTCTCCCAGTGGCATGCCTGCTTTCTTCCTAACATCATTCTGTCCCTCTCGTGCTCCTCTGTGTGCGTCCTGTTGTGTTTTTGTGGCGTTGTTTGTGCCTTTTCTGACTTTGTTTGACTGGATTCGTTGGAAAACACACTCAGGATTTCTTCTTGACGGAGACGTTTGTAACTGGTGCGGTTGTGTGAGACTTATTCTAGATTTGTATTAACGCAGCGCTTTACCCAGTAAACCGCTCTGGCTTTCAGTCAGACATTCTAGCGGTGTGAAGACTGGAGTTCATCTTAACCACCAAAAGCGGACGGATGTAACTTTGTAATATTCTCGTGTTTTGTTGCCGTGTGCTTTTCAAGGTGTCTGCATCCACCGTGGCCCAGGGCCCGTCCCTCTGTGTTGCTTGTGTGCACAGTGCGTGCGGTTACATGTTGTGTGGCGGGGGGGGGGGGGGGCTGGCGGCGCTCACTAGGTCACTACGGCATGCTGGGGTGTGCGTGTGCATGTCACGGTCGCTACTGCGGCCTCATGGTTGTAACGATGTGGTGTCCCGTGTTTTTACAGACGGAAGACAAGGTGGGTGTCAGCGCCTTGACTGAGTCATGGACGTGCTGCAGGCCTTTAACTGATCGCACAAACTGAACACACAACACACACACACACACACACGCACGTCGAGCCCTGAAGTCCTGATACACAACACAGACACACTGCACGGCTAAGTATCATGTACCTGCTGTGTAGCAATGGGAATAAGCTGGTTAGTGACGCTCGGGTGGATTAACTTGAGCCGATGTGAATAAACGTTGTGTGTATCTGGAGAACTGAACACGAGTGGCGCAGAGGATCCACGCGTACGCTACAATGTAGTAACCCCTGAGGCAATGTGGAAAGTGTTGGTCTCCGTGTCCTACTATATGCAGCTGTGTCCTCTCGTGCAGGTCATGTGCAGGTCATGTGCTGTGCATATTCACTTGTCAACCATTTTCTCTCCTTCTCTATCTTGTTGATTTTCATTCCATTTCTCTTTTTGAATTTCTCTTTTTTTTTTTTTTTGGTGTAAATCTACTGTTCTACCTTTTAAACCCTGAATCCTGCTCTGTGTGTGATTCTTCTCTCCTCCACCTTCTTCCTCTTGTTGTGTTATTTTCACGTCTGTTTGGTTTCCTCCTTCCTTTCCTCATCCATCTGTGCACTTCATCACCTGTTCCCACCTTCTTCATTTCTATCCCTCCCTCCCTCCCTCCCTCCCCTCACCCTCTCCGACCTTCCCTCCCCACAGTAGGAAAGTGATGCGTAGCGAGAGCGCCCGCCACCCGTCCCGCCGCCGCGGCTCCTCCCGAGCCAAACAGTCTCGCTCCCGTAGTGATGTGGACCTGCAGCCGCCTTCCGCCACGACAGCAACGGCTGCACCGCTCAGCCCCCAGCACCTCCATCCGTAAGATGGACTGACCCCCCCCCCCCCCCCCCCCCCCACCCACCCACCCACCCCCACCCGATCGCTGACACATTGACCGACAAGCTCCCCTGAAGCAAAATCAGTTAAACTAAATCATTGGTAAACATATTGATCCAACCTATGAGGTAGGTCACAAACATCATCGAGGGTATTTAGGCCCAATAGTTTGTAAAGGAGCCGTGGAGACTGACGGAGTTACTGAGTCGGACGGATCTGTGACCCGTGAGGTCACACAGGGAAGGATTAGTAGAACCACGAGGTGTTAGTCGTCCTCCTGTTAATACGTTGAAAATCCACAATGTACTTTGTCTCAAAAAAAAAAAGAATGAAGCTGAGTTAGCGTTTGTTTAAATTCTATGCATATCTGGTCATCGAGGAGAACAGAATGAAAGATTTAAGAGAATCATTTGCAGTTGTATGATGTGCATTATGTGATGCTTAATGTGCTAGAAAACCAGCAGGGCTCCTTTCCCATTTGAATCATAGTTTTATTCTGAAGCACTTTCTGAAGCGGAATTATAACTAGTACGTGAATAGCTGTAGCCGCCAAACGCTGTGTATCTCATTTCACTATTAACTTAACCGGGTCTCGATCCGTCTCATTCATCCGTCTCACGAACGCTCTTCCGCATCGCTCTTTTGTCAGTTTGGATTCACTCGTTTTACCCGAGGGGCCCGGCCCCTCCCCAACCAGCACCTCCGCCCAGCTGGAGGAGATGGAGCCTCGCCTGCTGGAGTTTGAGGCGGACTCGCCCAACTGGAGGGACCTCGCGCCCCCCGACGGCCTGTCCCGGCTCAGCAAAAAGGAGACCAAGAGGCAGGAGGTCATCAATGGTGAGGAGAAGGGAGACGAAGCGGCAGGCGAGAAAACAAAGCGACGGCGTCTCATTCTGCGCTTCCTCTTCCCCCCCCCCTCCAGAGTTGTTCGCCACGGAGCACGCCCACGTGCGCATGCTGAGTGTGCTGCAGATGATCTTCTCCAAGCCCCTGGAGAGGGAGGAGCTGCTGACCGCCACCGAGTTGGCCGCCATCTTCCCGAACCTCGACGAGCTCATTGAGATGCACTGTGAGGCCTTTTCTCTCTCTCTCTCGCGCGCGCGTTTCGTAGCCTCCCCGCGTCGGCGCGTTCTCTTTCCGTGCCCGCGAAGCAGACCGGAGAGGCTGCGTGTTGCGCGTATCGGTGGCCGTGCAGTCTTTCCTGAAACAGGCTGCACGTCAATAACCGTTTCGGGAGAGTTGATGATGGTTTTTATCTCGCTCTGAATCCAGACAACTTCTACGAGAACCTGAAGAAACTGCGTGTGGATGACAACTTCATCGTGAAATCCATCAGCACCACGGTGCTCAACAGAGTGAGTCCGACGCAATAAATGCCGTGCATCATCCTCTGTCCCGCGGACGCACAATTCGACACAGCTGGGTTCATCTAGTTCTGCTACAAAGGATTTTGTTGGTTTATGCTGAAAGCAGTAAAATAATAACACTTTATACTAGTTTCCAGCTTTTACTCTGGTCCCTTTTTAGCTCTTTGTCTAGCTCATTCGTTGCTTCTTGCTGTCAACGCGCTGTGCGACCGTGTGTGTGTGTGTGTGTGTGTGTGTGTGTGTGTGTGTGTTTCAGTTTGGAGGTACGGAGGGCGATTGGTTCCAGAAATTGACGGCCCGGTTCTGCAGCCACCAGTCCTGGGCCTTGGACCAGATCAAGAGCAGGCAGAAGAAAGATCCGCGCTTCAACGCCTTCATACTGGTACACGCGACACGCACGCCGACAAACCGCCAGTACAGTAGGTCACGTGACTGGTGCCGTGCGTGCACGCTCACTGTGCATGTGTGTGTGTGTGTGTGGCTCTAATCCCAGGAGGCCGAGAGTAAGCGCCAATGCCGCAGGCTGCAGCTCAAAGACATCATTCCCATCGAGATGCAGAGGCTGACCAAATACCCGCTGCTGCTGGAGAATATTGCCAAGAGCACAGGTGTGTGTGTGTGTGTGTGTTGAAGGCCGTGTGCCAGGTACATCTGCAGGTACATCTCTGTGGGACCAGATGTCCCTTAAATATAAAGGCAAGTTAATTATTGAAATTGACAAGAATCCTATAGAATGAACAGAAGTCAGACGACAGCTGGCTTCAGTAGCTCTGCTCATCAGACCCGTTCCATCGATTCCATCGGTTTGTGTAAACGAGGCGAATGTACACCAGTAAAAACATTTTGACAATGGACACTTCCCCGCTCGTGATTTGGGCTCCGCTGTGAAAGCTGCATTTTCCTCCACTCTGAGTTGTCTGTCGCTCCCCAGAGGACCCGACGGAGAAGGAGAGGATCCAGCAGAGCGCAGAGTGCTGCAGGAGGATCCTCAACCATGTCAACGAAGAGGTCAAGGAGATGGAGAACCTATTGGTGAGAAACACGCGATCCATCAGAGTCCCCCTGAGACCTCCTGAAGGTCTCTGCTTGTCAGACTTGGTCCACTTCTGGTCCTGTCCGCCCCCCTTAACCTTTCTGCGGGTTCCCAGACTCTGAAGGACTACCAGCGTAGACTGGACACGTCGGGCCTTAAACCCAGCACTTCCCTTTATACAGAATACAAGGTAAGGGTTTTTGAACAAGCTGTTGAACTTTTGAGTTTGTAGTTCTTTGACATCTGTTCTCCACTGTTGTCTCCTAGAACATCGACCTGACTCAGAGGAAGATGCTGTACGAAGGCCCAGTGACCTGGAGAGTCACTAAGGAGAAGGCAATCGGTAAACATCTGCTTTTGTGTGCGCATTACATCTTTTCCCAGACGTTGAAACGATTACTGATAATTCATGCAAACAAAAATATGTATTATGCTCATGCTAATATTTATGATGTGTCATTATTCACTTAAATTGCCTTTTTTATCGGTTTCCAAAAGGCCAAAATAACTGGTCTATTTTGGGATATTGGCTAAATTAGTATCAGATATGTATGTTTTATTCAGTAACTTATCCCGTCGGTTCCATTCACACGATAGACGGGAGAAGAAAGGAACGCTACGGCGATCCAGAGCAGTGGAGATGAGCAAAAATAAAAGGCGTAACTGAGTCGGGGACGATGTCTCCTCCGTCTCGTCCCGTCTCCCAGAGGTGCAGTGTGTGCTGCTCGGGGACATGCTGGTGCTCCTCCAGAAGCAGGACGACAAGCTGGTGCTGAAGTGTCACAGCAAGAGCAACCTCGCCCCGCAGGAGGTCAAGCAGATGCTGAGCCCCATCATCAAGCTCAACTCCGTCTTCCTCCGGGACGTGGCCACAGGTCGGACGCACCAGTCTTTCCTCCGCTCTCCGCGCGCGCGAGACGCCGAGGCCGAGACCGTTCTCCGATGACCTTCTTTCTCCCCTCAGATCGGAAGGCCTTCTATGTGATCTTCACTTGGGACAGCGGGGCTCAGATCTACGAGTTAGTGGCTCAATCTCTTGGAGAAAAGAAGCTGTAAGTGTCTGCGTGGGGGGGGTTGTGTTACTCGTGTCTGTCTCAGAAGGTGGATTATGAGCTGAATTGTGTCTTCACAGCTGGACCGAGGTGATAAAGTCCACGGTGGATGATCTGAAGAAGGGAGGAGGGCTCCGGTTGACGCTGCCTCCTGGAGGTGGAGGAGTTCTCAGTCCCACCGCGTACGTGTGCGTCTGCGAGCGAGCGATTCATCGATGTCTCATGAGAAAAAACTCACTTCTTTTGTCCTCGTCTCCCACGATCAGGCTGACCGCCCCTTTGAGTCCGAGTGAGAACGGCGGTTTGAAAAGCAGCAGCGGCGGTGAGGCGGCGGCGCTCGACAAACCCGAACACGTTTGTTGTTGGTTCACAGGTCTAAACTTAAAATCCTCGTCTCCGCCCGCAGATCCAGATAAGGACGTCTTGACCGACGACAAGTCCTCGGACCCCCGGCACAGGCTGATTGATTTCCTGTCAGACAAAGGCTTCGACCTGATTGGCCACTCCACCAGCGACCGGGAGAACGTGGCCAGCAGCGCTCTGGACCAAGGTGAGCGACGGCGGTCCGTCCCGTCTCTCCTTCCCTTCACAGCGGCTTGCCCGTCTTTCTAACGAGTCCTCCTCCTGTGGTAGTCATGTCCCTGAAGAGGCTGGTGGTCGGCAGCATCAGCCTGTCAGAAGACTCGCAGCAGGCGGAGAAGCCCGGTCAGGAGATGGACGCCTGTCAATCGACGGGTGATCTTCTGTGTGAAGCCAAAGGTAAACGTGGGTGAAATATTGTGTTCCAGTTTTTAACCGAATCGAAACGACTAAGAAGTGTTGGTTTTTTTCCGGTAACCATCTCTAAGCTTCGGCTTCATATTTAACGGAGTGAAATTAAACTATTCCTTTAAATTCCTTTCAATTTAAATATTGCTGGTCTTCATAACTTCCATTTGCTTTTCTTTTGTTCATTTTACAAATTACAAAATCCTGCCCGAATATGAACATTTTCTTTCCTAAATTCTTGCCCAAAACAATCATCTGGTATAATGTTTCTGTTTATTGTATTCGAAGAAATAGGATTTTAAAACTTATCATACTATAAACTATCACAGAGAAATGGTGACAATGACGCTTTATAATCCGCGGCTTTCTAAATCCCGTCTCTGTCTGCAGAAGAAAGCCGGACCACGGACACGGGAGCCGTGGAGGAGGAGGATGAGGAAGAGAAGGAGGAGAAGAAGGACGACGACGACAACGACAACAACTCCTGTGAAGGAGAAAGCGCAGGGACGACGAAGGACGAGGAGGAGGAGGAGGAGGAGGAGAAGAGCATCAGCGCGCCCCTCGTGCTGTCCCCGGAGAGGATGGATGAAGTGTGCAGGAGGCTCCTCAGTCTGGAGGAACAACTAAAGAGCTTACAGGTGAGGAGGAGGAGACGGCGAGAGAAGCCGGGAGCAGGTGGTACGATGAAGATCGGAGACTTGACAAAAGGCTCACGCGTTTGGGCATCAAGGATTCCACCGAGGAGGAGTTAAGTACGGAGCGAGCTGTGGTGCACTTTGGGGAAAAATGGGGCCAAAATGGCACAAAAGAGAAACTAGAGAATGGAAAACCATTTCACTACTGCTGTTATTGCCCCGCTGAAAATTGCCTGGTGAAATTGGACTTCTCTGAAAATGGCTATTATGTCTCGCACCTGCGATGGGATGTGTCAGAGCAGCAGCGAGGGAGACGAGGAGAAGACGTTAAGAGGACGGGGGGGGAGGAGGGGGAGGAGGGGGAGGAGTGCCTCTCTTTAGATCCTCAGGTGATATCGATTTTGTGTGTTGCAGACTGTGGAAGAGGAGCACCACAGGCTGCAGGAGGCCCTCTCCGAGTTCTCCCTGGAGGGGGGCAACTTCCAGTGAGGCACCACGGCGCCACCTGCCGGCCACTAGGTGCATTTATAACTGTGTGATTAAAGGATCGGACGTAGGTTTGACTTCAGAGTTCCAGAACGTGGTTGTGCTGCACACATCCGGCAATAATAATAATAATAAAATCTTTATTCCTGAAAAATGTTTCAAAACAGTTTACAAAAAAATGTAAAAAAGAGTTCAAACAAGGAAATATAATAGATATTTAGTTATCAAAGATGAGATATTAAACGGAACACTCACAGATCATATATTATTATTGTATAATAGCAGTGACACCGCTATTAAATAGCCGTTTTTACACTATTCTACATGTTCTGCACATAAAGAAGTGGTCTGCATCTGCTTTCCCATGCTTCACTTGCTGTTATTCTGAACTTGCCTTTGTCTTTTTCTTGTGTTCAGATTATTACTGGTGCTAGCTGGGGGTGCAAAGCGTAACTTTCAGAAGCTTCCCCGGAGACGCCTGATGAAGTCCCGCCTGGACCCTCGGCTGCATTCGGGGGCTTGATGCTCAGTGCAGTGGTGCAGTGATGTGACATGAGAAGGTGTCTGCATGTGAACGTGTGTCTGAACGTGTGTGTGTTGGTAGAGAGGGAAACGGACATCCTACTTTTGAGTGGAAGATTGTTTTTGCAGGACCCAAAAGTGCCAAAAGAATCTAAAGCAATATTTTGCTGTGAGAGAGATGCAGCCAACAACAAAATGTAGTGATTGTAATCTGCTGTAACACACATACACACGCCAGAAAGCAATGGATATCATTAGCAGATGAAGTTAGTGCAGTAAAGGAGGAATCCTATGCCAAGTATAGCTGGCTATAAGCTATTAACAGGTTTCAAATACTACTGCTGATAAAGTTATTTCTAATCTATGCCAAAGTACCACCGACATGCACTTTTTTCTGATGAAACTAAGTCAAAATCACACTGTTTTTGATAAACGTGTTGACTCTATTCAGATTGGCTTCATGTATGTGGGAGATTTCCTGCAAGAAAGTGTGTGTACGTGTGTTACAAAGTTTTAAATCAACGTGTGCTTGTTTGCAGGGTTCTCGCTGTGATTTGTGTCACGCAGAGACGTTCATAAATAGTCTCACTATAAGTAAACCCTGCTGTCAATAACGGTGATAACGGTCTGTTTTTACCGCTTTTATTTATTCCGACGAGTCAGTGAGTTCAGACAAAGTGTTCCAGCCCAAAGAATAAGTAAATATAGAGCTGCCAACGTCAGAAAGCAAACCTGCAACGTGTAACAGGGATTAAGGTGGAGCGTGAAGACGGAGGCCCGGAGGAATGTGGAGGGTTCAGAAGCGCCTCGGCTTGGCTGGATGGATCATGAGACGTGTGTAGAAAACAAGAGAGGATTTGTAGTGAACAAACACACACGCGCCTACAAACGCTGAGCCAAAGTACCACACGAGTGTTCACGAAGGTCCTTTTTGCAGCTCCACCTTTCCCCAAATCCACAGCTCCCGACTTAAGATGCCGTTACGTACCGTTGGTTGCACATGTTTTAGATTCTTCTCTGGTAGCAACCGTTGTATCAAAACTGAGCACTGTCTTTGTATTTTATTCAGAAGTCGATTGTAATTCTAATGATGATGATGATTTAATGCCGTCGTAGTGGCACAACTGGCCAACATGCACGCCGCACCAAAGACCAGACCAACTCTGCTGGCGGAATGCTAATGCTAATGCTAACGCAGCAACTGCTTTTCCTCTCCTCCAACTCCAGCGAGGGCAACTTGAGGGAAGGGATTTGAAAAAGCACAAAGAAGAATGTTACAGCCGCCTTTTTAGATAAACGTAGATACGGAGCTGAAGAGCGTTCGACATCCGTGGCCTTGATGCCAGACCGCCGAGCTGTGATTTCCTTGCACACACGTAGGAGTGATGGAAGCTTTGTGTTGACCCGGAGGACCGTTTGGTGAGCACGTGATTGGACCTGTCCCAGCTGCCAAGGAAACGAGACGAGGATGCAAAGGAAACGTCGAAGGAAGACTCTGTCAGCGTCCCTCTGGCCACCATCGCTTCCTGATTCATTCTCTCGCCCGTTGTCTCAGCGGTGCCATTAGCCGTTGCTTACGTTCCCCCCCCCGTGTCTTCTTCTTGTAAAATGTACATAGATCTTAGCTTGAAAGATTTTTTTAGAGTCCGTATAAGTTAGTGCCCCCTTTTTTTGTACTGATCTTATTGGCTGAAACACTTGTGATGGCATGTTCACCTTTCCCTACTGCACACCTTTCACCACATCTTGTATTACATTTGATTTACTTAAGCGGCTCGGGGGAGGGTGTGTTCTTTGTTTTTACAATTTGTCGTTGTTCTCCATCAAGCTTCTTCATTATGTACTTTGCATTTGGCAGCAACGGTGCGAGAAACTCGTTAATGCATGAATGAATTTCACAATTATGCAAACAGTGTGTCTGTTTTCTTTGCCTTTTTGTGCGCACGCTGAAGCACAAACCTCCTCTGAACTGAGGCCATCCAGCCTTCTGCTGGGATACATCAGAATCGTCTACCTGCATTGATCAGCAGGATGAAACCCACTAAGACCAGCCGACAGTCAGGCCTCCGACTGGCTGAACTCTGGTCCTGATGCGTTTCCTCGTGCATTCTATATACAGATACCTAGATGTATAGAAAATGTATTTATAGTGGTGCCTTGTTCCAATGATCAACTTGTTTTGGGCGGTTATTCACGGGACGACAGTAGCGGTAAAGTGTTTCTGTGGCCTGGATGGAAAACTGCCTTCCTGTCTATAAACAACCAATATGCAAGAACTATACTGTGTATTTGGGTTTTGATTTTCTTTTTTTTTTAAATCAAGAGGATTTTTATTGATGTATACTTAAGAAAATTGTGGTACGTTCTGTTTTTTAATTCTTCATTTTTTTTAAATAAATTGGGAAAATAAACTCCTGTTTGGTCATTTGTTATAGTTATAAGCCAAAACTATACGGGTGGAAGAATAACGCTGGAGCAGAAAGTTGGGTGCTCAGTTAGAGCATCGTGTCTTTATATTTCTTTTTTAAAATACAAGAAGAAATGAACATGTCCAAATATGCATTATGCAAATGTGGGACGGTCCAAAAGCAGTGGAGCATAAATCCTGACCGAGAAAAACAAGACAGCGACGTGTGTGTGTGTGTGTGTGTGTGTGTTGCGGTTCAATACTAAACCAGGATCAGTGTGAAACGTACTTTCGTGCAGTTATTCACGTTTCCTTTATCTTTGGATCATATTTCCGTACACGCGATGGGGACGATCATAAACTTTCTACTCTGCACTTTTGTTGGTGAGTCACATTCATTTTCGAACATTTTTGAATACAACGCTCTGTAGATAAAATTATGTGTGTACGGTCAGTCATTTAATTAATTGTAGAAAATGTGTTGAAACTTTTGACTGGCGCTGTAGATCCACTTATCTTTTACCATGTTTGTATATTCGAGCTCGTATTACTAAATGTGCTCTGCATGCTCGTACGTTCTGCCTCAGTGAACCACATCTCCTGCCTGAGCAGATGTCCCTGCTGTCATAATACACGTTTGCTCTCATAGTTCTGGTTCCCGCTTCACATGTATGAGATATGCAATCATCATCAAACGATTGTCCCAACAGTTCCCGGGTGTGCAATCGATGCTCAGAACAATGCGATGTAATCTCTGCTTCCTCCACAGTGGCTGTCGCTCAGGCTAAGCTCCGTTTGGAGGCGGACAGGCCCTTTTTGAGGGTGCAGGTCGGTCACACAGCTGAGCTGGAATGCTGCTACAGAAACAGTAATAATCCAGTGAAATGGAGCTGGATCAAACACGCTGCCAACGGAAGCCTCAGTGAGGCTCCAGAATCGACCCCGGTGGCCTCCAGCAGATCGTGCGGCACCTTGACCTTGGAGCTTGTCCAGCTGAAGGACTCTGGGTTCTACCGGTGTTGGCTGAAAAGCAACAACTACACGGTGATGTCGCATGGCACCTACCTGCAGGTCTACAGTGAGTCCTCCCCAGTGGGATGAAGTGGAGCGAGCTCTTAGCGCTGTTAACACCTCGTTAAGCCACAAATCCTGACAACGTCAGTCCGGGCGAGAAGCGACATCCGTGCATATCGGAGCTGGTTTCATCTCTACATGATCATTCATTGGCTTTAAGTAGCATCACAGATGGAAGTTGCAATCAAGCTGACGCGTCGAGCCATTTGTCGCACTGAAATTCCGTTTTGCGTAATAATCTCATTTACCTCGGATGATAGATGTGGAAATGGGGAACAACACAATGGCTAAATTGTGTGGTCTTCATACTAAAAAGTACATTTTACACCCTCTTCAAAATTCTTTCAATATTGCACTTGTTTTATTTCTCTGCCCAGAGCCGATGGAGAAGATAATACAGCTCAGCGAAAGCACCAAAAACAAGATCCTGACAGCTGAGGGAGTCTTGCTGCTGCTCTGCGTGATTGTGCCTTCTGTCAACCTTCTCTGCCAGGTCAGAAGATCCCGTATTATGGGCAGTTCTACATCATTATGCACTACCAAACAATGTTTCCAGTATGTCTCATTGATGGTAATGCCCTCATGTACACTCAGTAGAATGTGTCTCATACGTTCCCACAACATGCAGCTGGTAGGTTCCTGGTGGTAAATTGCCCAATTTCAATGCTTTGCCAACTTGTATTTGCCCTCACAGTCGAGGAGACTACATGAACTGGAGAAGAAGAAAGCGATGAAGGAAGAGGAAAACATTTATCAGGTAGTCACACGGCACGGCGCGCACGCGAAGAGGAACTCGTGAAAGTCACGTTGCTGAACACATGAACAAAGACATGAATGAGCTTAACATCAGTTTAACGTGCATATGTTTCAAAGACCTTTGTGCAATTACTTGTCACCCCTCTTTCCTTATCTAACACTTCAGGGGCTGAATCTGGACGAATGTTGGTCTGCATATGATCAGATTGAGCGCTGCGATGCCAATGGGCCGTATGAGGATGTGGGCAACGTTAGGGAGGAAGAGGAGGAGATCCAGCTGGAGAAGCCCTGAAGAAAAGGCTGAAGATTGAGAAAGGGAAGTGCTGTATTTTTTGGGCTGCAGTGTGAATGTGTGATATCCGAATAAAACATTTTCCATTCAGTTTTGTCTGCGTTTACAGTTGCAGCATCTGATAACATAGTGCTATATCTTGTACAAATTATAGCCATTTAATGAAATATGTTT
Organism: Gasterosteus aculeatus; assembly: GCF_964276395.1. Lineage (NCBI taxonomy): Eukaryota > Metazoa > Chordata > Actinopteri > Perciformes > Gasterosteidae > Gasterosteus > Gasterosteus aculeatus. The sequence continues at coordinate 1,729,490 of NC_135707.1, forward strand.
TCTTTCTCCCGGTTCAAATTAAGTGAAGACACACAGTCTAGAAAATAATAGTATACAATTAATCTCCAATCACATGCCTATCATGTAGGGGCTTTTTTTTAGTTATGCTTTTTTAGTTCAGCTTTCAACTTTTTTTTTCATTAAAAGAAAAATCTATATACAATGTCTGTTTTGATCTGACTGAATGATTTCTAAATGTAAATTTCTGTAAGTGCTCCAAGATTAAAGATACATACAAAAAAATACATCCTCGCAGTCATTTAAAGCGCCGACATTGTCTTCAAACACGATGCCGCTGCCATCTGTTTGTTGAACGTGACCAGCCTTGAATTTAAGCCCAAGTTGTAGGGGGCGGGCTTTCATCGACTTTACAGCGTCGCGATTGGCCACTGGAGGCGGCGCAGTCACCCATTGGTTTCCTTCCTCTCGCGGGCGTGGCCATTGAAGCTGGAACGCAGGTAACGTTCAGAGAGATGACAGAGGCGGGTGGGTAAACAGAGGGGCGGGGGGGGGGGGAAACATGGCGTCCAACAAGAAGACTGGTGGAAGTAGCAGATATGAGAAAAGTGTAAATGGAAGACGCTCGTCCAAACACAAAGAGGTTCCAGTGGGTGAGTTGTACCGGGCCCACTTTATCGACCCCCCCCCCCCCCCCCCCCGTCGCGTTTCTTGTTCCTCCCGTCCTCTCTTTGACGCTCCGGAGCTGCGACCTCCCGCTAGCCTGCGTTAGCCTGCGCTAGCTTTCCCCCCCGGCTCCGCGTCAGCTGCCTGCGTCCTGTGATCATTTGACCGCGTTATAACGAGGTCGCACTTGGCGGAGTCTGGCGCGCAGACCGTAAAGAGGAGTTACGTTACCGACAAAAGTGTCCGGTCGACCACCTCCGCCCGACAAGTAACGGGCGGTCCCCGCCGCCGCGGTGACGTCACGTGCAACGTCACCGTCTGACGTAGCCCTCGTAGGGTTAGCATTGCTGTAGCAGTAGACCTGGACTAAATGCCCGGCCCACGCCGTATCTATATTCACCCTCTCACGTTCTGTGCCCCCCAGTTCCCCCCGATGCTTGTGACAGGACTCACCTGACCAGGTACTGCAGACACCAACAAACGGGGGGGGGAACTGTCCAGTGGGTCAACTTCACACGGTGCGCAAATCTATTAGGCAAATGGGGTCACTGGTGAAGCCGTCATCACTGCCTGGTGGACAGCACAGCAGGGACACATGGGCACGAGTGGACAGCCCGGGACGCCCCGTGTGGATCTGCTGTGAGGACTGAACACTATTGTAGAAAGGCTTCCGTAGCTTTGTTAAGAAACTAAAAACCTGCCTTTGTCTTTGCTACATTAATACACATCACACCCTCGTGTTCATGAATGGGGGCATTTATAGTAGGCTTATTCCCGGGGTAATGGGATTAGAAGAGTTTTAACCTAATCGTACTTGTTGTGTTTGGGACCTGAATATCCCATTCAGTTTGTCTCCCTCTGCACCAGTGCATTGTAAGACTGGAGGGAAGCTCTCCGCTTCCCATTCGGAGGCTCATTGTTGTGTGTTTCCTGCTGTTCGGTGTGGCGTTGTGTGCTTTTGAATGCGCTCCCACTGGTGGAAGGGTCAGAGCCTCCTTAAAACGACGCCTCGCTTCCTCTCGCCTGTGTGTTGGCTATTTTTAAAGCCTGCTTCCTACGGACACACGGTGGAGTTTAACCTCTAACAAGGTCTGGACCCAACGTATGAGGAGACGTATCTGCTCTGAAAGGGATTCAGCTTCAAGGACCTGCCTTTGTGTTGCGATGTCGTTGAATTACCCGGGCTTCATGTTTTTCACCACATCATTGATAAAGAGGAATTGTGGGAAAGGCACAAGTTGGAACCAACCACGGCAAGATCAACACACTGAATCATGCTGACGTTAACATTTACCTACTCATTGATTCTACCCAGAAATGTAAAGATGTTTTTTTTTCCTTTTTTTTCAAAGAAATCAGGAGCCCACATGACCATGTAGGTTCCAGGACGCACCTCCAAATGTGATCGATTTAACATTTAGAAAACACTCCGCACTGCACATCTGTGTCAGCTATATATTCTAATAAAGGATTCGCTTATTATACCCCATAACTTGAGTTTGGGCCCAGATGACATCAACATATATAATATATATATATATATATATATATATATACACCAAAAAATAAAGACTGAATACAGCTAAAAAGTTCTTCACAGCTGTGTACAGATTAGTTTGTTTCATTTACGTAATGTGTCCAAATCCTAATGGGTTTATAAGACACCAGAAATACAGCTGCAGTGGACACGGTTTTTATCGTCATCCGGCCCAGATAAATCGACATGAATGGAAGTCCCTTTACTAAAGCGTTCATCCCTCGTGTCCTCGTGGATGGGGGCAGTCAGACGCTCATCACAACAAACGATTCCGTTTGCATCTGGCGGAATTGAACCTCCCGTCTCGGAGGCTGATGACGGCGTTACTGTGCACAAGTTTTGTTCTTTAAAAAAAATAAAGTTATTCTTTGAGAAGTTTGAAACTAGTTCACAGCACATCAACAGCCCACTTTTTCCTCTATGCATGAGAACCTGGTTGGTCGTAATCCCCTCGATAAATGACGCATCGCTCCTAATTAACAGAGTTTAAACTTTCAGCCAAGGGGTGGCCAAGCAAAATGTCCCTTTTGAGACATGTTTAGGCTTGAATCAGTGCTGCCGGCTGTGTTGGTCTCCCTGTGAGTGGGTGAGGGGTCACGTCTCGCAATCATGCAGCTGCCGCCTGTGATTTCAAACTTGAGGTCATATCTTTCCAGAGGATCAGGCCTTCGATGTTCCATTCGATCCTGTTTTTTTTTGGGTGTCCACACAGCGTGCTTGTCCAGCATTCGTTGCCAAGAATTCGTATTTCTTAACGGTTGACAGAGAGCACATTTCTGCTGCATGCTCAACAAAACAAAAATATATGCGCAGAGGTGCTGCGTTAACATGAAATATGTGTGTTTTATTATGTTTGGATTGACTTGTCCCTTTCCCTAATTTAATACGCAATGAAAGTTTATGCAACAGCTGGAAAAATGGAAGCATGTTTGTCCCATAATGTCATGTTTGTGATTTATTTTGGGTACATGATCGGCTAATCGGCTAAAAGGTCACAGGGAGTTATAAGCCAATAACAAAAAAGCGTCAGGAAGAGAAAGTTAACTAGGACAGAGTTGTCTGTGCCCCCCCCCCACTGTGGGAGGAGACCGGGAAGGGACAACACATTGCATCTGAGTAGAATTGATTCGGAGTCCGACACACACACACACACACACACGTCCAGTGTTAAATATGAGGCAGTGACAGACGGTGAAAGGGACAGCGACAAATCAGAATACTTATCTCCATCCTCTCTGCTGTCTCTCACCCCCTCGTTCTTCTTTTCCATGCTGTCAATTGCTTTTCGTGGAAGAGTGGAGGCCGATGAGGACAGACCCTTAAACTCAGATGCTGGTAAACCCTTCTCCTTTTTCCAATTCTCCAATAGTTCGCCTGTACCGTTATGTGCATGCTCTGCCAGAAGCGGCCTGCAGGTTGTTTTTTAACTCATTTGTCTGTAATGTCACTGGTGTTGGTTGTTGTGCATGACTTATTAATGCCCCCCCCTCATCCATCTTTAATGTGGAGAGGTAGAACATAACGGCTCCAGTGGAATTGCAGTTGCACACACAAGGGGATCGTGCTGAAACACGTTTGGATTTTGCAATATTCGCTATCGCACAACAAGCAGAGGTGACAAGGCTTCAGGTGAGTCATGCCTTTCGTCTCGTGACTCCCATCGATGGCAGGATGACGTGTGGGACAAAGGGCAGGACTCCACTGGGCCGTGTTTGAACTCTACTTGGAGCTCAGCAGTTACTCAACATTTGCATCGCATCTGCATTCTGATATTCTCCCCCCCGCAGTTGGACCAGCGTGTGATGTGTTTTGCAGCAGCTTCATAAAGTTCACGGCACAGCTCTGTTGGGTGATTTTAAATCTCGCTGCCCAAACTGATTCCACTGGTGCTGCAGCCTCGGCTTGACCAGGTGGTCCGTTAATGCAGACGGGTGGTTGGGTCTTTATAGATGGTCTTTGTGCAGGTCTTCATGTTTCCAGGTTCATGCTGACGTCAAGAGTTTTTTTTTTATTTTCAATGCATATTAAGTAACGGTTCCCTGTGCAGTCGGGTTCGTTGCATAGTTGCATAGTGTTGGCTGCTGAAATGTTTGCTAAATCATAAAGATTTAAATTCTATTATTATGGCAGTGTTTGTGTATTTGCAGCCGTACAGAGTCTGTTGCTTCATGCTTTATTACAGCCGCCTCTACCTTTGTGGAACTAGATAGAATTCAGAATATGCCGCCCAACAAGAGGATTGAAATACTATCGGTCATTGAATCAAACTCCGATCGAGCTGTTCAGATGCAATTAAGGGAGTCTGTTGATAATAACCTGTTATGGATTATAATCCAAGGTTATAAATGTCGGAATGTAAATTCTGTTTTGCAGAAGAGCTTCCTTTAAAGTCATGAGACGGGTTTTTCCCTGTTCTTTTCACACGCTTGAGTCGATGTGAAATCAGGCCCGAGCTTCTTTATTTAGCTTTGTGGCAATACATAGTACTTGATATTGTACTGTGACCCCCCCCCCCCCCGGCTTTGCAGATTTGTTCAGGCCGTCTCTGTACTCGGGCCAAAGAATGCCCCCTTCGTAGGGAGCATTCAGTGCAGTCTCGCTGGTGACATCAGCCACACAAACACACACAGGGTTTTCTTGTTTGCACATTATGTCGCTCACGATCGAGATGAATTTGTGGATTCATAAATAATTTGTAGCTGTATTTGACGTTATGCATTCTCCTCAGGGTTGAAGTGGGTCGTGGTCTGCGGCATCTTTTTAAAAAAATTCTTAATGTATGCCAGCAGCAGAGAGCTAAAGTAGACCGTGTTAACGTTTGCAAAGCCCAAAAAGCGTGGCTTTGGGGTGCGGTCAGAAAGCGCTCCTGACGGAGAAGAGTGACACAAGACTCTTATTTTTCATGCAATATGCCTTTTTGCTGTAAGTTGACTGTCTGATAAATGTCTCTTCCCAGATGCCAGAGGGTTGTGATTGCTCCCAGCAAACTGAAATTGCCTCTCCCATTACTCTTCCTGAAGCCCGTGGAATAATCTTGCGATAAAGGATCCATTATTTCTTTGAACCCCCCCCCCCCCAACCTCCTCAAAACAATCTTTCAGCAGTATCAGTTCACCTTTTAGCATGCAGCTTCGTGGCTGATGTCATTTGGGACGACCTGATTATCTATTCTAACTCTCTTTAAATGTACTGCAAGGAACCACTCATAATGAGGAGATAATGTTCCTTATGTGTTTGCAACCCCCCCCTCCACACACACACACACACACACACACACACGCACATATATTTCACTTTCACTTCCCTGAGGAAACACTGGTCTGAGTTCTTTTCTGTTTTCGCTGCTCTTTTCTTCCGTCTCTCAGCGCGCCGGCCACCCAATACAGTAAGTACCTGCTCTCAGGTGTCGTGTCTCGGGTGACAGACGGGCTCAGCCCTTTGGGGGGGGGGTGGGGGGGGTCTGACGGGGACATTAGGCCAAGGGTATGGGCACACTTGGAAAACAGACTCCGCTGTGTACCTCCCTTTGGGACTCTTGTCTTGTGCGACTGTGTTTGTTGTCGGTCTGTGACTAATCTGCCCCCCCCGCCTCCCTCCCCTCCCAGCAGGATGAAAGTAGAGAAGCGCCTTTGCCTGTTCTTCCGGTTCCTGCATGTCTGCCTAGATCTCGGTGGATTTTTGTCTGCTTAGACCGGGCTTTACATGGTTTAATTGCAAGGCCTGCTTAACCGTTTCAATCAATGCCCTCCTCTACGGCGGGCCACAGGGGAGGAGTTAAACAGCAGAAAGGGAACGTTATGTACGGTGTATCCCACTTTGGACAGTGTCTGCATGCTAATAACAAGAATAAGGATCCCGGGGCTCCTCTTTCCGCTCGCAGGAACACATGCCAGCTAACGGTGTAGTTTAACAACTACAAAGGAAGAAACATTTCATTTAAGGTGCCGCGATTGATACGAGGTTAGTGATGTCGGCCACACACAAAGAGTCACGTGAACAATGATGCAAACTTCTCTCTCTCGCCGCTCTTAGTGATGGACACCAAGGCTGTGTTTGCGGCCCTGTACAGCGTGTGTGAGGAGAATGCCGCCTTCTTCTCTGGAGGCTCCAAGGGGTCGCCGGGGGACGCGGCCCAGCGGCTTGTGGACACCATGGTCCTCATCCAGGGGCACGCTCACAACCTGGAGCCTGTCGTCTCCGGCTTCGCTGCAGTTTACCATCATTTTGACTTTGACCCACACATACCTGCCAACGGCTACCGCTCGCTGGTCAAGGTAAGCTGTCAGGATGTTTGGTGTACATGGCTCAGGTGGCCTTTGGTCTGGTGCAAAGGAGGGCAGCCGTGAAGGGTGACCTGCCCCACACAGCAGTGTGTTCTTATCGATATTCTCCCAACTGTGTGAGAAAGTGCTCGGCAGCGCCGCTTGATACCGCTTTGTTTCAAGGGCAGTCCATTTGTTTCACAGATTGATTTTATGCTGCAAATCAGGTTGGATAAATTTCTCCAGCTGCGGAATATCTACCCCTGCTGAACCCAGTGTACTTTCTCTTCTACAGTTATTGATGAAACATCATGACCTTCAGTGGCTGCAGTGTAGCAGAGCAGCTAATGAATGCGGCTGAGTTTTATCGCCTCCTGGATTTTAACGTTTAGAATCCTTCTCATTCCCACCGTGGTACGGGGACTAGTGTGTAGGATCCTGCAGCTTCAGCAGGCCTTTCACGCGCTCTTTCCAGCACGCGTTGTTCAAGCTGACACCGTAATCCTAATTTAAGCAGACCCACTGGACATGCTCTGTAATGCTTTGCATCCAAAATGAATCAAATCATTTTCACGAGAATTCGATAAGACTCAATTACTGTGGCATTCTTTATCCTTTTCCAGGTGGTGCGCTGCTGCATTCTCCACATCATCCAGAAGGGGCGCTACATCACCGCCAACCGCCGCAGCATCTTCTTCAGAGTGGCTCACAATGCGAAGGAGATGGAGGCCTACTGCAACGCTCTGTGCCAGCTGCGCGCGCTGCTCTACCTGGCTCAGCGCATGCTGCACGACAACAGCCACGGCAACCTCTTTTTCCAGGATGAAAGCGGCCTCAGCGAGAGCTTCGTCCGCGAGTACTCCTCAATGCACAAGGGGTGCTTCTACGGCCGCTGCCTTGGCTTTCAGGTGAGACGAGGTGGTGGGGAGGTGCCAAAGGGGAAGGCCGACAAATGGCTAATGGTTGCTGGCTGTAAATCATGACGAGTTAAAGTAGAGGAACCATCAGGCTTCCTAGTGGAGCTGAACTAGAGAGGCTTAACCCTCCTCAGAGGTCAAGATCCGACTAAAGGGAGAAAAGGATGAAGCCTCCCTGGTAATGTCTGAATCCCTTTAGACGGTCTAAGACTCCCCTGACGTTCTGATATCCCGTAGTCTGTATTTCATTTCATTAAAAAATGTGTTATTAAATGTAGAACGGATTATTTGAATGCGTTATTTATTTTCTCCTCCTCCAGTTCAGTCCAGCCATCCGGCCGTGTCTCCAGACCCTCGCTATTGGCCTTGTGGCCTTCGGAGAAAACTACAAACGCCATCAGTCTGGAATAGGTTTGCATCTTCTTGTGCGCTCATCGTGCCGTCACTCAATTGCCACTCACAGATCCTACCCGTCCCCACGACTCTCCCCACGTTGCTCTTTGGCCCCTGACTGCAGCTTTTTGATGTTGTGTGCTTCAATTGTGGATGCTCTTTCATCCTTTGGAGTCTCGAGGGCTAGCTGGTGTGCTTCTTCTATACTTCAGAATGTTTGAAAACAAGCACACTGTTATGTACAGAGGCAAGCACCATCATACACGCATGCACACACACGCATGTATGCACACGTTTAACACTCAAGAAGGAATCATTGGACTCTCATGGTTTCTTGTGCTCTATGCTGCCCCCAGTGGAGGTAGGAGGCATTGCCCCATATGGTGAGTGTACTTCTTCATAATCCTCTGTAGTGTGAACAAGTTGCTTCTTTCCTCACAAGCTGCATTGATAGAAGTCTGACATGTACAGCCACTGTAGCTTAAAGGGCTTTACTTCTTGCAGAGCAATTAAAAGCAAGACATAATTTGATTGCAATGCCATGATGAATTGCTTTGGTTTTAGCATTTGCACAGTAGGTGTGCAACATCAATGTGTGAAGATGAAGCTGCGTGATATCGATATAGTGCTGTGAGAAAAGCCTATTCATTCTCAGTTTGATGCTTTTTCTCACTTGGGGCCTTGTCTTGACGACCTGCCTCTCCTTCTATCCTTTCCTCGTTCTAAATCGTGTTGTTCTATACAGTCACTTACTGCAATTGTTCCCATTGTCCGTCCTCCGTTTCTGTTTCCGTGATATTGTTGTTTTCCACCGCACATTCCTTTCCCTTTTTTACTTTTAAAAATGTAGTTTTCGCCATAACCTTCCCCAGGTGTCGCAGCCAGCTCCATCTTCACCTCGGGGAAGTACGCCATCGACCCGGAGTTGAGGGGTGCAGAGTTTGAACGCATTACCCAGAACCTGGACGTCCATTTCTGGAAGAGCTTCTGGAACATCACCGAGACAGAAGTCCTGTCGGTGAGTAGACGCGAGACGCACACGCATACAGGCACACCCGTGTTGTTAACACTGACTGAGTTTAATTTTCAAACTGTATCAAGAATATTTGACTTTCCTCGAGCAAAGGTATCGTTTCATTAAAAAGGATTTGATTTATTCACCCAGTCTGGTATCTCTCTCCACTGGCCTGACTCGCTCTCTAACATACGCTTCTCTCTCTCTCTCTCCTTCCTCCAGGGTCTTGCCAGTATGACGTCCACGCAGGTCAAGGTGAACCGGGCTCTCTCTGTGCCCCCCCTGTCCTTTGACCTCCCCCTGATGGCCGACGACACGGCATCTGTAACCATCGCTCCACCATCCGCACACGTCGGCACGGCTCCGGTTCAGATGAGGCTCATCTCGTATGACTTGCGTGACGGACAGGTATCTAAACGGCTAAACTTTTGAATGCACGTTTGAGCGACCTGGTTTGCGACGGTTTTCCACCGGCTGTTTTTCAACCACCTCGCAATCATACAGATTCTTAAAATATTCCCACAGTGTAGAAGCACATGTGGTATTTTCCCGGCTCATCCTCGCAGACTTAATCCCCTTCATTATCTCACTCTTTTTCTCCATCATAGGTATGGCTTTTTCTCCCCGCTCCATCCGAGCTTTTACTCCTCCTTTCTCTGCAGCTCCGCTCACAACCAGACATGGCTGAATCCCTCTCCAACCCCAAAACGTATACAAGCCTGCGTCAGCCAAAGCCCCCCCCCCCCCCCCCCCCCTCTGTTTGTGGTAATGAATGGGAATTAGTGTGCGTTCCTGCCGGCTCAGGGGGGGCTGAGCGCAAGCATCTGGAGGAAAGCTTGTTAATCCTCCTCTCAGAGGGGCTCTGTTTCCAACACTAGCAACGCAATATATGCAGAGTGAAAACAAGGCTTTGTTTCCAATTCCCAGTCTGTGGACAGTTGTCATACTGATGGTCCGCCCCCCCCCCCCCACCTCCCCATCTGTCATCGTTTCCTCTTTCTTCTCTCAGTGGTTTGTTGTCTTTTCTCATTTTCTGGGTAAATTCCTCTCCCCGTCTCCAGGATAGTGAGGCTCTGCTGTCTCTCGCTCGCTCTGAGGGTGGCGCCATCTCTCTGTCGCTGGGGCTGAAGACGAAGCGCCTCCCCCCGTCTCCCTGCCTCCTGGTCCACTTCCATGGGGGAGGATTTGTGGCCCAGACCTCCAAGTCACACGAGGTGAGCCGTTGCCACGAGATACCCTCGCTCTGACCAGAAAAGCAATGTGGTTGTTTCATTTTTAAGAAGAAATGTAAAACGTAATGCAGCATTTTAGAACTCAGCGTATTTATTCACTGCCTGACACGCGGCAGTATTTGACTTGTATGTAATATGTTTATAGTCAAAATGTAGCACCTACACATCCAGATGCTGACAAACCGACAGCTCCACCATTGGAAACCTGGACATGGTTAACAAAGCGCTCATCCATCTTTTCAGGGCATCATTATTGCTACAAAGAAAATAAAAATAGTCAAATATTTTTCTCTTACTTTCTAAGTAAAGGGTTACGTTCACTGTTTTGTAATTAATCCCTGAACGTGTAAGTATATTAAAACATAAAAATCCATTCCTTCTTTTTTTCCTCCATACAGGAGCTTGTGTCCTAATTGAAACATCTAAATCACTGTGGTAGAAAAAAGGGCTTTGGCTTTGTGTCTTCAGAGTCCTGTTGGCTGTGTTCGGTCTTTATTCCATCAAACACAGTTTGTGGTCTGCTCATGTGTGTGTGTGTGTGCGCGTGCGTGTGTGTGTGCGTGCGTGTCAGTCTTTATGTGGCATCGGGCTGATTAAAGCTCCTGGAAAAGACTCTGTGAAATCACTGTGGGTTTGGGCATCTTTCTCTCATAGCAACCAGAGGCGGGACTGAACGGGGCTGTCGCGTTGAATTAAACAGTGTACAACCCGGCGGAGAAGGATTACCGGGGGCCAGGCTCTAATGAACGCCTTCTCTGCCAGTTCTATTCCTTTTACTTACTCCCTCTCACTCGTTTTAATTACTCAAAAAATCATTTTTGCTCACTTCCTTTTACTTTTTCCTGTCCCGTCTCATTATAATTACAGCCCCTTCTTAATATTACCAGTTGCCTTCTGCTCTCTTACTGAGGCGAAACCAAGAAGGACAGAGGAGAACAAAATAACAAAATTTCTCCTAAGGCGGGGGCCAGGGGCGTCCCTTGTACGTCTCACACGTCCCCGTGTCCTTGCCTCAACTGTCTTCTGGGTGAGATGGACATCAGGAGCTCGTGGTGCTCTGAGGGCCCAATTATGCTGAGATCACCGGCATGCACTGAGCAACTTAGGCCCGACCACAAACACACACTCCCAGCAGAGGTATGAGCTGGCAGATTAAATAGTCTGCCTGTCTGAGAGCGACTGCAGCTCCCAGTAATCCCGGCTTTGAGAAGAGATCTGGGACTTTCTGAATCAGGGTTTTTTTTAGTGAAGTGTGTGTGTGTGAGACGTAAGTTCCCTGAGTCATCGTGTAAAATGAACCAGTCGTAGTCCCAACCGAACCAAAACACACTCACACACGTGCCTCTTTTCTTGGAATCCCGTTGCTGCTTTTTATGCAGGCAAATGAAACGTCTGACTGACACACCTGTCCATGGACCTGCTGTCTCTCTCTCACACACACACACACACACACACACTGCTTTTCCTGCCCTTGTGAGCGGATGGAGAGCTGTCACTTTCACCACCAAGCCTGTCATGACTACTGCAAAAAGGTGTTGGGATACGATAAGGACTTTGGAGGAGCTGACGATTTAATTTTTTCCATCCTCCACGGTGAGTTTGGAGGCCTGTTCAAGGTCGCTGCATTGCAGTTGGGGAGTGAAGCGCTTGCGTTCGCTTGGCACAAGGATGGTAAACACTTATCTGCACTACAGCAAAACACTCTTCTGTCGAGTGGTATTTTAGACTATCCCCGTAAACCCACACTGTCCTTTTCTCCTTCAAAGCGGGACACGTGACACCTTTCTTTGTTATTGCTGCACGAGAAGAAAAGGAATGAAGGTGACTGTCTAGACCGCAAATCAGAAACCAGGCAGATGACTTCAGAGGGACACATTTTATCCTTTCTCTTTAATGTTTACCCACGCGCATCTCACTCCCCTCCTCCATTTCTGTTCCCCGCCGTCTGACTTTTATGGGTGTTGTGTCTTTACGTGTAATATAATCACTGTCAAACCACATAATCCGTTCATAAATCCCCCACCCCCCCTCCTTCTGTCTGGTGCAGCCCTATCTGAAGAGCTGGTCCCAGGACCTTGGTGTCCCCATACTGTCAGTGGACTACTCTCTGGCCCCCGAGGCCCCGTTCCCAAGGGCCCTGGAGGAGTGTTTCTACGCCTACTGCTGGGCTCTGAGGAACCCCCACCTACTGGGTACCTGCACACCTCACACCTGTGTCTGTATCAAACCACCTGGGTTTACCAAATCCCTGCACCTCCTGAGAGGATTCATTCATCTGCAGCACCTCCACTCACACAACGTGTTGTCCTGCAGGCAGCTAGTCGACACCCTCCTCATATTCTCATAATTCGGCAATGGAGGACAAAAAAGATGCTGCGTTGTGACGTGCATCACATTTTTCTTACACCCCAGTAGATTTCGTGTAGCTCAGAAAAGGCTTAATTTAGCTCTTTAATGCCTCTGCAACGGCGTTATATTTACAGGTTGTCCCTCGGTCTGTCCCATCGTCCATGCTCTTGATTACATCACAAACATCCTCAAGTATGAACTGAGGAGGTTTCCGGTTAGCGTTCCGGTTTCACTGGAACCTTACCAAACAGGCCACATTTTAAGAATTTACAATTGAATGACGACATCAGTGATGTGCGGACACTGAACAACTGTGGTACTGGTTATTCTTTGTCTCCTTTGCCCCCCTTTTTTTGGATTTCCACTATTTATTTGTTTCCTCCTTTCCTTCACCTCTGTAATCAGTGCCCTGTTTAAAAAAAAAAAACTCTCGTATAAACCTCCAGGTTGGACCGGAGAAAAAGTGTGTCTGGCCGGTGACAGCGCGGGAGGCAACTTGTGTTTGACGACGTCTATGCGAGCCGCTGCCTTTGGTGTGCGGATGCCAGATGGCATTGTCGCAGTCTACCCGGCTACCCTGCTGACCGCCTACGCATCGCCGTCCCGTCTGCTCACACTTATGGATCCCCTGCTGCCGCTCAGCGTGCTCTCCAAGTGTCTCAGCGCCTACGCAGGTAGGAGGGTTTGTTTGTTTGTGTGTGTGTGTGTGTGTGTGTGTCTGTAAGGGATTGTTAGTGTTAGTCTTTTGAAAATATTATGAATACAAGTGAAAAAAATATCATGTCAAAAAATATTTACAGAATATGTGATATAAAAATAAAAAATTAGATGTAATTTTAGTTCAAAATGTCATGAAAATAAGTAAAAAAATATTAGGCCGAAAAATGTTGTGGGGAAAAAAAGTCTAAAGATTAGGCTGGAAATGTTTAAAAGAATAATATGAAGTCAAAATATTTCTACAGATGTAATGTCGAAAAAAAAAAATTGGGTCAAATTTCTTTTTTAAAAGAATGTCTTAGGTCAAAATTTTAAACGTAAAAAGATATTTGGTCGAAAAATGTCTTAGAAAAAAAGTCAGAAAATATTAGGATGAATGAAGTCAAAAATATTTCTACCGAATATGTAATTTTGGGAAGAAAGAATTAGGTCGAAAGATGTTTTTAAAAAATGTCTGAATGTTTTTTTTTTAAATGTCATGAAAGAAATTGGAAAATATTAGGTTGAAAGATGTAAATGGTAAAGTGAGAAATTTAGGATAAATGTCATGGAAGAACGTCAAATTATATTGGGTTGAAGAATAATTCCGGGTAAAACTATTAGATCAGATATTTCATGGGGGGAAATAAACGTCTAAATATTAGGTTAATAAATCTAGTCTGTATTGTTTATCTGATGGAGTAAAGCATTCTATTCTGTTCATTTCCTTTCTTTCCGTTATCCCTGCATGTTTCAGCCGTCTGCTGCTCCACAATATACGTAATTTTAACAAATTGTAGTTATGGGTTTGTCGACGACGTAAATGAAGATGCTGACTGGCAACTTCTTGTGTGTCATGAATAATAATAAGTTTAGATGATTTCTTTTTAAATACTGTTTTATTATATAAACACTGAGCAAAATTTAAATACATTCTGTTACAACATCAATTCAACCAATGTCCACACGGCCGATCTCGTGTGTCATGACCGTAATAACGATCATGTTAATCATGAAGCTGTTTTTGCTTTTGGATCTTGTCACCACTTATTTGTGTTGTACACAACGCGTATAACAAATAAATGAATCATAAATCTTTGGATTTTATTCTAGTCGCATCATGTCTGGAACAACAACTCAACTTATTAGCATATAGATTGTTTGTCATGTTTTGTCATTGATGTACGTATGAAGCAGATGGAACTTTCTAGTCTTCTGATGAATTGTTTCAGAAGGAGGCAAGTGGAGGGAAAGTGTTTGTCCAACTGAACAGAAGCACCAGTCACTTTCCATCCAGGTCTTCTGTCATCACCGTGCATCGCTGTTGCGTGCTGCCGATGGCTTTTCTTCACCCTGCCGTTACGCCTTTCCTATTACTGCCCTCCCATCTTCTTCTTTTGTTACTCATTCATGCTTTTCAAGAATCCTCCAAAAAAAAAAAAAAAAAAAACACCTCACGTCTCACTTGTTCCACGTCTTCCTCCGTGTCTCCTGCTCCAGGCAACGAGCCGCAGGAGGAGGCGCAGGTGGAGAAAGCGAGCACGCTGAGCCTGGTGAGGAGAGACACGGCCCTGCTGCTCAGAGACATGCGACAGGGAGCCTCCAACTGGATCCGCTCTCTGCTGGACTCCAACGCCGCCACGCCCGCCCCCGCCGCCGCTGGAGAGAAGCCGCCGGGAGCCGCCGGTAAAAACCGCCGCGCGTGTAGTTCGGCCGCCTTTTTTGGCGCGCTTCTCTGTGCACACGTCTTCAGCAGCTTTTATTACAACATCAGCTGCATATGAGTTAATTTACAGCCCATATGGAGGAGGTTATTGAGATGGATCCCCTTTATTCAGCGTTTAACTAATCAATTATCGCTTATGCTCACCTTGTTGCGTAACACTCCTGTAGCCATTCATATCAATTCACCTCCTTGGAGCAGAAGGCCTTTGACAGTAATTGTTAATTGTAGCCACCGTAAATCGTAATTTCCCTGGTGTCCCTTTAGTTAGGTGACACCCCCCCCCCCCCCCCCTCCAGACCTGCAAGCACCAACTGATGCTAATGTCACACAGGTGAGTCTGCATTATTAAGAGGCCATCATGGCGCTGATTCGTTGGTGATTAGCTGTGCTCTGACATCACCGTGGCAGCCCACTTCTCTCTCTCTCCTTTCTGAAACATCCTACTTTGCGTTTTAGGCTTTTAGCTTCTGGCCGTGGACCAGAGGACGTGGGACAAGTGGAAACGGGGGGGGGGGATGAGGGATTGTGTAGACTTTGTGTACCCTTTCCTGTCCTCTAGCTGCTATTGAGCCTCATTCGGTATCCGTGATCATTGACTGTACGCTGTGTTATTTAGGGGCCTTATTGAACATCTAAAAGATTTTTGATTTCCCCAATGTCTCATTCCTTTTTTTTTTTTTAGACACAGTGAGGAAAAGCATTTCCGAGGCGTGCTTCTCTTCTCCTCACGCCGACCCCCCCGTGGCCTCCGATGCCTCCAAGTTCCCCTCCAGGAAATTATCCTTCAGGAGTCAGACCTGCCAGGACTTGGCGTCCAGCAACCACTCTGCTTCTCACAGTGCGGCGCTGCTCTCTGAACACACGGTACGCCGCCCTTCAGGGTGTTTCCATTGAGATCAGCGCTTATCTGGAAGCAATGAACAACATTGGGGACTTTAGTTTGAAGGAACACTATTTCAATGATAATTAGTAAACCATTGCAGAGGAAGAAAACACACCAGTTTTCTCTGCTTTAAAATGATTTTTCAAGCAGCTTCAAAGAGGCTGAGCAGTTTACCAGCATGCATATATTTTGGCCCGATATCATACAATGTTGTATGCCCTGCAGTGTATGTCGATGAACTCAGCTGGGATTATGTCTCCCGTGCCTCATAAACAGATCTGGCTATAAAATGCTGACCGAATATCAAAGCGTTTCTGGTTGCACGGCTACCAGCAAAGTATCTCCGCATGTAGTTCCACACCAGCAGAGTGGATTAGTGGCTGGCTTGGGGGGGAGGAATAACGAGTGAGGGTGACGCAGCATTTTAGATGTGCTTTTCCTCCGTGAAATCGGGGTTGTGCGGCCGAGACTGTGAGGCGAGCCAAAGTTTTAAGAAGTCAAGGACAAAGGGTCGTTTGTGTGTTCGCCTTTCTTCTTACGTCCGTGTACTCGTGAATTATTTCCCGTCTCTTCTTTTTGCAGCCAGAAGATGTGAATTTCTTCCTCTCCACGGATGCAGATCCCTCCACGTGCAGGGACCTGTTTTCAGTGGCCATACCGCCCCCTGCTGGGCAGGAGGGAGCGGAGCTGGAGCCCCCCAGGGAGTTCCCCCTGGGCTTCGAGCCGCTGCGCTCGGAGCAGCTGTCCGAGATGAGGATGCAGAGCTCTCCGGTTGTCAAGGACCCGTTCTGCTCTCCCCTGCTGGCCCCCGACAGCATGCTGAAAGGCCTGCCGCCTGTTCACTTAGTGGTGAGACGCAGCTGGGGGGGGGGGGGGGGGGCGCGATGACGACACCCTGCTTGGCTCCAACGCCTCTAATGTTGACGGTTAAATCCACATGGTTCAGTGGTGGCTCCCTGAACTCGGGTGTTACGGCACGTTAGTGCGCTTGAGCCCGTGAGAATGTCTGCGTTGGTTTGCTCCTGTGAGCCTCTCCAGGGAAGCTGCTGGTTCTGTTTCTTGGAGTTTAGCAGACATGATGTGCTGGGAGGGTGGATGTGAAAAGGAAGAAGTTGGTGCTGATTTGAAAGGCGCTAGAGTGAGTCAGCGAGATTGTAAAGCAAGTGGGGGGACAAAAGAGACGCTCGGCTCCCCTTTCTTCAGACTCCTGACGCGTCTGACGGGAATCCTAATGTGTTTTCCTCCGCTCTCAGGCGTGTGCGCTGGACCCCATGCTGGACGACTCCGTGATGTTTGCCAAGCGCCTGAGGAGCATAGACCAGCCCGTCACCCTGTGCGTGGTGGACGACCTCCCCCACGGCTTCCTCAGCCTGTCGCAGGTCTGCAGGGAGACCAAGGAGGCCGCCGACGTCTGCGTGGAGAGGATTCGCGCCGTCTTCAGCCAGGAGGACGCGGCCGCGGCCCCCGAGCCGCGCAAGCACCGCAAGCTGGAGCGGACCGACGGGGGCGCGTCGGCCTCGCCTCCCCTGGCCGACCCCGCAGAGGAAGGCAAGCCCGCTGACGGGGAGGGCGTAGCTGCCTGGGCCGCGCCGAACAATACGGACGCTGTTGGTGTTGCGCCGTAAATATGCTTCGGTTAAAAATCTGCCGTCGACTCTGAAGGAAGTGTAAGTAGGCAGTGCGATTCAGAGGGAGGGGGGACGGGGGGTGAGACCAATGGCGGACGAAATGAAACCGCCTACAAAAGACAATCGCATTTTAGAATAAAAATGTAATCAAGCAACTACTTGCATCAAAGAGCAGCACTCGCCCACGCGCTTGACGGAGTGCGAGTTGGCCATAAAGCGGCGCATAAGACACTTAAGACGGAGCCCGAATGGGTGATTCATCTCAGCCCGGGCAGTCGTTTGAGCCCCTAATCAGATCGCGGAAGGCCCACTTTGTGCTTACGGTGGCGTCCCCGTCAGAGCGGCCACTTGTCCTTTAGGGGGGCCGCCGTAAATCACACTTGATCACCTCATGCTGCGTTCTGCATCGGGCCGGTTTGGTCGATTACTGCTCACTCTGAGAGAAGTAACTCTGTTGAGTCTCTCCTAAATCAAATTACTGAACGGCTCTAAACAGGATGAATTTATTCACTTGTTTTTTGAGATTCTTGTAGTTTGTAATATCATAAACTCTATGCAGTAGTTGTACTTTATTTGTACAGTCGTTTCTATTACTGGATTTAAATCCTTCAAACTTCACAGGTTTGTTCTGTTGGCAATCGCTTTATTCTGAATATTTACCTCCGCTCCTTTGCCACAGCTACTTGGACCTCGCTGGTCTTTTGAATTAAAACCAAATCCTCCTCAGTAAAGCATACTGACAGAATACGGCTTTTATTAACAGAGCCGGATCACCTTCTGAGGAATAAAATGTCGGCCCCCGGTCTCTATAAGAGCGAGCATTGCTCGAGAGTCTCTGGAAGACGCTAAATGTTTAAAGACTTTTTAACATTTTCCTTCTGCAGAAGTCAAGTTGGATAGAAAAACATCCCTCAGCTATCCGTCCGCATTGTGGAGTGCTATGCACGGCTCTGAGGTGCTCCGTACTCGTCTGCACGGGATGCAGTGCGTCGAAGGGGCCCCTCCCTCTTTGGACTAGATGCTTTTTATTTATTCTATTTATTTCGTCCCACCACCGGCTTTGTTTTTGATAACCGGGGGCTTCTCCCCTCTACGCGTTTCCACCGAAGCACTTTGAAATCCACCGAAATGTGGTTTGGAGGGTCGTTCCCTCTCAGGTCCAACTATATATAGATGCCCCCCCCCCCCAACCCCTCCTGTGGCGTTGTCCTGCCCTTGTTGCCAGGTCTGCAGAGAAGGCTGCCGGGTGACGAATAGGATTGAGCTGAAGCTCTGCGTGTGAAATCCTTCCCTGTAGAAGAGCGGCGCTTTAAGCCAGCAAAGTTCCGCTGCGGGATTAAAGCTCGACTCCTCACCGCAATGTGGCTGTCAGATTGATGAAGAGAACCGCCGCCGCGTAGAGGCAGAGAGGAGCCGCCGCTGATCGTAACCCAGCAGCAGTTTGTCCGTCGTGTGTTTGAAGCTTGTGTCACGTTTCTTTCTCCGCGGCGTCGGTGCCTGTAGGTGCACGTACGCGTTCCCGTGATCCCCCCCCCGTCTCTCTCGTGTCCGGTTCACAGGAACAAAGCCACTCCACCTCAAGCCGCCGTGGCCCTTTTTGTATTTGTTCTGGTCTGTGGGATACGTGACCGGACTTCTGAACCGATCCCGAAAACGCCGCCGCCGGTTACTTTGTTATTTAAACTTTATATATGTGAACTATTAGAAAACCTTGTGTGACAAGAATGTGTCAAATTCCCCCACTTGGTGTTTATTGAACTCCGTATGCCTCTTACCCATGATGCACCAGGTTCACCTGTCTGCTGTTCACGAATACGTTTGCAGTGTTACCTTTTCTAGTTCCCACATTCCTGGCCCTGATGGAGTTCTGCAGATGCATTTATGCTTAATGCAGAATTATGCAGAAATTAATCAGTGTCGTTTTAATTAATGCTGCTTTTTCCATCCGGACCGTCCTGTTTTCTTAGAATGTCCTTGTGAGTGCAAACTAGTTCTAGTACCTCAGGTTGTACAGTACACAACAACAGTTTTACATTTTAAGGTTTGGGTTTGTTTTTTTTGCCTCGGGCTGATTCCGTTAAAGTACAACGCAAAGTGCACCGCTGCTCTCGTGCTGAGCGAACTGCCTCCACATTACAGCAGAGCTATGCAGAAACTCACCAGCACGACTCTCCTCCGTCAGAAACGCCGTGACGCCATTTGTTGTCGCGCAGCGCGTTCCAATCACCTTGAGGTTGGAGGTCGGCGTCGGCGTCGCAGCCTGTACACGACCTGGTTACATGTGCGAGCGACCTCGACCACCTGTTTACGGACTCCAACACTCACTGGATCAGTGGATGTGTTGATCGCCAAAGCCTGCAGCCACAGTCCTGCAACGGATGTGCTGCTGTCGTCGTTTACTGTTTGTTATCAGTCATCAGTACGAAGGTGCTGGTCCGTGCTCCATATGCAAAGTGCGCTGCACTGAAAAACGTCATTCTGATGTCGAAAATAAGCCTTTAAAAAACTAAAATCAAGCCATAGACCTCACACAAATGTTTTAAGTTTACTTTTTTTTATTTGTCATTTATCGAAGTGCAAACCTGTGAATACAAGAAGAATGTATGTTAAACAATATATGATTCATGTAGTTATTTTTACTTCCAGATTTGTAATCCGATTGATTGCAGATGGATTGATTTGTTTCTTTGTTGGTTTTTATTTGAATAAATATATTCTCCCATGAAGCTGCTGTTGTGTCGGTGAATCGACTTCCATCACGTTGATCCACCTGAAGGTTATTCACAAGAAGCTGTGCGTCCGTGGCAATAAAGCACAAATAGTATTGTTATTGTTATTGTGTCATTTAGCTTTTATCCAAAGCGACTTGCGTTGCATTTTTAAAAAGTCTACGGTGCAAATCCCAAATAAAAATTATCTTTTCAGTTCTCACAGGATCTGTGCTGCTTCATTACACACGTGTGACCTGATGAACACATGACGGACACATGATGAACACATGATGGAGACCTGATTCTAATCAGCCTCCGTGTTTATAATGTGCGGACGTGTCGCATTCTCAAAGCACGAGCGGAACGGGCGCGCGCACCCTGTTCCCCTTCTCTGACATAGCCACGCGCAAGCACGCGCGCGCGCGCGCACATCCAGCTTCAAACCGCTGTAGGGGGCCCAAAGCGCGTCGGAGCGACCGCCGTGAACGCGCCCGGGTCCTCTCGCGCCGTGCCCGAGCCTTTTCCTCCGTGCGCGCGCGCGCGCCCGCCCGCTCAGAGGCAGCTTGCGGGGAGCGCGCAGAGCAGACGAGCGGAGGGAAAGATGGAGGTGCGGGTCGGGGAGACGCTGCTGTGTCTGGCGGTGCTGTCCGGCGTCTTCTTCGCGGACCCCGTCCTCGGGAAATACGTCAAGGGCCTCGTGAACACCAAAGAGGTGAGAGCCGCCCGTCGCTTCACGTGTAATAGTTGCCGCCGGGGGGGGGGGGGGGGGGGGGCGCGTCGCGTCCCCGCTCGCCAGGTGTCCCCGTCCCCGGCGGACGGAGACGGTTTCACCAATTGTCCGTTAAGTTGTCGGTGTCCGTTACCGCGGCAACATGAGACACTTCAGGCCGGTTCTGCCATTGACGCCGCGCGCGCCACATGTGACCCACCTGGATAGTCTTTGCCCCCCCCCCCCCCCCCGCTACTAACCGAGCCCCCGGTCCGTGCGTGTTGGTTCCGTTACAGGTGTGCGTCACGTGGCTGCTGCGCGCATCGATGGATGTTCATTATCATCATCATCATAACATCATTATTATCACTGTTCGTATTTATTGACCTCTGAGTGTGAGCTGTGCGCGCGGTGGCTGGGGGGGAGGAGGGGGGGAGGGGGAGGGGGAGGGGGGGTCTTAACAACTACCACCACGTCTCCTCTATTATTTTCCAATGATTTAAACCGTGAAGACGCTTGATGAGTCATAGTAGAATCTCTAACGTGCACCGTGGAGTTCGCTCGACCCCCACAGGGGTTTAGCTCTTGGTGGGATGTGCTGCAGCCCCCGGACCCCCGCCGGAGGGGCCTCAGGGGCCACAGACTCTCGAGTGTTGCCAAGATGCGACTTGGCAACAGAAAACGCCAGAGCGCCAGCATGTCAACTTCCGTGTGCATCGCCGTGCTGCCCCCCAATAAGAACACCGCGGATCAACCAGCCGGAATGCTGGGGGGGGGGGGGGGGTTGCTGACTGAACTTGACTACATTAAATTGTAAAAAGAAGAGAGAAGAACCTGCAGCCTGAGTGAGAGACTGAAGTGTGCGGTTTGGGTCGACGGGGGCCGAGAGGAGGAACAAGTGGCCCTCGTCCATCCATCACTGCTGAACGAAGCCGAATCTGCAGCTGCAGGGGGGGGGGGGCAATAGGTTGCACTGGGCAACTCCCCCGTGTGTGTGTGTGTGTGTGTGTGTGTGTGTGTGTGTGTGTGTCTCCAGCTTCCCGAGTCCTCTGCAGGAACTAAGAGTTTAGTTTTAGTCGCCTCGTTCTGTAAAGCACAAATCAATGGTTTTCCATGAAAGTATCTCGTGCACTTCGACTGCTCTGTGAGGTCTGGTTTTCCCCCAATCAAATCAATAAATCTCTTGGATTAGATTTGAGATCAATAATAAAAAAAGTTAACAAGTAATTCTGTGATTATTAATTCAATCCACTGTTTGCAAAATCAAAATGAAGAAACGATTTTAGAGTAATAAAATGCAGACGTGCACTTTTTACAGTGAAATACCTGCACGTCTTTATAGTCTGGCTCATATACTCTTGGCTCAAGGTCGCCGACCAACCAAGAAATCCTCTTCCTCTCAGAATGACTCACACACACACACACACACACACACACTAATGGAGCTGAAGGTAGATTCTCTACCCGTGTGACCTGGCACACATAGAAATGGCCCGTTGGAATCTGCTGGAGAGAAATGAGCCCGGTGACCCCGACGCGCCATCGCAGCAGATTGGTCAGCAGCTTTTATTTTGGGCCGGTCGGTGTTTGTTGTTCGCTTTGTGGAGCCGCTGATGAAATGTGGCGGTGGTTTTTAGGCCGGCGGCAGGTTGGGACAATCTGGGAAAGGAACACAAACCGTCATCTTTCCTCTGGGACACGTCAGCTTTCTACGGCGCTGGAGGGTTTGGGGATTTTATGTAATTACTATTTCTCAGTGTCATTGTGTGGGAATTTGCTTTTATTTCATTGGCTAAAGTCGTACAACGTGGCCCCTCCTGCTTTTCAGCATCCTGCTGAGTAAATAACTAAATAAATATGTGTTTGGATTTTGAAAACTGACATTTTCAATAAATCTGCCGCGGGTTTCGGTAATCTGTGAATTGAGTTTTGAAAAATAAGACGATAGAGGGTCAAATGTCTTCGGCTCTCGGTTTCCACAGTTAATGAAAATATGCAGATTAAACCAGAAAGGTCTTTGAACTTTGAATGTATGAAAATGAACAGACGCCCTTGAAAGTTATTTTCCTAAACTAAAAGTCTCCCGGTCACATTGATCAAAACCACCATCGCATTCTGAGGGAAAACTACGTGACGGATGCTGAGGAGATAAAATACCTGTTTTACATCCTTGAATTTCTGCAAACGCACAACAATCCTGCTGGTTGACTTGTTGGGAATCCTGCATGTGTAGAATTTCCAACTCAATCCCCTTTGGGGTATCATTCTTTAATGAGACCATGTGATTGGATACAGGCGTGTGCGTGTGCGTGTTTATCCGGCTGCAGATGCTCGCTTTAACCCTGAGAGACGCTGCGTGTTTGTGTCGGTGTGTGTTTATGTGTCGCAGCGTCGTGGAACCCTGACTAATGAATCATTGAGAAGCCATCAGTCCGAGGTGGGGGGGGGGGGCTCGACTAACTGATAATTAATCGTTAATGAGGCTTAGAAAGCAAACAGCGATCTGGAGGGAAAGAAGGAAAAAAGGCCGAAAGCTGGAGATGAAAGCACAGAAACAACGAGGGAGGAGAGAGACGAGACGCGGGACTGACCGGATACTGCAACAAGGCCACTTGATTAATGGTGCGCACACGCACACACACACACACACACACACACACACACACACACACACACACACACACACACACACACACACACACACACGGGGAGACGTGGCTGAGTGATTCTGCATCACGATGCGGCGGCCGCGGGGAAACAAGAAGACACCTCATCCGCTGTGGCCGCTCTCCTGGGCCCGGTTTCTGCTCTCCACTGACGCTGTAACACACACACACACACACACACACACACACACACACACTGAGCCACACCAGACAGAGATGTCGGCGTTCGGGGGGGGCGGAGCTCCAACGCTTTCTACACATCAAAGCTGCTCCTCTATATGTGCAAAATGAAGTCGCCTCGGGTGATGTCACTTGAGGGGGCCTCTGTTTGGTGCCTCTGTTCAGGGGCCACAGTTTGGGGGCCTCTGTTAGGGGACCTCGGTTTGGTGCCTCTGTTCAGGGGCCTCTGTTAGGGGCCTCTGTTCGGGGGCCTCTGTTCGGGGCCTCTGTTAGGGGCCTCTGTTCGGGGGCCTCTGTTCGGGGCCTCTGTTCAGGGGCCACAGTTTGGGGGCCTCTGTTAGGGGACCTCGGTTTGGTGCCTCTGTTCAGGGGCCTCTGTTAGGGGCCTCTGTTCGGGGGCCTCTGTTCGGGGCCTCGGTTCGGGGGCCTCTGTTCGGGGGCCTCTGTTAGGGGCCTCTGTTCGGGGCCTCGGTTTGGTGCCTCGGTTCGGGGGCCTCTGTTCGGGGGCCTCTGTTAGGGGCCTCTGTTCGGGGGCCTCTGTTAGGGGCCTCTGTTCGGGGCCTCGGTTCGGGGCCTCGAGGCAGCGGGCGCTTGAGGTTCTTCTGTAGCGTGTTGCTCGTTCCTGCTCGGGGCTGCTCACACACACAGTTTTTGGTGCATTGTGGGTAAGTGAGGAACCAGCAGAGAACAAATACAGAAGGTGGATGAACGAAGAGGATGTTTTTTTCTACAGTAATTTAACAACTTAATGCTAAATTATATTTAACCCGAACACGCCTCTATTTTAAGTCTATTTTGCCAAAACTGATTATTCTCATTAATGGTTCATCTGCAGATTATTTTTTCTATTAATCGCTTAAATGATTTACTTAATGTCTCACAGTGGTGAATAAATCTTAATGTGAAACTAATGTGTGCGAGAAAAGGGACCAACGAAGAAAAGAGGACGTTTTTTCTCTGTGTGGACTAATCGGTTATTATGACTGCACACGCTTATGTTTTATACATCACGTGTGCTCCCGTGGCTGAAGGAGAGAAAATCCCTGCAGACCGTCAGGTGGCGTGTTGCAGTCTATTTCCCATAATGCCGAGGGTGTAACGTTTGAGTGTCACTGTATTTGCTTTCTAATGTCGGATCAGCTGTTAGCTCTTTGCATGATGTACAGAGACTACATGCGTGTGCGTGAGATGAACAGCTTGGCCTGTTGGTGTTTCTATGGCAGCTGTGAATGAAGATGTGTGTGTGTGTGTGTGTGCGTGTGTGACGGATGTTTGTGGGGGATTCTGTGGTTCTGTGGTCCCAACAAGGGGGTCTTTCATAGCGTGTGGTGAGTTAAATGATCCCCCCGCCTCCCGACCACAACCAGACCACCGTTCCCTCCTCTCTCCAGCGCTCCCCTCTGCCGCCCCCCCCCCCCAGTTGTCATGGTCACGGCCTTAAGCGTCGCCCGGGACAACGCGGGGAGGTGTGCGCGCGAGCCTCGAGCTTCAGCGACTTTTAGAGCTCGCCATGAATTCTAAGAGTGAAACGCGGAGTGGTGCACGGAGAGCCCAGGGCCGTGCACATTGTCTCCGAGCGAAGGGCCGTGCACGTTGTCTCCGAGCGAAGGGCCGTGCACGTTGCTTCTGAGCCCAGGGCCGTGCACGTTGTCTCCGAGCGAAGGGCCGTGCACGTTGTCTCCGAGCGAAGGGCCGTGCACGTTGCTTCTGAGCCCAGGGCCGTGCACGTTGTCTCCGAGCGCAGAGATTACGGAGCTCGTTTACGTGGGGGGGGGGGAGCAGGCGGAGGTGATCACAGCATTATGCTGGTTGGAGATCAGGAGCTCATAGCGACCAATCGCAGAGCCCGTTGCAATAAGGAGGCGGGTCCCTGAAGGAGGCCGACTGGGTGTCGTGTGTGTGAGAGAGCGCCGTAGATGTTAGGAAAGAACGGAACAATTAACCTGAACTTCAACTTGTGTCAATTTAACAGTTTCTGTGTCTATTGATTTTTTATACGATGCCGTTTTGTTTTGCTGGTCACAGCTGTGAATGAAATGTTTCATCATATGCAGATAATCAATAGATCTCCAGACAGAACAAGCACTGACCCTGATGAACCCCTGAAGCCATCGGATGTAACAATACGGTCACATCTCTCTCTTGGTTGTTACAAAAGTCCCAGTATGTCTGTAAAACACTGACGCACTGATGTCACGCATTGTCGTGACCTTTGGTCCGGACGTTTCCTCCCACGGCCGGTGTGTTGACTTCCCACCGCCTCCAAAGAGACGCACTCCAGCGCCGACTCCTCCTCCTCTGCGCCTCGCCGTGAATTCTGGGTAAACGGGTTGGCTGACTGAAGGGAGCGGCCGATGTGCAAAAAGAAGTCGCCTCGGGTGATGTCACTTGAGGGGGCCTTGGTTTGGTGCCTCTGTTCAGGGGCCACAGTTTCATCAAACGAGCCCTCAGCTTCTCGGCCGCCGCGCGTTATGAATGAGGCAGGTGCAGCGCGCTGTTGCCATGGAAACGTGACCGATGGAGGCGGCTCAGTCTGACGCGTTTTCTCCCTTCCTCTCAACTCCAGGACTGGCTGTTCCTCACCCGCTTCTGCTATCTCACGGATTTTGGACGTCTGGACTTCCGGTTCCGCTACCCAAAGGTAGGACGACCTGCTGCAGGTGTGTGTGTCTGTGTGTGTGTGTGTGTGTTCTTGCTGGTTCATTCACGTTACGTTCATCCTTCCCAAGAGTTTGACTTTCCTCCGTTCTCCATCCTTTCCTTCTCCACGTCTCTCCCTCTCCTCTCACCGTGCGTGGCGCTCCCTCCTCCTCTGCTCGGTTCCTGCGCTCCTCTCGCGGCGTTGCTCGGCTGCAGGGCGGGGACGCGGTTCTTGTGGCGTGAACCTCTCTGATCCGTGTTCTCTCTCTCTCTCCTCCGCCCCTCAGTCTCACTGCTGTCAGAACATACTGCTGTACTTTGACGACAGCTCCCAGTGGCCGGCGGTGTACAAGAGGCACGAGAAGGTGAGACGCCGACACCCTCTGCGTCGTGTCCTCCATCAGGTGCATTAAGTCCACCTCCATCCACTCATTCTGTGACTCCGATCCAGCATTGAACGACGAACACGCTCAGAATAAAACAACTGCGTCTTTCTCAGTTGGTGAAGGTCTCTTCACTCACAGCCAGTGATTCGTTATTGATGACACACACACACACACACACACACACACACACACACACACACACACACACACGCAGTGATCATCCAACGATCCGTATCGATGAGCTGAAGCTGCTTCACAGAAAACGAACGCTGTTTGTTTTAGTTTAAGCCACTTTGCACTTTATTGTGGTTCTCTGTCCACGTGAGGCCCAAACGGCGTTCATGCAATGAATCCATCCGGCTCCCTGAGGTGTTTGGCTTCATGTGATGAAGGTGTGAGGAAGGCATTCACCTGTGTGTCGGCCTGCTGGTACCATGAGACATAACAGAATACGGCCTATAAACTTGACATGAAATGGCTTTTACACCCAATGAATAATGTATGATGGAACCGTATATTGTTGCCTGCGGGATCCCATTTTAGAGCTGCGTGTAACCTTCCCACCGTTACTCAGCATTTAACAGCTTATTGTGAGCTTAAAGTAAGACTCCCATTAGTCGTATCAGGCAGTTTGTGGACTGTGTGGAATAATCTCCACCACTGATGGAAACAAACACCAGCATTGACTGAGTACCTGCACGCTGCAGATAAACACCTCCACGCTGCAGATAGATACCTCCACGCTGCAGGTAGACACCTCCACGCTGCAGATAGATACCTCCACGCTGCAGATAGATACCTCCACGCTGCAGGTAGACACCTCCACGCTGCAGATAGATACCTCCACGCTGCAGATAGATACCTCCACGCTGCAGGTAGACACCTCCACGCTGCAGATAGATACCTCCACGCTGCAGATAGATACCTCCACGCTGCAGATAGACACCTCCACGCTGCAGATAGACACCTCCACGCTGCAGATAGACACCTCCACGCTGCAGGTAGACACCTCCACGCTGCAGATAGATACCTCCACGCTGCAGATAGACACCTCCACGCTGCAGGTAGACACCTTCAAGCTGCAGATAGATACCTCCACGCTGCAGATAGATACCTCCACGCTGCAGATAGATACCTCCACGCTGCAGATAGATACCTCCACGCTGGAGATAGATACCTCCACACTGGAGATAGATACCTCCACGCTGCAGGTAGACACCTCCACGCTGCAGATAGACACCTCCAAGCTGCAGATAGATACCTCCACGCTGCAGATAGACACCTCCACGCTGCAGGTAGATACCTCCACGCTGCAGATAGATACCTCCACGCTGGAGATAGATACCTCCACGCTGGAGATAGATACCTCCACGCTGCAGGTAGACACCTCCACGCTGCAGATAGACACCTCCAAGCTGCAGATAGATACCTCCACGCTGCAGATAGACACCTCCACGCTGCAGGTAGACACCTCCACGCTGCAGATAGACACCTCCACGCTGCAGATAGATACCTCCACGCTGCAGATAGACACCTCCACGCTGCAGGTAGATACCTCCACGCTGCAGATAGATACCTCCACGCTGCAGGTAGATACCTCCACGCTGCAGGTAGAGACCTCCACGCTGCAGGTAGACACCTCCACGCTGCAGGTAGACACCTCCACGCTGCAGGTAGATACCTCCACGCTGCAGGTAGACACCTCCACGCTGCAGGTAGACACCTCCACGCTGCAGGTAGACACCTCCACGCTGCAGGTAGACACCTCCACGCTGCAGGTAGACACCTCCACGCTGCAGGTAGATACCTCCACGCTGCAGGTAGACACCTCCACGCTGCAGGTAGACACCTCCACGCTGCAGGTAGATACCTCCACGCTGCACTGCAGTAATATTCAGCCCAAAGTATCCGGCGACAGAAGAACGAGAACGTTCAGGACATTTTAGAATATTCGTTGTTCATATATTTCAATTCTGTGTCTCCCGTCAGAACTGCTACCAGAAGGAAGCGGTGCTGAGGCCCGAAAACCGACAGGTCATCAACCTCACGACGCGCTACACCTGGTCAGGCTGTGTGGTAAGAACACACACATGATGTGTTTTTGTGACATTTTACTGATTCACACATTTATACCACCAGAACCGGTCCAGCGGGTTTCTCCTCTCCTCTTACACCTTCTGTTTGTTTCTCTATAAGCAACGCAACATGTTTGTGTATCACGTCAGGACGTGTGATTCTATTGGGTGTAACATTTCTTTGTGATAAGTGAATGCGTCTTCCTGTCCGCGTCTCCCAGGTGGAGGACGACGGGGACGAGGAGGTTCTGAGCTGCGTGGGCGGCCGCAGTTTCCGCTCGAGGAGGGAGAGATGGTGGTACATCGCACTCAGCAAGTGTGGGGTGAGCAGTGACCTCCGGCCCGTCTCCACGCGGGGGGGGGGGTCGGTTGCCACGGCGACGGACCACCTTGGTCACGGGGACAGATTTTTGTCGTCACGTCAGCATCATTTACCCGCCAATGATCGGACTGTTAATGACAATAACACCGTTACGTTTAATGTGTTCGATAAATAAAAAGCTTCAACATTTTAAATCAAAGTTTGAAGATTTGCAGCGAAGCAAAACAGCTTTTGGAGAATGTGAACACTCGGTAACCTCCCGGAGGAATACTACAATACGTGAAACCCCGGGTCTTTCCGTCTCTTGCTTTTTAGCTGTGATTTAGCATAATTTCTGTTCCAGTACGTGCTTCCTCATTTCAGCGCTCTGCAGCATGTTTAAGCAAACAAGGAAATTTAACCCTTTGGTTTACAGTCGCCTTTCAAAATGAGACGGATGGATCCATACGTTTACAAAAGAAATGCAATGAATAGATATTTAGGATTATAAACCCAGATTCCCAGATGTAACGAAGCTGAGGGAACCGTGCTAAAGATCCCCGCTTGTCCACCGCTTCCATCTGCCTGCTTCAGCGCCTCTTAACCATTGTGTCACTCTGTAATGGGGCTCTGTGTGGTGCTGATGCTGCGCTGGGAGCACGATCAGCGCTGTTGTTGATGTGAGTCTGGGGACTCGCCGCAGAACTCACTGCGTCCCAGGTGGTTTCTGTGTGTGTGTGTGTGTGTGTGTGTCCTTGTTGGTCTGTCCTCCTCGGGCATCGCGCTGCCGCTGCGTGGGGCCTTTTTGCGTAGTGGATCTGCGGAGGAGGGATGTGATCACAACAGATGCTTTCCGCCGAGTGCGGCTGATCGACGCGCCGCCTAATGCGGTTGGACCGGGGGGAGCTCGTCTCCGCTCGCGGGGACAATTTACGCCGCCTCGCTTCCCGCCTGCTTTTCACACCTCTCCGTCTTTCTCACCGGCGCCGCCAGCGAGCTGTGACGCGCTGCCCGCCATGTCACCCCCCCCCACACCCGGCTGGCCGGCCTCTAATTGTGTTTTCCCTCCATCAGGCTCCTCACTTCTCTGCTCCTTCTCTGTTCTTGTGCTCTCATTTCCTGTATTCTCCATCTCAAGTGGATGCACATCAGCCCCTTCAAACGAAATACAGAAGAGAAAAGACAGAAATCAGAAATTAAATCTGCCTCGTGCCAAATGACAGAGCAGGACCAGATAAAAGTTCACATTTATATGTCTTGTTTTACAGCAGCGGATGTTTTTGCATGAAAAGTATTTCTCACAAAGCCCAAACTCGTCTCTCCGCAGTAGAACATTCATGTCTTTGTCTTTGCCATTAAACCCTTTGGATGAGTGACAATAATGGAAGTCAATAGATGGAGTAGTTTATTATCGTTCTTTCACAGCGGAGAGACGGAGCCTTCGAACGGTTGTAATCAGCTCTCATTATGCTGAGTGAAAGTGGTGAAACTGGACTCGTCTTTATGGCCCCAGTAAACTGTCCCCCCCCCCCCCCCTGAAGACAGACGACGGGTCCTTATCGCCGCGCTCGGGGAGACATTTCAACAAACATGAGCCTCTGACTGACTCGAGTCTTTATTAAGTGAGATATTCTCACTTTTGTAGGAAGAAACAAAGCGGCGACGCGTCGATTGTGTCGCTCGCGCTGTTTAACGGTGAAGCCTGCGATCTTCTTCTGTATTTTCTGCACGTCCTCCGAATACACTTTGTCCAGAGCTGCATCCAAAACGTTTCACTTATTACTAATCCGGGGGTTCATTTCTGGACCAATCGATTATTTCGCCCCCGTGATTCCATTTGATAACGATTCCCCCGTCTCACCAGAGGACATGTGGCCCTGCATGACTTGTCCTCCTACTCCCACTCAGCTTGAGACGCACTGCCTGGGTGTCCCTTCAGTGTGGAAGCTTTTCCCACCGGAAAAACCAACCAGCAAAAAACCCAAATCTCCCCGTGTGGTTTAATACCTGCCGAGGAGGAGGAGGGGGAGGGGGAGGGGGAGGAGTCTCCTCGTCCCCTCCTTCCTCGCTCCCTTCTGCCCGGCTCCTTTTCCTTCGCTCTCGCTCCCGACATCTACCGCTCTCTTCATCTCGCCCTCCTTGCTCTTTGCGTCCGGATTGATTTTGTGCCGCTGCTTCTCGCCCTCGATGCAGTCGCAGGTCGCCAGATAAATTCAAAGTCCTTTTCTCTCCCTTCGCTCCACTGCGGCGATCCGGCAGCTCCGCCGGCTTTGCACTTGTGTGCGTGAAATGAGCTCTCTGTGCTCTGATTGTCAATCCATCTTCTCCCCCCTCTCCTTCCAAAGTCACCTCCAGTTTGACACTTATTATTTGTGTGACTGCCAAATGTTTATTTCCTCCTCAGCATCACTTCTGTATAAGTTAACACGTTTAATTCTCCTGAAAGAACGACTCGTGCATTGAAGAATCGGGGTCATCTTCTCACCGGCAGCACAGTAGCAGCCTAGATTCCTTTTTTCATTCCTACACTGGACTCCTTCCTCACTCGGGACCCCCTCCCTCCCCCCATTGGGAGGAACGCTTCCTCCTTAAAGAGATTCTCTGTCCTCGTTCGGAGGTTTATTAAACATTTGATTTTCGAGGATTGATAAATAATAGAGCGCGTTCCTCTTACTTCCACATCCAGTGCAGCTTTAAGATTTAATGTATATTTTGTACGGCTTCGCAAAGCCTGCATCAATTTTTAATTTCACCAGCGTCCTGTCTGTCTCTCTCTCTCCCCCCGTCTGTCCCCCCCGTCTGTGTCCTCTGGCAGGGCGAAGGCTTGCAGCTGGAGTACGAGATGAAGCTGACCAACGGGCAGTCGTTCTGGACGCAGCATTTCTCTGCGGATGAGTTCGGTGAGCGCGGAGGAGGAGTCGCTGGTGGCACAAGCCAACGCCACTTAGAGAAGCCACCAAATGACAGTAACGAAGAGATGATGATGGATCGACTGAGAGGAAGTAGCTTCCCAATGAATTGTTCCTCCGTCTGCGATGTTCTCATTCTCCTCCTCCAGCTCGCTCTGTATATAAATAGATGGATATCCTCTGAACGTCATTGACCGCTTTACTTTCTGCTCCTCATTCCACCACTTATGTTTGGTCAAACCTCCTTTTTTGCCCCTTTTCTCATAAATGATTCTCTTCCTTTCCTCCGTCCTCTCGTCACAGGGATCTTGGAGACGGACATCACCTTCCTGGTCATCTTCTCCCTGGTGTTCCTCCTCTCCTGCTACTTTGCCTGTAAGTGATGCCTCCTGCACTTAGCTGTGTTTCTCCTCTCCGAGCCCTTTTCTTCGGATCCATTATAAAACGCAGCAGCTTTCTTGATGCGACAGAAGTAAGTTCTCGTGTTTCCTCTTGATAAATAAAGCCGGAGCTCTTTTTCCTCGGAGCAGAACGTTTGCGAGAACAAAGCAAGAACATTATCGGGAGCAGAAGGGGGTGTGAAGGTGAACGGTTGGATGGAGAAGCCTTAATGTTAGTAACACGTTCGTCACGTGGAGGTCGCAGCTCCATTGAGCCGAAGGAAGGAGTTACTCCTCAGTCCTCCAGGCCTCCTCCCTCCGGGCCGAGTGTCCTTGAGTTGACTCACTTATGATGTACGAGAAGCACGATATCGCTCAACTGCTGGTTGTTCATTCATTCATCTGCGTTCATAAAGCCAGAGGCCTTTATTATATTAATATTCACAGTAGAACACGTGGATTATGAAAGACGGGTGATGAGATGTGGAAGGTGACAGAAGTGATTTGACCTTCATGGCGAAAGGTCACTGTGACCTCCTCACTCATGTGTGAAGTGATGAAGTGATGAAGCAATGAAGCGATGAAGCGATGAAGCGATGGAGTGATGAAGCGATGAAGTGATGAAGTGATGAAGCAATGAAGTGATGGAGTGATGAAGTGAGGAAACGATGAAGCGATGAAACGATGAAGCGATGGAGTGATGAAGCGATGGAGTGATGAAGCAATGAAGTGATGAAGTGATGAAACGATGAAGCGATGAAACGATGGAGTGATGAAGCGATGAAGTGATGAAGTGATGAAGCAATGAAGTGATGAAGTGATGAAACGATGGAGTGATGAAACGATGAAGTGATGAAACGATGAAGCGATGGAGTGATGAAGCGATGAAGCGATGACGCGATGAAGTGATGAAGCGATGAAGCAATGAAGTGATGAAGCGATGAAGTGATGAAGTGATGAAGCGATGAAACGATGAAACGATGAAGTGATGAAACGATGAAGCGATGGAGCGATGAAGCGATGAAGCGATGAAGTGATGAAGCAATGAAGTGATGAAGCGATAAAGTGATGAAACGATGAAGCGATGAAGCGATGAAGTGATGAAGCGATGAAGCGATGAAGCGATGAAGCAATGAAGCGATGAAGCGATGAAGTAATGAAGCGATGGAGTGATGAAGTAATGAAGCGATGGAGTGATGAAGTGATGAAGTGATGAAGTGAGGACATTTGGGACGGACGTAGACATAAAACGCAACTTGAATGCTTGGCCGAGGCGTTGTCCCTCCTCTGTCTCTCTATCTGTGCTGCTCTGTCTCTCCTTTTTATCTCTCTCCTCGCCAACACACACACACACACACACACACACACACACACACTTCATTTCATCCTTGTCTTTTCCCTCCCCTGCAGACAATCTGAAGGGACGGCAGCTTCTTCACACAACCTACAAAATGTTCATGACGGCGGCCGGTGTGGAGGGTGAGCCCTTCAGTCCTGCGCACACACCCTAACACACACACACAGACACACACACACACACAGACAGACACACACACAGACAGACACACACACACAGACACACACACACAGACAGACACACACACAGCGAAGAAGACAATGAGCTTGTGCTGCAGCATCTTAGAGCGGAGACATCCTGGACCTTATTATCCCGTGAACAGGATCCTTTCCTGCAGTCTTCAGTGCAGCGTCTACCTGTCCTCCTGTCTCATCCTTCCTTTCTCGCTTGTCCTGCCACCTTTGTCCTCCCTCCCTCCCTCCCACTTCCCTCAAGCCTTTTGCTCCTTTTCGTCTCCTTTTTATTAATTCCGCTTCCTCTCTGTCTCGTCTCTCTCCTCTTATCTCTCCCTTCTTCCCTCATTACCGTCTCCCCATCGCCTCTCTCTCCCTTCCGTCTTGTTTCCTCACATCTTCTCCCTCCTTCACTCTGCTCTCATGTCTTCTTCCTGCAGTGCTCAGCCTGTTGTTCCACTGCGTCTACTGGGGCCTCTACGCCAGAGACGGAGTCGGCAACGGCAGCCTGAAAATACTCGGTGAGTATTTCGCAGAAACTGACTGAGCGACTGAAGGACGCTGCAGGAAGAATGAGTGATGGACGTGTGAAGAAGTGGACTATGTTGTCTTACTGTTACGCTCCAACCGCCCAGTCGAATTCCTTGTATGTCTGACATATTATGGTAGTTATGTATGTGTGTGTGTGTGTGTGTGTGACGACCTGACTCTAATCTTTCCCCTAATTCCTCCCCTTTTGTCTCACTTCCTTTCTCACCTGTCCTCTCTGTCCGTCTCCAGGGAAACTGCTGTTCTCGGTCAGTTTCTTGGTCTTCCTCCTGATGCTCATATTGTTGGGAAAAGGTTTCACTGTCACCAGGTGGGGATCTGCCCGTTTTCACCAGCTCATGTGTCTTTTGTGCGTGTGTGTGTGTGTGTGTTTTCTTTAAGCCTTCATGTTGTTGTGCTGCTTGCGTCCCCCCCACGCTGTCCCCCCCGGCGTGTCCCCCCCAGTCAGTCATGCCGATGTCAGGTGGCCTTGAAACGGTCTCTCGGTCCGCCGGCTGTGACAAAATGATTCATGAGCCATCTCCAGTTTTCCATTCCAAATGTCCGCTTCTCCTCGAGACGTTGGACTTGATGTCAGTCCACAAGGTTTGGAGGTCTTCTTCTGACCCACTGGTCTCAGCCTGGAGAGCAGCCCGGTCTTCACAGACGGACGATGACGCTCTATTTGTTAACTGCAAACAAGAAAGCCTTCACTTGTGACTCTACAGACGTTTAATATTTATAGTTCAGAGCTGAGCGCGCACACACACACACACACACACACACACACACACACACACACACACACACACACA
The DNA here is from genome assembly GCF_964276395.1 of Gasterosteus aculeatus. Lineage (NCBI taxonomy): Eukaryota > Metazoa > Chordata > Actinopteri > Perciformes > Gasterosteidae > Gasterosteus > Gasterosteus aculeatus. Next base: position 1,764,582 of record NC_135707.1, read on the forward strand.
CACACACACACACACACACGTGTCATTTTCTAGTGTTACATTAAGGTGTCTTTGCTTCGTGTAGAGCATCAATGTGTGATTCTAGTGTGAGTCACTCCGCCGCCCGTGTGGCTTTCAATGTGTTTGTATTTGTGTTTTATGTTCTGCTTGTGTACGACCTCTGACCCTGTGTGTGTGTGTGTGTGTGTGTGTGTGTGTGTGTGTGTGTGTGTGTGCGTGTGTGTGTGTCTCAGGGCAAGGATCAGTCACAGTGGGTCGGTTAAGTTGAGCATCTACATGACCGTCTACACAATCACCTACGTCATCCTCTTCATCTACGAGGCAGAGGTAACACACACACACACACACACACACACACACACACACGGTACTTTACCCACAATGCAGCACTGGCGTCAAGTCACTTAATTACGTCAATCAGCTGCTAATTATAAAACAATAATAAAACAAGTCCCTTGATGAGATACTTTTCTACTTTCAGTAACTCACTAATCAACATGCTGATAATGTGAATGAGCTTATGGACTGAGACCCCCTGGTGGGGGAGGGGGAGGGGGAGGGGGGGGGGGGGGGGGGCTAATGGTGCGTTCAGGTACCTGCTAATGACCCAGTAGTAAGATGCTATATTTAACGCCGAAGCCCACAGACTTCTCTCCCCATATGGGCACCTGAAGCAGTGTCATTCATCTGCCCCCCCCACCCCCCCCTCCCTCCCCCCTCACGGGAGCTCCGGATGAAAATACACCAAACGAGGTTACAATGGGGACGGACACAAAGAGCTGCCGGAGCCGTCACGCGATGCATTATGTAGAGGAGGTAACCCTGTACGGCCACCGCCGCCCAGTCACCGGACTCTAGAGGCGCGCGCACACGCACACACACACACACACACACACACACACCTGAGGACCCAGTGTGGATGTTAAACCCTCACACGGAGCTCCGGCTCGCTCATCGCAGTGCAGCAGCTGTAATTAGGCCACCGAGCGGCAGAAAATACTTCATTCTCACTGCAGGTTTCCACTTGTTCAATGTGTGCGTGCGTGTGTGCACGTGTGTGTGTGTGCGTGTGTGTGTGTGCGCGTGCAGTTCTTCGACCCGGGCGACGTGCTGTACGCCTACGACAGCCCCGCCGGCTACGGGCTGATGGGCCTGCAGCTGCTGGCCTACGTGTGGTTCAGCTACGCCGTGCTGGTCTCTCTGAAGCACTACCCGGAGAAGCAGCCCTTCTACGTCCCCTTCTTCACCACCTACACGCTGTGGTGAGACCCCCCCCCACCCCCACCCCCACCCTCCCCCCCCTCCCTCTGTTTGAGGCCTCTTCGGCTTGAATAATTGATGCCGCCGTGTGAAAATGAGCCGAATGAGAAGCGGTTCATTTCACACCAGCGTCCTCCCGACATCGGGCGCCCGAGGCGATGAAGCTTCCCTCCCTTCCTGTCAGAAGGTTCCATGACAGACGGCGTGTGTGGCAGATCGTTCAACGCCATCGTGGGGCGTGCGCCACAGAGAGGAATGCTGTGTCTGTATCTCGTTGTCTCCCCTTTCCCCTCGTCGTCACATCGCTCCCTCGCCCTCCTCAGGTTTTTCGCCGTCCCCGTTATGGCTTTGATCGCCAACTTCGGGATTCCTCGTTGGGCGCGGGAGAAGATCGTAAACGGGATTCAGCTCGGCATCCACTTCTACGCTCACATGGTGTTCCTCGTACGTGACGCACACACACACACACACACACACACACACACACAGTGAGGGGTTCTACAGTCATACATTATTCACCGTCCCCCCACTGGAAGTACGTTACCGTGCGTAATCCCCACATCACCGAATGCCTTCGTCCTCGTGTCCCTCAGGTCATCACACGGCCCTCGGCAGCCAATAAGAACTTCCCGTACCACGTCCGCACGTCACAGATCGGGATCCTGCTGTCCAGCCCCAAAGCGGGCGAGGGGGGCGAGAGCTTCCCCCACCACGCCTACGGGAACGGCTCCTTCCTGGGAGACTCTCAACCCAACTTCACGGAGCTCTTCTCCATCCACCCGGTGAGTGGAGCTCCTCGCGTCTGCGGGGGTCACAGCGTGCGGTTTGACCCCTCGGGTCGTAGCTGGAGATATTGACCCCCCCCTCATTTCCCCCTTGTTGCCTCCAGGACCCGGTGAAGACGGTGGAGGAGACGGTGGCCCGCAAAGCCCCCGAGGTGGCGAGGAACAGCGAGCAGAAGATCATCACCACTGCTGCCGACCTGACGGCCATTTCGCCGCCACCGCCGATCCCCCCGCGCCCGGCCACGCGCTCGCCCCCCCCGCCGCCCCAGCTGCCCTCCTTCACAGAGTACTTCAGCATGCAGGGCGGAGGAGGGGGCATCGGAACGAAGGCGTGAGGCGGAGCGACGACCCAACTGGAGGAAATGTCGGCGCCGGTGGATCGGCTCGGAGAGCAGAGCCGCTCACACGGCAAAGAAGCAATAAATGTTTGATGTTGACCAGGAGGACGGCGCCGCGGCGGCAGGACGGTCGCTGCGGAAACGGAACAAAATTCTTGAAATACTCGTCAAATATTCACGAGGCGCCGAGGGTCCGCGGGAGTTTGTAAATAGCTGAACCGCACAGAACTAAATATAGTTTCATTTCACGAAAAGGACATTTGTTTTAAAGAGAATCTGAGGCCGTTAGATTCAAGTCGCGTTAAACTTCAGAAAAACGACATCTTTTTTTCCATGTTGGGTCTCATTTTGATAAAGTAAAGATATTACCCGGAGTCTGTCGGGTCCATTTGGTTGCAGCTGGCTCCTCTGTACTGTGGGCACTTCTGAAACACGCATGTTTGTGTTGTATTTCTTGTCAAAAAGCTGAAACATGTACCTCCACGTGACCATGCGATATCAGCGTATTCTATTCTACACTTTTCTAAATGCACAGTCGGCTTTTGTATTCTTTCGACTGGATGAATCCAGCTAATTGTCGAGTATTCCCGTCGGTGTGAGCTGAATGTCTTTAATGTGAATGTACGAACGCAATACAGCACAACAACGGAGACAGAAAGTACAACTTTTGTTACGTTTTCCTATAAGAGTAGGGGGCTTTCTTAACTCCACTCCCCCCCCGTCTGGTACCTGAAACATCCGTTGGCTTTATCTCACTTTGACGTTTAAACCGTGTGAACAAATAGGTTTTTTTTTAGCAGCTAATACATTAAAAAAAAACCGTCTTGTAGAAGAACCGTGGAATCTGCAACTGTACATTTAGTCCGTCCTGCATGGAGCACTTTAATGTTCCTGTTTATTGGTGATGTCATCCTGTAGGACTGTATTCACACGCGGTCTGAACGACGCGAACGCTCCGTTTGACCTCCAGCGCCAAAAAAACGGCCGCCAACCGTCCCCGCGGCTCCTCGCCCACGGACGGTGGCGCTCGGCTGTGATGGAGCGCTGCGGCTCGTGAGCACCAGTCGTTGTTTGTGATTGTGTCCCGTTCGTGTTTTGAGATGTCTGCTTTAATCTCGTGTATATTGACGTACAATTATGGACCCGGAGGGACGGACGTGGCGAGAGGAGATTATCGTGTGTGTGCGCATGACACTGAAACAGCACAGCTTCTAGGAGAGCCCATCACCGTTGAAATGCATCTTAATGGTGTCAAATGAACATTCTAAATACGCTGTGTATACATCTGCACCTTTTTTGCCAAAATAATAAAACTGTTTTTATTAGAGGGCTCGTCTCGCTGCGTAACGTTTGAGTGATTGTTCTCACGAGAAGCTCCAGTTGGATGATTCACATCACCGGCTGGCTCCACTTGTTCTCCGGCAATGGGGAACATTTCTAAATGACCTGATGAGCAGCTAACAATGACGTGTTTCCCCAGACTACCAAATTCAAACGGAAGCTCTTGAGTGAGTGAAGTGGGAGATGAAGAGCAGTTGGTTCTCCGAGATACTGCGGTTGCAGTAAAGATGCAATATAGGACCCAGTGGTTTTGGAGCTTAAAGCCTAAATTAAGGATGCATCATCTGCCATTTTAATCCGTCTCACAGGTCAATCCTGAATGCTTCCGTATCTTTACGGTTTCCCTCTGACAAAAACTTCAACCGCTTTAGTTCTGTAAAGAAAGAATATTTATTAATACGTAAAATGTCCTTTTGGTGGTCGTCTGCAGCCGGTTGCCGTGGCGACCACGGATGACCAGGTTGCCCCTAACTCGGCCGCGTGGACGACTCCTCCTGCTGCTGCCGGTAGCCTTTGAGCAGCTGGTTGACGAGCGTCAGTTCGTTGTCTTGTTTCACGGGGTACAGCGGCGGGAAGGGGTGGCCCTTGTACTCTATGACGGCCATCTGGGCCCGGTCCAGGTTCTGCCTGTTGGGGAGGCGAGCCGTCCGCGTGTATCCGGTGGACTGCGTCTCAAACCGCGGCGCGAGCACCTTGAAGAGCTTCGGGACCAGGTCCTTTTCCTGAGGAGGAGAAAGCACGTCTTAATGTTCACCGCTCGTGACTCCAGGGCGGCGAGCGGCGCTGCTGACACGTACCGTGAGCCAGAAAGTGGCCATTTTCATCGCCTTCTCGTCGGTGTCTCCTCTTTTGGCGTAGTCCACCAGCTGCGCAGATTTAAATTAATTAATTGCATTTCAGATATAAAAAGTCTATAAATATGGAGAGAACCTTGTCATGGTGAGACGTTGTTGGACAAGGCAATAATAATCTGCACCAAACTCTTTACATTCAAACTAAAAACTTATGGAGCCAAACACATGACACATGTATGACACATATATGATGTATGACATGACACGTGTATCACCCACTGACTGTTTTAATCACTTTGACAACCTTTCAACAAATCGATCCTTCACCCCATCTTCATTGATCAGGGATAAAACATGGATTTGATTTGACCTTCTCGACCGTTTCCGTTGTTGGTTAGCTTAGCCAACAACTAGCTAGCTAGCTTAGCTTAGCTCAGCTCAGCTGGCTTCAGCGGGTCTCCGTACCTTCTCGGCGTAGAAGCGGACTTCGTCAGCTCGGGCCGCCGTGGTTTCGATCCTCTCGTGCCGGACCAGCCCGGTCAGAATGTTCCGCAGCATGTTGATCCGGGACTGCGGACCGAGGCCGATCCTCCGGGCCACCCGGCCGTGGGAGATCAACGCCGGCAGCGTGAGGCGCATCCTGCTGGGTTCTCCTGCGGGAGTCGGCGGCGGAGCAGCGGGGGGGGGGGAAACAGAATATGAGACGCGTAATGTGGGTAGAAGCCCCCCCCGGCGAGGGTCTCAGCGGGCAGCGAGTCCGGAGGTCAGACGAGTCGATGCGCGGCTCGCAGGCTTTGACGTTCGTTGTGCGTCGGCAAACATGTCCGACTTGGTCACCGAGCTGCGGAGCGACAGTTCCTCTGCAGAGCGGCCGAGACACAAACACAGTATAATTTATAAAGTTATATATATTATAAAGTATGATTCATATTATTTAAAAATGAAAGGCAGAAGGTTTGTATATTGGTTTTCATTATTCGTATTGCTATTCAATACAAAGCTCTGTTCTTTGTTCTTTAAATAGGGAAATCAAGCTCATTGTTTTTATTTATTTCAGTGTTTGCTAATGATCACTTATTGCTTCATTATTTGTACTCGGTTTGATCTAAACTTTTACAAGCAATACTGTGTGGCCTTAATGTCTCACAGCTTGTTGAGGTGACTGGTCTAAGCCCCCCCTGCTGGCAGCAGGGAAACAATGTTTTTTGGTGGTTTTAGTGGTTTCTGCAATTGAAGGTCGTTGGATGAATATATATTTTTTAATTGCTGCAACGCCAAGTCTGTGGGAATTTGTTTGAAATTCCTGCTTTGTAGTTATAAAAAGCCAAAAACCACATCGATGAACGTGTCCATAACTTGATAAGTATGCCTTTTGAAGAAGACTCGACTACACAGATCGTAGTATCCCACCTGCTGCAAGATGTTTGTAATAAACCAGATCTCCAGTCACAAGTAGCCGTGCCCTACGTCAGCCTTTTAAAGAATACCAGCCTCCACTTGATTCTCAGAGGAAGGTTGCTGCTCAAGAAGAGCCTCTCGCGATTAACAGAGTCTTTGGAAAGGATTCTTGAAGATAAATGCAGCAGAATAACATGGACCAGTTTGACAGAGCTGAAATATATAATGATGCCCAAACTCATCATATCACACAAATGCAGGTTGTCTTGTTTTATTTCAAAATAAATTTCAACATGCAGTGAGTTTCATTCAGACGGGATGGTGCTTTGTAGCAGAGAGTGTGAGTGGACCCAGTTCAGTAGGACGCCATGGTGCTCTGCAGCCAGTCGGTGAAAATGCATGTCTGAGGCAATAGAGAGGGAAAAGGCTTTGAGGATCTTTCCGGGTAATGAAACACAAATAAATGATTGCCGTGGGAAGCTTTTCTTTACCTTGGCGTAGACACCCGGGTGGTTCTTCTCTGCACACCCGAAGCCCCAGGAGACAACACCCTGCAGCTCCCCGTCGCACACAACGGGGCCGCCGGAGTCGCCCTGGTGGTGCAGCGGCAAAGCGGTTTAGTGTTGAGTCCCATAATGCACTTGTTTAACAGCAGAGACCCATACCTGGCAGGAGTCCTTGCCTCCCTCCAGGAATCCGGCACAGAACATGGCCTCGGTGATCATGCCGGGGTAGGAGCTGTCACAGTCCTCCTCAGACAGGACGGGGATTTCCAGGCACTGCAGTTTGTTACTGTCGGCCGCTGTGGAGCCGCAGAACCAGAGATCCAATGACCGACGCTTGAGCCACAAGCAGAAGTGTTGAATAGTCAACGACAGCGGCCCCGTGTGGAGTAAGTGTCCGATACCTACAGGAGCTCATGGTCACACCCCATCCAGAGACCGTGCACGTGGTCCCGGCGCGAGCGCACCTCGTGGGCAGAGCCACGGGCCTCACGTGCTGGTTGATGGTCGCGGGTCGGCTCAACTTGATCAGCATGATGTCGTTGTTAACCAGCCAGGACTCGTAGTTTGGATGAGGGATGACGCGGGCAGCAGGAATAATCTGTTCGTTGCCGTCCATGAACCAACGGTTGTGATCGCCGAGCACGATGTCCATTTTGCTGAAAGAGAGAAGAACCGAAGAGAGGACTTGTGATAAACGGATGCTTTTTTGGTGTTTGGTCTGGTTGGAGATGATGTTCCATTCGACCTACGACTTGTAGCAGTGGGCGGCAGACACCACCCAATCCTCGTGGACCAGTGAGCCCCCACAGAAGTGATAGCCGGAGTTCAGAGACACCTGGTGGGTGTCACTCGCGCCCTCCAACAATCTTGTCATCCTCAGTGGCAACTGAAAACAACGTTATGGACATATCTTCAAACATGGATGGAGTAGTCTCTCTGTTTACTGGTCAGGCCCGATACTGTTGCATGTTTGCTGTTTTTCTGAATCATAGCTTTTACTTTTTCAAACACCTAATCCACAATCTGAATGCTCCACTATTTCCCCGTCTAAATGAATCCCGCTTGTTTCTAAGTTGGGTCCATACTTACACACAGCTCCAAGGAGCAGAGCGAAGACCAGAGACCTCATCATTGCTCCACATGGACAGATGACAGGTTTTTTATTCAGCTCCCTGACCTGTTTTGACTTTTTGAGAAACACCCCTGATGCCGTTGACCAATAAAAAAACTAGAGCTGATGGGAGAACTTTGCTGTCCTTCTCTAGGGGGGGGTGCATCGTTTTAATGTGGCTTTGGTTTGAGATTCGATTATATGCTGACGACATGACGCTGTGTTTTTCTTGAAGTTGGACCTGTTGTTGCGCTGAACTGGTTTGAGTAAAGTCTGTTTTGAACGGGTTGTAATCAGCTCGCTGACCTTGATTCCGGCCGGAGCTTTTCTCACGGACACAAACGGAACAACTTCAAAAATAGTTTATCAATTGGAATGAAATGATAATGTGTCACATCAAAGGGAGGTTAATACCTATTCATGTATTATATTAACTATATTATTAATAATATATTAGCAATAGAAACGATACAGTATACACCTCAAATTTATCTAACAGAAGGGGAATATTAGATGGAAAAGATTTAACCTCTTGTTTTATATAATATATATATATATATATATATAAGAATATGTTATAAACACAATCGATCTAAGTACAGCAGAGTGTAAAGTAAGAAAATCTTTTACTTTGACCTCTTTTATTAAAAATAATAAAATATTGTGCAGCTAAGTATACTCACAAATCTAATGTACAAAGCTGTAATATGATTACATTCGTCACATTTTAAGTGAAAAAAAACTAATTCTCAGCCTGTATATTTCATTAGCTTCATCTCAGATGAATATTATCTTCGATATTTTTCAGTATTTGACCTCATATTCTCTCACAGTTAAACATACTGCAACTACTAAAACATTACTAGACTACTGTCCTTTTTTCTTTATCCGTTGGGTCTAATTCCTCTGCATGGTTTTCTTTGCTTAATGGCTTAAATAAATTAAAGTGACATGACGCACAATAATGGGCTGTTTTCATAACTGATTATACATATCAGATATATTCTTCATTATTATAGTGGAAAAAGTTCAGCGCTTATGGAAGTGGCGCTTTCATTTAGCCACAATTACAGTTTGCGTGTAACAGAGGATCGTTTCAAAGGCTATAAGTGGTAGAACTAATTGGGACAGAGTACTGTTAAAAATAAATGTACAACCATTCTAACACTAAATCAAGCATCATAGTGCTTTTAAAGGATTTGATCTGTTTATTTGTGTAAAACGACTGAACTGGACAAATGTTTCTTTGTCTTCATTTTTCATTCATTCAGTTCTACTAATACAAACAATTACAAACCCGGTAATTGATGCAGGCCTGAAGAGCAGTAATCAGAAAATGAAGTATTGTTTCAGTTATGATAAAAATGTGATAATGTTGGACATTGAGGGCAAAAATTGAGAGAAAACTCCTTTAAAAGTCGAGATTTTCAGACTTTATTGACTCAGATGGACAAAGAATGCACATTGTTCAAAACTCAACCACAATAAAGGAGTTAGAATTATAGAAGAAAGGCACCAGAGTCGGATGCAGACGGCAGCATGAGACTTAGTTGCTGGCCATGGTGCTCTCCAGCCAACTGGTGAAGAGGCAGACCTGTGGATGGAGACAGGAGGAGGTTTGTTAGCACAGGCAGCAGGTGGACAATGTGTCTGGATTGAACCACGAGACACTTGGATCTGAGCGTGATGTTGCAGGGTTACCCTGGCGTAGACCCCGGGGTGGTCTCTCTCAGCACATCCGTAGCCCCAGGACACGACGCCCTGCAGCTCCCCGTTGCACACGACGGGTCCACCGGAGTCACCCTGAGAAGCAGAGAGCGTACGTGGAGAAAACCCAGAGTATTCTAGAGGGGCAGCTGAGAAGCACTGGTCCTCTAGGACGAGGACCAATCACAGAGTCCCCTTGGTACCCACCTGGCAGGAGTCCTTGCCTCCCTCCAGGTATCCAGCGCAGAACATGGCGTCAGTGATCATGCCGGGGTAGGAGTTGTCACAGTCCTTGGTAGACAGGATGGGGATGTTCAGGCACTGCAGCTTGTTGCTATCGGCCGCTGTGCAGATACAGAACCAGAGATCCGATGATAAACGAGGTTGAGAACAAGGGAGAAGCTTCTCTAACTTCTAGCTGGTCACTGTGCGGATGTTACTCACAGGAGCTCATGGTGTTGCCCCAGCCAGTGACCTTGCACATTGTGCCAGCGGGGGCGCAGGAGGTGGGGAGGGCCACGGGCACCACGTGCTGGTTGAGGACGGCGGGCTCGCTCAGCTTGATCAGCATGATGTCGTTGTCGATGTTGTAGGAGCTGTATTGGGGATGGCGGATGACGCGAGAGGAGCTGATATACTGCTCGCTTCCCTCGTTGACCCTGAGGTTGTGCTCTCCAAGACGCACCTCAATGCGGCTGCAGGGGGCGAGGGGGGGTAAGCAGGGGTTTAGTGGCAGCTGCGGTTCACAAAAGCAAACTTAATACGTATCTCCACCGCGTTCCACTCACGACTTGTAGCAGTGAGCAGCGGACACAACCCAGTTCTCGTTGACCAGGGAGCCACCGCAGAAGTGGTATCCGGAGTTCAGGGACACCTGGTGGGCCTGGCTGTGGGGGGTGCACTCATACCCTCCGACAATCTTGTCCTCCTCCGTGGCAACTGGAAACACAAGACGGCAAACAGTCAACAACCAAGTGCCGCTTTCTTTGTATTGAGTAAATGAAGACGGGCCGAGGGAAATGCTTACAGGCAGCTCCGATGAGCAGAACGAAGACCAGAGACCTCATGGTGGATGTGTGATGTCGGCGATGAGACGATGAGAGACTTCACCTGCGGTCCTGCTTTATAGAGCTCGACTGCTTTCCTGTTGTTGAACACACCTCCAGCGTTATTTTTGGCCGATTTGGCCGGAACGTGGAAAACTGCCAACAGGTGCTAGAAATCCACGTGTTTGGTTTGCTGTGGGATTCTCTGTATTTGCCCACTGCATGGCTGAAAGTTGTATAGAGGTGAAATGTTTTAAGAAGCATTTTAAAATGAGTTCTTTACAGAAACAAGCATACAAATGCATTTTAAAATAAGGTAAAACGTATGAAAAAGCATTACCCATGATGCGTATCACGCATTCTAAACATCCCTACGTGCATCTGTGTTCAGATCCGGGTGTATTTTGTAATGTTTAACCTGCACATGGATGGATTTGTGGTTGCAGATGTGCAGATGGCGTGGTTCACAACCACAGTGGTTGGATTTGGCTCTTGATTCGTGGGAACGAAAACAGCCTGAAGCGCACATTTACTGACTTCACAGTGAATTCATTTAAACTGGATTCCATTTTTAAGTTTCAGTGCCTTTAGTAATCCAATGTTTTTATTATCATTGTTGTAGTGAAAATGGTTACTCAAGACTAAAGATCAATAAAGAGAATAACTGACTATGTAGCGTAACGTAATGTTAGAAAACTCAATTTGTTACAATTCAGTGCTGATAAATATATGAGTATGTGGAAGATTAACCGGAAAAGGTGCATTTCACTGACGTATTGACGCGTTTGTCCCACACTTGATGTGCTTAAATTACACTTTTCCACTTGATTTTAATTGAACATCAGACTTCAACGTTGGCTGAAAATGGTCTGTGAATTGATAAAAGTCATTATGAAATATGCTCCTCTATGTGCCAGTTACCACGTAGGGTTCGTTGGGTTTCTTGTGATAACTGATTATGTCTGCTGAAACTGACCTCGGCCTTGAGTGAAGGCCTTCTGTGAATAATCCAGCTGTTCGACGGTTATTAGATCACTCTCAGCCACCTGAATTGAAACCCATTCGTCTCGTGGTCTGTACCCCACTCTCAAGCTTTTACTTTGAGCGTTAATGGACCAATCAGGCCGCTCAGAGTGTATAAAAAACGAGGGTTTAACGCTGACGGGATCACTCTGCAGCCATGGGGCCCCTGCTCTTTGCTCTGCTCATTGGAGCCGCTCGTGAGTGTAACAAAGTACTTTTGTGTACTGTGCAACTTTGTGTATTTACCATACCCGGCATCTCTCCATGTGCAGGTGTGTGTGCAGATTGAGTGGCTGAAGGAGACGATGAGCGGCTCTTAACCGTCAGACCTCCTCGTCACGATAACGGACGCCGGCGCCGCTTTCACTGCAGTCCATATTATACAAATAAAGAGTTAAAATGAAGTGTTTGCTCTTCTGTTCAAGTATTATTTCCTTTCTGTTAAAAACGTATTTTTAAAATAATGAATACAACTTTAATAGAACATTTTAACGGTTTTCCAGCAGAGATGCGAACTATCTTAACTGAACGGGAAATTAGATAAATAACAAATGAATAAAATGAAGGTATAACACACAAGTATTGTAACCTTAGTACATTGTTGATGTACATGAGCTTGATTTGGGTATTTTATTATATTTATTTATTATAGTATATTTACTCATATACGTCTACTTCAGAAGCAAACCTTTGACACGTTAAGTTAACATGTATTTTTACTAAACACAAAAAATGATTTTATACTTATGATACATTATAGAACAAATCTGATATGTGTATTTTTCCTCCCTGGGGAATATTAGACGCATTCAGGGCGAAGTTGTGTTAAGTAATGCTGGGATTCACATGAGGTCACAGAGTTACAAAGCAGACGCACAACGTAACTCATCTTGTTCACAAACCATTTAAAAAGTGTCATAGTAAATGCAGAATGGGCCTTCAACTCGCATATAAAGAAGACTTCAAGGACGGCCTATTTTCATCTACGTAACATATCAAAAATCAGGAACTTCCTGTCTCAAAGTGATGCAGAAAAATTAGTTCATGCGTTTGTCACTTCCAGACTTGACTACTGTAATTCTTTGTTATCAGGCTGCTCTTGTAAATCTCTTAAGCCTCTCCAGTTGATTCAGAATGCTGCAGCACGTGTATTAACAAGAACTAAGAAAAGGGATCATATCACTCCTGTATTAACTTCTCTGCACTGGCTCCCTGTTAAATCAAGAATAGATTTTAAGGTACTTCTCCTCACCTACAAGGCACTTGCTGGTGAGGCACCGTTGTATCTTCAAGAGCTTGTAACACCGTATTGCCCTACAAGGCAGCTGCGCTCCATAGATGCTGGGTTACTTGTTGTTCCTATGGTTTTAAAAAGTAGGCTGGGGGCCAGAGCCTTCAGTTATCAAGCTCCTCTTTTGTGGAACCAGGTTCCCGGGCAGATTCGGTCAGCTCTTTTAAAGTAAAACTTAAAACGTTCCTCTTTGATTCTGCCTATAGTTAGGGCTGGCTCAGGTTAGCCCGGACCAGCCCTTAGTTAAGCTGCTATAGGCTTAGAATGCCGGGGGAATTCTTAGGACACACCAAGCTCCTCTCTCACGCTCTCGTTCTACCATACCATAATGCACATGACTAATTCAGCTTCTTTCCGGGAGTTTTTTTTTGTGCTTTCTCCCCTATCAGGTCTCCGTAGATCGTGGTTCCTTCGGGACCCTGGTCCTGACACCTACCGTGGCCTGCTGCTGCCATCATCATCATCATCATCATCATCATCATTATTTGAGATATTAATCATATTACTTTACTCATAAACCGACATTACCCTCTCCTAAAGTCTCTGCGCTCTCCCTCCCCACAGGCTTCTGTGGATCGTGGTTCTATCTGATGGTGGTTGCCCCTGCAGTGGTCCTGCTGTGCGCCTGGCTTACTACTCACAATTACTTGAATCATTTCTGTCATATAGTCTCATGTATTATACATTGTTCATTCTGTACACATGACATCCATTGTAGTCTGTCCATCCCGGGAGTGGGATCCCTCCTCTGACGTTCTCACTAAGGTTTCTTCCCTTTTTTCCCTCTTGTAAGGGTTTTTTCATTTTTTGGGGAGTTTTTCCTGTGCCGATGGAGGGTTTCGGGGCAGAGGATGTCGTATGTGTACAGACTGTAAAGCCCTCTGAGGCAAATTTGTAATTTGCGATTATGGGCTATACAAAATAAAATGACTTGACTTGACTTGACTTGACTCTTACTCTTTTCATTGTGATATTGTTACTTTTGCGTAAAGGATCTTACTTCTTCCTCCACCACTCTTCTCTGCCTATTTATTGAAAACTCCCTAAAAAAAGATTTTACAACGATTAGCATTTGCTTTTCAAGGCAGCCTCACCTCTCATTTCTGAACGTAGTTATTAGATAACAGGTGGTGGGAAACACACCGCTGTGAGATACCGTGTTCACACATCCAAATATAAAGTCCACGTGTTTACCTGCACAATCTGACCGGAGGAAAAAGGGACACCTTCCAGCTGGTGGCTCTAAAGGATTAGCTAAATAAATGCAGCGATATTGAAGATTTCCTAAAAAAGGACGATTTACTGTGAATAAATGTTCCACCTGATAATGGAGAGGAATAAAACCCTTGTTCCCTGACATGCAGCTTCTGTAATATAAAGTATGAAACCTAGAAAGGTATAAAGACGATCACTGTATTGAGAGCAGTGGATGCAACACACGAGGGAACTAAACGGAAACCTTCACTCTCATCATGCTCATCTCCATGATAATCTATTTGGCTGTTATGTGCGGCCATTTAAAAATGTATTGTAATTATATAGTTTGGTTTTGTTTAAAACAAATGTTCTTTTTCATCATCTCAACATAACAATATAGCTTCAAACGTGCTTCTAACTAACACATTCACTACATATTAGAGATCGATTAATATTTATTTCTATCGTAGTGTACGTTACGATCTATTTCCATGCGCTCCCCAATGCTTTTGCAAATCTACTGAGAAGAAAGCCACCCTGGAATTCTTGTAAATTAGTCACCAAAGTCCAACATCCTGCGACTTAGATTGGCCCTTCGCTGACCAATGGGGACGCTCGGAGATGGGGACGTCTCTGGTGTCCATGGATATAAAGCGGGGCTTCAGGTGAAGTCTGTCATCGCCGACATCACACATCCACCATGAGGTCTCTGGTCTTCGTTCTGCTCATCGGAGCTGCCTGTAAGCATTTCCCTCGGCCCGTCTTCATTTACTCAATACAGAGAAAGCGGCACTTGGTTGTTGACTGTTTGCCGTCTTGTGTTTCCAGTTGCCACGGAGGAGGACAAGATTGTCGGAGGGTATGAGTGCACCCCCCACAGCCAGGCCCACCAGGTGTCCCTGAACTCCGGATACCACTTCTGCGGTGGCTCCCTGGTCAACGAGAACTGGGTTGTGTCCGCTGCTCACTGCTACAAGTCGTGAGTGGAGCGTGGTGGAGATACGTATTAAGTTTGCTTTTGTGAACCGCAGCTGCCACTAAACCCCTGCTTACCCCCCCTCGCCCCCTGCAGCCGCATTGAGGTGCGTCTTGGAGAGCACAACCTCAGGGTCAACGAGGGAAGCGAGCAGTATATCAGCTCCTCTCGCGTCATCCGCCATCCCCAATACAGCTCCTACAACATCGACAACGACATCATGCTGATCAAGCTGAGCGAGCCCGCCGTCCTCAACCAGCACGTGGTGCCCGTGGCCCTCCCCACCTCCTGCGCCCCCGCTGGCACAATGTGCAAGGTCACTGGCTGGGGCAACACCATGAGCTCCTGTGAGTAACATCCGCACAGTGACCAGCTAGAAGTTAGAGAAGCTTCTCCCTTGTTCTCAACCTCGTTTATCATCGGATCTCTGGTTCTGTATCTGCACAGCGGCCGATAGCAACAAGCTGCAGTGCCTGAACATCCCCATCCTGTCTACCAAGGACTGTGACAACTCCTACCCCGGCATGATCACTGACGCCATGTTCTGCGCTGGATACCTGGAGGGAGGCAAGGACTCCTGCCAGGTGGGTACCAAGGGGACTCTGTGATTGGTCCTCGTCCTAGAGGACCAGTGCTTCTCAGCCGCCCCTCTAGAATACTCTGGGTTTTCTCCACGTACGCTCTCTGCTTCTCAGGGTGACTCCGGTGGACCCGTCGTGTGCAACGGGGAGCTGCAGGGCGTCGTGTCCTGGGGCTACGGATGTGCTGAGAGAGACCACCCCGGGGTCTACGCCAGGGTAACCCTGCAACATCACGCTCAGATCCAAGTGTCTCGTGGTTCAATCCAGACACATTGTCCACCTGCTGCCTGTGCTAACAAACCTCTCCCTGTCTCCATCCACAGGTCTGCCTCTTCACCAGTTGGCTGGAGAGCACCATGGCCAGCAACTAAGTCTCATGCTGCCGTCTGCATCCGACTCTGGTGCCTTTCTTCTATAATTCTAACTCCATTATTGTGGTTGAGTTTTATTAACAATGTGCATTCTTTGTCCATCTGAGTCAATAAAGTCTGAAAGTCTCCACTTTAAAAGGAGGTTTCTCTCAATTTTTGCCCTCAATGTCCAACATTATGACATTTTCATTATTATTTTATTGTCAGGTTGAATAAAAAGGATGACTAAAGACTCCTAATAGTATCAGCGATAGTTATGAAAGTTCATGGCTTTATATGAATTGTTGTTTGTTGTCTTTCATTGATTTTATCAGTTTACCTATAACAAAATAGAAATGTATTCAACAAGTAATGTCACAAGATAATTACAGGTAAGAAAATGAAGATAAATGGATATCACATTCATTGTTTCACTGTGGTGATGATGATGATAATGATGATGGGGGATAATCCACACTGCTGTCTGTGAAGAGCAAGGAGATGATTAAAGTGTGATACTTCAAGCTTGTGCTGCACCACGTCACAAAAAACGTTTTCTATTCTGAGAAACAGCAGCAGAGGAGCACATGTTTACATAAGGACTCCCCCAGCATCATCATTTAAACTAAAGGAAGAGAGTACGAGTCCCCTTCAACCACAATACATGTAAGGACCTGCTCAGAAAACACTGTCCGTTTCATTTGATCCATTACTTTGATAAATAAGAAACCCCGGACCAAGTTTTTTGTAGTAATTGGAACTCATTCAATAGAAATCCAACTACCTTTCCAATTATTGTGGGATTCTGGGATTGATTAATGGGTTTTGTAACATCTGAGGATTCTCAGGACGTAGACAATCAAATGAGAACAGAAGAAATGGATTGATTCACACACACAATGTTGGATTTGCTCATGAACTCATGCGTTGTTGTGACCTGTTGTTTTTGGTGGACATGGTACCACTGACTTAGTATTTGGTCTATTGCTGCATTGGGAACAGATAGTACAGTACTGTCAAAAATAATGTACACACTGATGCATCACAACAATCTAGGTTTTATTGATTGTGCCCTGAACCCTACTTCCTCTCTCTCCCACCCTGCTTCCACTCATTACAGCTGTCAGCGGCTCTCCGCTGCCTCGTGTTTCCGTTCCAATCTCCGTCCTGTTTCCCCTCTCTCGTGTAGCTCGGGATGGTAGATCCCAGAGCTACGCGTATGTGGAGAGAATATCGTTGATCCAGGGCGTCAGAGAGCAGACCTTGGTGTAAACGCCGGGGTAGTTGGGTTGAGCACAGCCCTGGCCCCAGGAGACGACACCGTGCAGCTCCCCGTTGCACACCAGAGGACCACCAGAGTCACCCTGGACATGGAAGAGGTGGATAGTTGATTCCTTCTATCGTTCCATCCCCGTAAACATGTTTTCTCCTGTGGAACCGTGTGGAAATACCTGACAGGAATCCTTCCCCCCCTCCAGGTACCCGGCACACACCATGCGGTCAGTGATCCTGCCGGGGTAGGAACCCTCGCAGTCCTTGTTAGACAGAATGGGGACTTCCAAACACTGAAGGTAAAACGGGTTGAACACTGCAGATATCAGCCAGAAAGAAAGAAAGAAAGGGGGAAGATGGAGGGGTGTTATTTGTCATGTTTACCATAATTACGTAGAATTGCCATATACCATCAAACCACTATGGCAACTTTAATTGAGTAAGAGAGAGCAGCTCTTTGAGTAATAAATGATCCACCACCCTTGATCCCTTGAGTCAAATTGTGTTGGAAGGTTTGAAAGGGTTCCTGATATCTGGAATGGGGAGATTAATTCACAGCAATTTCCCCAGAGGTATCTATAGAAGGCCAAAGCGTGGACTAACCACTTGTCAGGTTAAGGTGAAATCATTGCAGCTGAATAAATGTTCAGTTTTTTCATCCTTCTACCGGTTTGGTGCCTCCCCACCTTGATCGGTGTAGATGTTGCCCCATCCGGACACTGTGCACATGTCCCCGGGCGCGGGGCAGGCTTCGGGCAGCGCGACGGGCTGGACGTGCTGGTTCACGGTGACGGGGTGCGCCAGCTTCATCAGCATGATGTCGTAGTCCAGCGTCTGGTAGTCGTAGCGCTCGTGCCAGTAGATGGCGTCCACCGACATGTACTGCTCCGTTCCCTCCTGCATCCAGATGTGGTGGTCACCCAAGATGGCGATCTGTGAAAAAGGGCTAAAGTGGAGACAAAAGACAACATTTTCAAAGTCCTCTTTATCAAATATACTACTCGTACAAAAACACTGAAGGGCACACGCACTTTTGCCAGCAGTGGGCTGCAGAGACGATCCACCGGTCGTTGATGAGGGAGCCGCCGCAGAAGTGGTAGCCGACATTGAGGGACACCTGCCAGGGTTGAGAGTGGGCTTCACACTGGTAGCCACCCACGATCCTGTCATCCGCAGGTGCTGCAGCTGTGTGCGGTAAAAGGACACGTGTCATATTTATGCGTGAGGTTCTTCTTTATGGGTGAAGTTCTTCTTTATGCCCAACGTCGTTGCGCATGCTGCGGGTACCTGCGGCGCCCAGGAGCGAGACGACGATCAGGCCGAGCATCTTGTAGCCGACTCAAGCCGTCTTCCGCTCATCCGCTGCATTTATACCTCAACTCGCTGTGCTCCACCTCCACCTCCATGCCTCCACCCAATACCCACCCGCTCTCAATGCCCTCATCCCGGCCCTGAAAAATAACCTTATCTTCTCCACGTTCAGCCTCTCAGTTAATAAGTGAGCCACAGCTTGTATGTTTTGGGTGTACTCAAGTTTTATGTACTCGTGTTTTGACTGATAATCTGCCGCACATAAATAAATGTGCTTGTTCTTTTGATGGGGGACACATTTCTCCCTTTCTCAGACACACAATGATCAGTTGTATCAGCCAAACAACATAACACTTGTTATGCACTCAAGAGCTCAAAGGCTGTTTGTTTCTGGATGATACTGAAGCAGAAGAAAACAAATTGTTTTGGGACGTATGACCATTTTTTCTCTTGGCTTAAATTTAAGTGCAACCCAAAGTAAATCAGCCAGAAGACGACATTTACATTCTTTGAATAAACTATTATTCATAAAAAGTTTGGCACAGAGTCTCTTCGTAAAAAACAGCAGTTATTTCCATACTTTTCTCCTTTCTTTTCTTGAACAGGCCCAAATCTAAAGGTTACATAACTGTTTTTAGTGTTGGATGTCTCAGCTTGCCAACAATAAGTGACCAATGAGAGAACCGTAGACAGGTGTTAAACACGTCGAGACCTTGGTCCATGTTTGTAAAATAGGTGCACAGATGACATAACCGCAGGGGGTATGCTGCGATGGGGTCACCAGGGAGAGGGAGGGCATGAGAACGGAGCCGGATATAAATACTAGCCCGGATTGACCGAGGTGCCTTCTGATCGTTCATCCGACACCATGACACTGCTGGCTCTGCTGCTGATGATCGGAGCTGCTGGTAAAGACACACACACGCATACGGAGCCGTGCATGTGCACTGTTATTTCAGAAAAAGACGCTGTTGTTGAAGATACCTTTAACCCAGATGTGTGTCCCAGCGGCGGTTCCCCGTGGAGACGGGAGAATCATCGGCGGCCAGGAGTGCGAGCCTCACTCTCGTCCATTCATGGCCTCGCTCAACTACGGTTATCACTTCTGTGGGGGGGTGCTCGTCAACAAACAGTGGGTGCTGTCCGTCGCGCACTGTTGGTACAAGTGAGTACGCTTCAGCGGAGGAGGCATTGTGCCGTGTCTCCTCGGTGCCGGGCTGCTGTGACATCTTCTGTGACAACAAAATAGTGAATTTCTTTTTGTAACATTCCACCTCCTCTCTCAGCCCCTATGCCATGCAGATCATGCTGGGGGAACATAACGTGCGAGTGTTTGAGGGCACAGAGCAGCTCATGAAGACCGAAAACATCATCTGGCACCCGAGGTGAGTACAAATTGAAAAAAATCTCATTTCATGGTTTCATTCTTGTCTGGTTCATTTGTTCCGTGCAGAGAAACAATCTTCATCCTTCTCTGCATGCAGTTATGACTACCAGACTCTGGACTTTGACATCATGTTGATCAAGCTCTTCCACCCAGTGGAGGTGACCTCAGCGGTCGCACCGATCCCGTTGCCCACAAGGTGCCCGACGGGGGGGCTCCCCTGCTCTGTGTCTGGCTGGGGCTACACGGCCATCGATGGCGCAGGTGGGTCGATGTTTTCATCAACATGCTTAATGCCGTTATGTGTTGAATTTGTGTAGAATCAGATTTGTGTGTGTAGGGTATGTTGTTTCAAACCTTCAGTTTCTGGTGTACCAGTCGTTGTAGTATCCAGGCTTCAAGTACTTCCTGTGTAGCCACATTCCGATAAAGCTTTAATTTGCGCTTCATAGATCACAATTGTTGTTCGTCAACTTAATTCAAAGAACAGCGAGGTTTAACATGTTGCTCACCTCACTCACTGACGCACTATGTGGTTATTAATGAGCTGAGAATCCCAGACGTGCTGCTAAAGCGGTTCTTTCACTCCGCTCCCGCTGCTACAGCGAACGCGCCCAAGCGCCTGCAGTGTTTGGATGTGCCGATAGTGGACGAGCAGGACTGTGAGGACGCCTATCCCGGCATGATCTCCCGCAGGATGGTCTGTGCCGGATACATGGATGGAGGCAGAGATGCATGCAATGTGAGTTTTGCAGTAAAGGTCGCAGACACCGATTGGATTCACAGGCCCGTGTGTGTGTGTGTGTGTGTGGAGGCATTTATCACATGCTCACTCTGCAGGGGGACTCCGGCAGCCCTCTGGTGTGTGCCGGAGAGGTCCAGGGCCTGGTGTCATGGGGTCAGGGATGTGCTCAGCCCAACTACCCTGGAGTGTACGTCAAAGTGTGTGAGTTCCTCCCCTGGATTCAAGACACCCTGGAGGCCAACCCCTGAAGAAATGACCCGTTTTAGCTTTACTTTTCTTTTTACAATCGATCCCCACAGCCCTGACTCTGCTTTTCTTTCTCTCTCTGATGCCCTGTCCCTTCTCGAGAGTTGTCGCTCATATATCCAAAATTTACCCACATGTGCCGGAACGTAAAACACAAGATAAAAATATATCCAATTTTCATTTGGCGGTTTACATCGATAGTGGGAGAAAAAACTCAAGTAGTGGAAGTATGTCAGTTACAGTTTTAATACAATATAAGACAGTTTGGTGTAGTTACAAAGAGGCCTTTCTCTGCTCACTCCCTCATTCATAGGAACACACTTGGGTTAAATGATGAGGTAGTGTATTTCTATTCTTTCAAATTTTCACTCTGCGGTTTCCCCCTTTTGTTTGTTCATATTATACAACATTTCATTCATTTCTATTATCTCATTGAGGGTGAAAAAACATTTCAGTTATATCAGTTCTGCACCTTTTAAAAGACCCCTTTTAAGACGATAATTGCAGTGTAAATGTTGAACAGCAGGAGGCCTCTGTTAGCAAATGTCCTCTCATTCATCACGACTTGAGCCGTGGGATGAATATAAGGTCATTTAAGGTTAAACGTGAAAGCAAACATTCAACATTGAACAACATTCAACATTCAACAACATTCAATGGGGTCTGTTTCTGGATTTGAGATATGTTTGTCACCACGTATTCTTTATTTAGTCAAGGATGCTTTTCTATGAGGAGGACATTCGTCTCGTCATCTCTGCCGGGTCACATCCGTCGTCTCTGAGCGCCTCTTTCCATTCCTCCCTCTCTCCACGTTGTTGTCCCTGTTTGACTGGACTGGAGGGTCTGAGCCACGCTGCCCCTCCTGGACACCAACACGACAAGAGATCATACCATGCTGTGAAATAGTATGTATGTGTATGATGTGTTACCAAAGAGGATGTGAGAAGTGACCTTTTACAGAGGTTGAGGATGCTTGAGACTGAATGCGTACTTAAGCAACCGTTGCATCTCCTCAAAGAAGGATTTAGAGAGAAGGAACCGAATGACAAACGTAAATAAAAAGAAACATGCAATTCATAATCTAAGTAATATTGTTTCATAAAAAATGTGGGCTTCTTTTCTCAAGTTGTGGATTCTGGGGAGAATTTTAATTGAACAGAAACATTAAATTAAACGTGGGAACCAACAGATTTGAATCTTTTTACATTTTTAGAATAACATCATCTGCATAGTGTAGAATAATCACAGTTACAAGGTTATACAATGAAATCACTTACCCTCAACACTGTTCCGAGGAGGAGACAAAAACGTTGCTGGTGGGATTAATTCAGTGCTGCTTAAAACAGGAAAACATAAAATGGCAAAGTAGGTAATAACTTCAACAATAACATCAACTGCAATATCAGACCAGTGTTTGGCACGATATTCGTTACTGAAGATTAGCAACACAAAAAACATTACAATAACTGTCCCCTTTGGGTCAGAATCTCTAGTAACAACCCACAGATAAATATGTCACTTTTATTACTGCATGAAGTTTATTGTATAGATAAAAAAATAATGGGAGAAATATGCAGAAAGGAAACGAGCAATTCAAGGTGAAACGTAAAAGAGCCACAAAGCAAACTGCACGTCTTCTAAAGTCCTATAGTGTGTTCCCAACCTTGTAATAAAATTGTTAGCTGTTAAATACAATTATTCAAAATGTCTTGATGATCATGATCGTTTGAAATAACTTGTGATTGTGAATAAAACATTTCGTGGTCCTTATCGCAGTAGAACAAAAAGTCACTCTAAGTCTCTCCAAGGTTTCTAATGCATATCTGGACTTCTTTACTAATCTGCTTTAAACAGTCTTACCTTTTCATATTTGTCTGTTTTTTCTCTCTTCTACGTCCTTCATTGCCACTTTGATCCTGCCGACGAGAGCAAACATGTGAGGACGTCAGCCACTAGGATGGATGAAGGTAAATACGAGACTGACGTACTAAACAATCGTCACAATCGACTTAATGTGTAATTAGCTTATTTCATTCTCTGGCTACTACACACACTCACTCTGCTAATGGTGTGCATTCTGAACATTATCAATCCTCCTAGTTTGGCTCTGAGGAATGAAAACAAGTGTCTGTTGGAACCTACTGGGCGGGCGCGGGACTGTTGGTCCAGAGTCCTGGTTTCTGGTGTCTGGAGGCCGGAGGGAGCTGGACATTTTGGGCTCGTGCGGGCTTTAGGGGGCAGAGATGGAGCGGCGAGGCCCGATACGGGAACCTGGTAATCCAAGCTTGACTGCTGCTAAGAGAAGATGGTGGTGAGGGACGAATGAAAAAAGAAACCGGCACGAGTGCACGTTGCATAGTCATCCTGAATAACTGAACTCTGAGCTTAAAGACTGAATGAGTTGAGGACAGACTCAAGCACGGAAAGAGTCTGCAGCCATGCTAGTGGTACCACAGCAATGCGTCAAGCTAAATGCTAATGTCAATATGCTAATTACAACATCATCATGGTACAACAACAGAAAACAAAGAACAATCAACAAATGATTGACCTTCCTGTGGGAAGCCATTTCTTTGATCATCAGTTCGATGTCCTCGTGGTCCTCTTCCTCGTGGTCGTCCTCAGCGTCCTCCTCGCTCTGACCGCTGCCTGGCCGGTAGGGCTCCACGAGGACGGACTCCGTCCCTCGGATGTCGCAGCGACAGTATGGGCAGGTGTGGCCGGCTGAATTCTGCTAGATGGTGATCAAGGGCAGAAAAACACTCAATGAATGAAGGGACCCGTTGACACGCATCGTCTTGAGAACATGTTGGACTTCTCTTCAAAGAACAAGGGCAACAGTGTGTTTTCAAGATGGGGGGGGGGGGGGGGGGGGGAGCACCAGGCGTAACAGCGTAGATTGTGGTTTCCCGCAAACCAGTTGAAGAAGAACTGCAGTAACTTGAGTTGCTTACAGGCTTTGTGTATTTCCAGGTTTTATGGCATAAAATGTGTCCAGATGTCTTTAAAATTGGGATTTAGTTCAGGGTTTAAGTGCCGGTGAAGGTCATTGTTTGGTAAACCTGTTGCTGATGAGCAAGTGGCTCACAGCTTAAAACCTTTCCATTGAAGTCTAACGTCCACAAAGCACATGTACTCTTCTTTTCCTGTCAGACTGTCTCTCTTACACACACACACACACGCACGCTTGTGAACAAAGTGAATGTGAGCGATGTAGTTCGAGGAGGATGTGAGTTTGTGCTCACACAGGAAGTCCTCAGGCAAATGTCAGGACCTGCTGCTCTGCACCTCTGCAAAGACCTAAACGCCCCCAGAGCAGATCGGCCGATAGTAGTTGGCTGACATGAAGGTTGAGCAGTAGTTTAAATTCTAACTGTATGTGGTCAATGTCCTTCTGTCATTAAAAAGAGGAAGTAGGCAGACGGCAGTAAAAGTGCAACACAGGACATGTTGTCTGTTGCTGTTCACATGAAGAGAACATTTTGATTTACTGGCTGGCTTTTGGGAATTTTGTGTCATGTGGTCCGTTGTGATGGATGTCATTGTAAGTCAACTGTAATAGTCTGTAAATCTGTCTGAAACTCATATTAGGTAGGTTATCACGTCGCCATGGGTGCAGTAGTCAGTTTGCATCTGCACCGGTAATGGTTCAATTCACAGACCTTTCCCCCTTCGAATCATTGAACCGGTGCTTGTTTCTGCGCTACGTTATCAAACTATTTGCTCATGCAAAGAATTGCTTTTTATAGGTGGAGACAGCTGCTCTTTTTGCGGCCAATTCACACGCACGCTTCTGCTGAATATTTCTTATTATCTATTGTCTTAAAAGTTCCACATAACTACGGAAAATAATGAAAATGAAGGACTAAGATTGCATGAAAAACATAACGCATGTCATATACTCCACTCTCAGCTCTGTCTGTCCCTCCACGCCGATCAGATTATTTATGATGAACACTATTAAAGAAGTGTATGGAGTGGATGATACCTTATATAATTACTCTTTTCATAGTGTTTTTATTAAGGAATTATTTGATGAGCTAGAATTGTTTTTTGGAGGTAATCCTTCATTCCAATGAAACATTTTACCTGGAGATACTGAAAGCTACTAATGTATTAGTACAAAATGTATTTAGTAGTCATGTCGTTGGTTTGTGAATCTTATTATAAAAGCATGTGAATATCACTCAAGCCTTTTGTTAAACAGGTGCATCTGTCAGTGATAAGACCAGGACGTGGGTTCCTACCTGCCAGCCTGTGAGGCAGGGTTGGCAGAGGAGATGCCCACAGGGCTGGATCCGAGTGTCCTTGTCCCTCTCTGCGCAGATCTTACACAGCTGGAAGGTGCTGCCTATGTCGCAGTAGAGCTCGTACTGCTCCTGGGTCACAGCGGCGGGTGGACGAGGGAGACAACACAGAAAACCGTTAGCCAACAATTCGGTGATGTGATTTACGTCCTTTCTTGGTGAAAGGCTCAAGAATGCCGATGGCAGTTTGATTCATTGATAAAGGGGCATGAAAAGCATCCGCTCGCCTCCGTGACTTTGACTTTGTCCTGCCGGGCCGCTTGATACAAGCTTGTCATGTCGGGGTTCCCGTCCCGGCCGTCTGGGTACAGGTAGCTGCACAGAAGCACACGGCGCTTTGAGGAAAAACCCAAACGAAGGTACAAAATGAAGGAGCGAGAGATGTGTTTGTCGGTCCTGACCAGCCTTCCCGGGAGCCCTGAACGAGGGCCTGGTAAAGTGGGGTATTCTGGGGTATCGTCTGGACGACGCTGCCTTCCCTGGTCACGTGGCCAATGGCCCACTCGCCCAATTTTGTGCAGCTCAGGCGAAATATGTAGCTGGGGAGGAGATGCAGATCCTTGTAAATCACACACCAAAGCAAACAGACAAGTCACTTTGATCTGAACAAAGCCAAACTATTAATGCTACACGTACTGTATGGGCCACAGTTCCTCTCATGAGCTATGAAATAAAAATGACGTATTCAAAGGTCTATGAGGCCTTTTGGACTTATACCATCTTGTGCTGGTCCTCACCTGCCAGGTCTGTGCATGTAGTGCTCCAGACGAGCGATCACCTGGTCATAGGTGAGGAAGGCCATGTAGCCTGGATGAGTCACTGCTAGCTGGTTCCAGTTCCTTATGAGAGACCCCCACGGCTGAAATGAGAGAGGGGGGCTGTTGCGTGAAGACGCAGGCGGAACCAGTTTGTCTGGCTCCATCTACGGTAACGAAAGCACAGCACCTGCTGAGTCGACTAAATAACACATTGCATTGCGCTAGTTCAGAATTGTCGGTTGTGGTTTCCACTCGCAGGGACTTCCTGCAGTCTTGTCATATTTGTGAGGTCGCCGTGTCCATCAATCAATGGCACGGCGACTTATTGCGTTGACACCCACATCATTGCTCTGATGAAACAGGATGTTGAAACACGAAGGTGACAGAGCCTAAAGTATTTCTTTAAGAAAAAAGAAAAATATCATATTTCCCGCTACCTGAAAGAGCCGCGTGAAGATGTCGAACTCAAACACAGTGATGTGGTCACTGCAGGTGAGATCTATCGTTGATTTCAGGGCCATGGACTCCATCCCCTCCTCAAACGTGTGGACACTCTGCAGCTTCTCTTTGAAACTGTTCCACTGCACTATACACCTGTCAGGGCACAACGTCATGGTCGATTGTGGACACGCAACTTCCAAGCAAATAAATGACCCACACTCACTTATTTCCAAATGAAGAAATCCAGAACTCATGGGCCTCGGCCTTGGTCACCCTGTAAGTGTCACCTTGAAAACCGCCCCCTGGAAACATGGCCCTCAGCTCCCAGAGCATGTGACTGAACAGCAACGACAGTTTGGTCAAGTTCCTCCTGAGAATGAAAAATACAGCAGACGTTGTGTTGCAGAAAAGAAATAAATAGAAATGATGTAATTTGTTTGGACATTTCCTGTGGCGTTTAAGTCCATTTGATCTTGGATACATAAAACCAACCTTTGGGCCAATAGCTCATTTATTAGAGTTTTAAGTACACACATAGTGTCATTACCTTAGAATTAAGACTGTTTGTGTAAACATGCAAGAATAACAACAGTAAAAACAGTTGTTGTTGAATCAGCTACGAATCCACTGAAAGGAATGAAGAAGATGAAAAGACGATGAAAGACCTTTTTGGGGAAACACAACAGTTGTATAATTGATGCTCTACTGATACTTTCCACTGTAAACAAGCGTTGCTGATTTGTTCCATAGATACACACACCGACACAAGCAAACACACAACAGGTCCGGCGAGCAAACAGGATGCTCTGTGCTGCGCGCTGAATACCACAGAACGTTCCAGTGGCCAGTGTGCCACTTCAGACCAGATCGGTATTCACTGTACGCTCTTTGCTCTACTTTGAATAGGATTTATAATATATATATATATACAAATACGCAATATAATTTCAAAATTCTACCAATTGTTCTCAAGCATTTTTCAACACTTTAGAACTTCATGGCGCTGTTAGCTTATATTCAAACATTAATGCTCATATTTCATAATTATTCCTGTGTCTTAAGGTCCATATAGATCCGATATTATTGTTTGTTTGATAATAGAAGTGTGGATCACATGAGAAAATCTTTTCATTGAAGTCAGCAATAAAAAGCCACACCCTGGACACAACGAGTACACTCAATGAAGCCGTAGAGGGAATTGCCAGTCTAATTATTTTAAATGAAATGTAATATTTTGTAAAAAAACATGGTAATTTAACACAAAATATGATGTAATCAACTAATAAATCAATGTGTGATTCTATTCTTATGGCTGAAATGCACTTGTTGTAAGTCGCTTTGGATAAAAGCGTCAGCTAAACAACATGTAATGTCAATGTAATATAACGATTTTTATTTAGTTTCAGCTTCTAGTTGCATGTTTATTGGTGTTTGCACATTTGCATTCGATAAATTACATTCTGTAAACTGCTTGAGCCCGAAGAGTCCGAAGAGGTCGAAGCCGCCACAGACAATAATCTCACAGCCACTAACACGGCGTTCAGGTCGCCTCCGACGCCGGCCGTATCTCACTTCTGTTTTACCTTCACGTGATGGAAAATTCACCCGCTAATGGGGGGCCGATTCTTTTTAACCGTCCAACCGTCGCCACGTCTTCGTTGCCCCGAGTCAAGCAGAAGGAAAGCGGCAGAAAAGAGGTTGACGTTGCCCTTCAAATCATTGAATTTTTACTGAATTTGCAGGTCATCTGAGCCACATTACACATCCAGCCACATGGCTGCTCGTAACGTGCACGCGTCACGTGTAACATGACACAATAGATATTCAAACATAAGATCTGCACCCGTTTGCTCACAGTGTGTGTGTGCTCCAGTAGAGAGAAATAGTTAATCGATCGATGGACAGATATTAAAGCAGAAGACAGAGATGTAGTCCAGAAAATAAACAGTAGAAACATGTTTTTTTTCTCTCTCTCAAGCTCTCGAGCTGCTCACGTACTGAGGTTGTTTTTGCCAAGTTTCCTCCACATTAACATCACAAAGTAGCAGCATTGGCCCTTTTTCCACCTTCGTCATTAGCAGGCCCAACAAGAGATGCAGCTTCAGCCCAAACTCCGAATGAATAAGTCACTCTTTTTTATTCTGCTCCAAAATATCCACTTTCTCCCGACAGAAAGCAGACTAACGTGGTCAGTTTCCTCTGCACACTGTGAGCTATTTCACTTATTGTTAATTACTCAGTTATTCAGCTTCTATTTAGGAGAAACACAGTTATTTCTGTTCATTTCATTTGCCGTTGGATGTGTTCTCTTATGTTTAAAGAGCATTAGCTGAGTGAAAAGCACAATATATTAGTTTGTAGCGCGTCACGCGGGAATAGTTTGTTGCAAATGCAAACATATTGTCCATGCGAATGAGACAAGATAATTAATCAATGTCTTTGTATTTTTTAATCCACCAATTCCTCCATAATGGATAAATCAGAGTTTTTAAGTTACACTACATTTTTCCATAATTATTTGTTAATTGATTTATAATTTAGTCTCCAAATACAAAAAGAAAAATCCCATCACAACTTGTGATGGGTCACAACTTTCGGGTCACAGATTTTTCAAGATGTCTTCAGATGTTTTTACAAATAGTGCAAAACTGGAATTACCACTTTGCCTGCGCGAAACCTTCCGCTTGCACTTTGAATGAATTTCCATCCTTGATGTCATCATCTTTATCCCGTTGGATATTTGTGTGGATTTGAGTTGTCCACCGTATTCTAATTGGTTCATCGTTGGTTCGTCGTGTGAGCCACGTTACAGACAATTCTCCAGAGACACGATGTTTCAAAGTGTCCCCCCCGCGGAGTCCAGGTCCCGAGACATCTCATTCCTGAGGAAACGTTCTCGCAGACGCACCGATGTACGACGGACACAATTAATTGATGAACAGAATTGTTGCCGATTAATCTTTTCGCTCAAGCAACTACTAAGTTATCGGTTTTTTGTTCCCCAAAAAGGAAACAAGATGTGACAGAACATGGCGGCGTTTTTTGGTTCCTTATCGTGAGCAACGTTGAACAAATGAACTAGATAAGAATCATAATCATATAACTTATCTGTAGATATATTATCTTAAATATATAGAATAAATGAACTCTTTTATCGTATCTTTATCGTATTTAATTGTGGCGTGAAGATGTCGGGTCCGTCTCACCTGCAGCTGGACGTCTCATCAAACATCTTCTCGCGCCCCTCTTTGAACAGCAGCAGAGCTCGCTCCGTCTTATCCAGCAGGTTTCGGGCATGGACCCTCAGGTACTCGGCCTCGTCCCCCCGGGGGGCCCGGCCGCCCGCCGCCCCGGGGCCTCGGTAGGGCTCCCACACCTGCGTGAGCAGCGCCGCTGTGTCCGACACCAGCTCCGGCAGGTAGGGCGGGCTGACCCTCAGGCCCAGCCGGGCGTTGGCGCACAGGTGGCGGAGTTTAACCAGTCTTTTGAGGAGTTTGTCCACCAGCAGCCGATCTCCACTGGTGGGGGGCCGGGGGCTCGATTCCGGGCTCGGGGAGGCTGGCGAACCGGCCGCCGCCATCGTTCTGCTCTTGTGAGGTGAAGTGAATTAAGAAAAAGCGTAAAAAGGCCCGACAGTAAGTGGTGAAGCTCCCACGGTTCTGAGAGATGTAAAAGCTCTACTTTGAACGTGCAAATACAGGAGCAGCTGTTCAAACCGCCTCAAGTTTGAAGTTGTATTGTCCTGTGGACATTTTGTGACTTGAACAGCATCCGTGCTTGATCCACTCGACAATCCTCGGACGGCGTCGCAGCCTCCAACAAGCGGCGCGTTGGATTACGGCCTCTCCAGACAGCCACTGCGCTCCGTTTGCAGCCTCTCATTCCTCCGCCAGATCTCGAGAGAGAGAAAAACACCAAAACAACCATCAGCAGCACGACACAAGAGGCCGAGTACGAGAATGATTGTGAAAGTGCCTCCTCCTCCACACACGCCACCTTTCCCACCACACACATCTAGCACACGCACTCAGAGCAGCAGGGCGCCGTCAGCCAGCAGAAAACAGGCTTTTACTCACAACGCAGCGGAAACGTGTCCTCTGCATCGGCCAGAACGAGTCTGCTTCTTCTTGGTTTCCTTCGGGTCGATGTCCCCCCTCGCCTTCGCTCTCTCTCTCTGTCTCCGTCTCTCGCTCTCTTTCCTTGGTGCACCCTTTGATTTGTTTCCTGGTTGCAGGCAGACAGGTTTGTTTTGTTTGCTCGAGTACTTCAGGCAGAGAGCGAGAGCGAGAGAGAGAGAACCCTGTGGTATCCAGCACACACACTCACACCACGTTCTAACTGACAATGTGCTCAAAGAAATGGTCACCTTCAACGGTTGTGCCGGTGGAAATAATTAAATCAGATTAAATGGATTTGACATATGAGCAGAATCCTTCTTCTCGGTGTATCTTTACAACATTGGTTCTGGTTGATGACTTTTTTAATAGTCGACTCTCCTCCTCTGGATGATCTGTAATTACTCTGTTGAGGCCTTTCTTTATCCGCACCATCAGGTTGTAACCAAAGTGTGGTTCCTCAGTCCGGTGGTGTCAATACAGGAAGTAAAAGCATGACGATACAAAAATCACTATAATTACTGTATAATTAAAATAAAGTGGTATCTAACTCTTACAAGGTCACAAATGTCTATTTGTATTATAATGTTAACCATCACCAACAACAAATTAGATTTGAAAAACCGCTTTCTACATTTGAATGATATAAAACAACATCTGTGGTTGGATGAATGAGGATCTTACCGATGACAGAGGAAAGCCAGATGACTTAGATAAGCATTTGATGAAAGATGCATAACTTTTTGTATTATTTATAGTATTTATCTATTTGTACGCTATTTGTAAACTATGTGCCATGTGCAGGCCACGGTCCGACCCTCATCCCAACAAATAAATCCTGCCCGTGCTCTCATTCTAATCGAAACTAAAAAAAACATCTATTGAAATCTATAATAAATACATTCTAAATTAACAAACATCTATAATTATAATTCATCTTTATCAAGAATCAAAAGCTAACGGACTAATTACTAAAAATACAAGTTTAACTTAGTATTTAGGTGCAAGAACCGTAATAAAATATTATAAGTGGGACTGCAGTGATTTTAATTTCTATGAGGTTAGAGATGCATATAAATAAAATGGGTACTGTCTCCATTTAATAGTTGTTTCATGATGTGTGGTGAAAAGTGCTCATCTAAACGGGGACAGGTGATTGAATCTACAGTTGTTTCCGTGAGCTGTTGTTGTCGTCGTGCCTTTTTCTTTACATTATTTTGCCTTGTTATTATAAAAAAAAAGGAAAAACATTGCTGCCTGCTCCGGGGTTCATTGGGCAGAAGATGGCGGTAGTGCACTTCCACCCTGACACCATGAAGGCCAGTGAAATTACTCCTGAGTTTAGAAACATGGTGATTTCAGGCCCTGCAATGAACCGACTCCACGCTGCCGGGGACCAGAACCAGGAAATCTGATGATCGGCGATAATGCTGCTTTAGACCACGTTGCTAAAAGGCCGGCCAGCACCTGAACTATAGATTCAACATCAGCATCCACAAGAGGGAGACACTAATCGGGACCCCGTGTGCCACAGATGGTCTGTGATCATTATTCTCGGGCCACTGAATATATCACATTTACTGATATATGAGGATCGTGCTGTTTACCTGCTAGAACCTGTCTAAGTTCTTTAAAACGATCAAACCTCAGGCAATGTCTCATTCTTTGAGTCTTGTCAAACCTGCGTGTTGAGGGTGAGACGGCCGGTTGGAGGTCCGTGTTCTTCACGAACGGTGGCAGGACCCTGATGCTTGAGTGCATTGACAGCTGCACGGCGTGTTTGTGTAGTGTCGGGTTCTTTTAGGGACTTTAGACACCAATTTTTGACTTTCCGTTGCAGACTCCACACCTCAGTGGAAAGAGGAAAGTCCCAAATTGACCCTGGTAATCAGAGCGGGGTGGAGTAGGGCGAGATTAACGACGACGGCGGTGAGGGGTGCATACGTGTGACATTGAATGTGCACAGTTGGTTTACACAAGTGTTGGTGATCCGATGACCACGTGCGAGGCAGCAGTTGCTCGAATCGACTCGACGGGGCTTTTTTTCTATGAGTCCCCGTCTGCAGCCTGGTGGCATCACAACATGAAGCACATGATCAGACAAACTGCTCCTCTCATGGAGTGAAATGTGCTGCTTCTGTCCTGCAAACGCTAAGCATAACGCTCACTTGAGCTTTCTTTATTTATAACGTAATAATTTCCACGAATGCAAAAGATTCAGCACGTTATGGGAGAGCTGTGACGTAAAGGTGAGGATGATCAGCTGTGGTGTAACATGACTGAGTCAAAAGTGTCTTTTCTTATACTGCAAACATCACCGCGTGTGAAAATCCACGTTGTGGCCGATGGTTTCAGGCCCTGAGATATGAACCAAATAACATTTCATAACACCGTTGAGATTCTTTATTTGTGATTCTACCCTGATGTTGACGTTCACACATCAGAAGGGAAAAACATTAGCAAATATGCCCAATTTCATAAAAAAAAGGGGCCCATGTAATTCTGCTACTGCACGTTGTTAAAGTGGCTTTCTCGTCTTTTGGAAAGTCGGTTACAAGGTAAAGAAACACACTTCATAACCAGAGACCACTTTACCTGCAACATGTCCATTCTACATGAAAACAGCGCTTTAAATGAAACATGATGAATCTAGAAGCTTTATTATTAACACGACTAAACAACTCAAAGCAGTAAAGAAATGGCTTGTGTGCGTGGCCAGTTCCGAATTGCAATGGATGTATGAGGTCCATGTCGACACCATGGAAGTTAACCCCAAGGCCAAAGCACCTGAACCAGAGCAGCATCGATCCATGAACTTCTTGAGAAATTCACAAAGATGTTTTGAACTTGCAGGCAAAGCAGACCGACGTGGAAGCGGTCGGACGTGCAGACATTATATTGACTTCAACAGTGTTTTTTTTTCTTTTTTTTCTTCTTCTATTCCTTCCTTCACTTTAATTTGGCATCAAAGCGAAACAAAGACTGCAGCGCTGAGAGGGAAAGCACCGCACTCATTAAAGCAGATGCGCGCTGGCGCAGCTGCTGCACTACCTGCAGTCGGTGTAGGTGCGTCGGGACGCACATCAGCCACACGCAGCCTCTGTCGGCTCTTCTTCCCAAAGGACTTTTACTTACATAAACCAATGGCACAAAGGGAAACACACTGATTTGATTGCGTGGAGATGGGGGCAAAGCGCAGGGTCGGTCTCTTTGGATTAAAGTAGTCCCACCAAACTGTCACTGAACGTGGAGACGTTTTTTTTTCTTCCTTCAGGCGCGCACACACCTGACACTTTCTTCGGGTCCCGAGTGCCTCGCACCCCAGTCGATGCCGAGGATAAGGACCATGAACGGGGACCACCGGTCGGTTGCCATCGCGCCGCTGGATCTGCGCACCACCAAACGAGAGCGTGGGAGCGCCGGGTCGAGGACCGCGGACTGCAAAGGTCGCGCCGGGGACGCTCGGCGGACCGACGGCTCACCTGCGTCCCCGGCGCGCAGAGGGGAAGGCGGGCCGGAGACCCGGCGCCCCGCGGCCGGGAGCGCGCCGGACCCGCGAACCGGCGCCGCGCGCAAGCGGCCGGCGGACGCACCGTTTCGCACGCTGCCATTTAGGAAACGCCCGGTTGTCTTCGAGCCGGAGACACGAACGCAGCCCTCGGTCTTACCGCAGCGCGACGCGGGTCGCCTTTCCGCTGCGGCGGAGGCGGACTCCCCGGCGCGCGGTCGTTTGGAAACAGCCGCGGAGGAGAGCGGGCTGGAGGCGGCGCCGGGGACCCTGCGGCGGGCAGGAGAGGCAGGGCACGCTCCGGTCGGCTCCGGATTTCCCTTCCTGCAACCGTTTGGTTACGGTAAGCGTTTCTCACAGTTCACTGTCCCCGCGCACAATAACGTTTTATTGATTTATTTTTACTATAGTATATGACACACAGATCATTTCTGATCTTTATTACACTTCTACCTTTTGCTCTGAGCTCCATAAAGTACTCATGTCTGATATGACTTATGCATGGAGGCAGTAATCAGGGGGGGGGGGGGGGCATACCCTGTTGAGTGAGACTAGGCTGTCAAAGGGAGAACAAGCACTTGCTCTCCAAGGATTGTTCGTTGGTATTGCTTCTACTATTACTACATTGTTTGGGCACTAGTGTGTCACAGAGGAAATGCAGTGGAGTCGATGCAGCCGCTGCTGAATCAATGAGAAAGTGTCCAGTCAGCTTTTCTCCTGCACTGGTTCAGTAGCTCACCGGGTCAAGTCATAACTGAACTCTATACGCAAACCCACTTCCACATCGCAAGGAGAATGCGTTTTATTTGTATATGTGTCTTAATGGTGTCCGTCTCTCTTTGCAGGTCCTCCCTGCTCAGGCCCGTTCCCTGGGTACTGTCTGCCCCCCATCCCCGAGGTGAACCCCCCCCCGGCCCACCCGGACGGCCTGCAGACCGGTGTCGCGCTGGCTACACGTCAGGATGAAGACGGGGACACGTATGTCTTTAACTGGCTTTGGGTGGAGGTTTCGTCACATAAGTCACGCATGGAAGCAGTTTTTATAATCAGAGCTTTTTAGTAAACAGTGGAAACGTGAAGACTTTCCGGTCAGAAGCTTTTGTGGGATTTCTAACGAGTTTTAGGCATTTATTGTCATTTCTGTAGACAGACCCGACTAATAACACCTGCAGAGGTCAAGGGTTCGATTGAGATTCATACTTTCAATTGCACATAAAAAGCATCGCTAACTTCTTGTAATACGATTAGTGAATCCGGTAAATCTTTCTGCCGCGCTTCATCCTAAAATGTATGAACCATGCGGAGCTTTTTCCCTCGGCAGACATAGTAACTGGTTGGAGTTCAAAATGGTCCCAGCAAGCCGGTCCCAGTATCAGCGAGGCACAGAACCTCAGCAAAGCTTTTGCCGCCGTGAACGTGAACGTGGTTCGTGAGACGCCTGTAATATCATCTCAGTTTTTGTTTTAGCTGGTGTTTCACTTCCTGTGAAGGGGGCTAGTTGAGTAGTGATCATCTAGGTGGATCATGAAGGCTGTGATCTTCTGGTATCTCAGGCTGTGAGGGGGGATGGGGGGGTGAGGGATGGGGGCGCAGGGGGTGAAACACTGTGCAGGACACTGGAGGAGGTCTCGAGATAATGCAAATAGTTCACAGTAACGCATGGTTACTTTACTTTGTCTAAAGTTTTTAACACCCAGCCGCCCACACGAAAACTGAAATGTCAAACTCACACGACACACACACACACACACACACACACGCTGACACAGAGTCATATGACTGAAAACATAGCATGTCTAAGAATGAAATTACTCTGATTTTGCATCACCGTTATTTACATCACAAGACGAACCCGTGATGACCGACATGTGAGTCCCGTGATGTCACAGCTGCTTATTGTCTCATGTATCAGTTCTAATGACCACAATCAGACACCCGCCATGACAGAGTAAGACGCGACGGGCTTCTTCGCCTCCACATTTGCACAGGCTGAACAGAACTTTCCTTCACACGATTCGCCCTTCGACCTCTGCCTCTTGCGCCCCTTCGCTCGTCACCTCGTCGTGTCACTGCATCAAATGGTCGACGGCAAGTAGTGATGTAAACATTTTCTTCTGGGGAATTGATGCATTCTCATGAACTCAAACCCCCGTTTGTTGTGCAGTTCAGACCTCGGTTGCGTCGTACCTACTTTGCGGTTGCTTGAAACTTAGTGCGAATTCAGCCCCCCTTCACATGCCCGTATGCACATGTGTGTGTGTGTGCGTGCGCATAATGCAAATTATGACAGCGAGCACGCGCCTGCCTTCCTACGTCAATGGGGGTGTTAGGCGTCTCTTCTCAGCGCCTCTGAGCCCCTCAGTTTCGGGAAGAGCAGTGAGTGCTCAGTTTTTAGACACCACTGCGGTTTCCCTCAGGTGTCTCTGTCTTTCTCATTTTTCTTCTCTGTGTTTTTAAATGAATGGTCTGAAAAAAAGAAAAAAACCCAAACATCCGCTCCTTACTTCCTCATTTACCGCTTTCTTTTTTATCAGCTTCATCTCTCTCTCTCTCTGTGTTTGTGAGATGTGCGCGCAGCTGGTATCGCTACGCGCTTCCAGTCGGTCAGTTTACGGCACAATAACGCGATTGTGATACTCTTATCATCGAAAATGTCACGTAAAAACACATTTTCTGGGTCAATATTGTCATCTTAGACCCTATTATTGCACATGGGGACCCGATGCTCTGTTGTTTGTTTTTAATTGGACTAAAAAGCTAAAGGAGTTCACTCGACCTCGAGGTCGCCGGGGTCACGAAGGTGCTTAAGGCTCAGGGCAACGCATCCAGTTCTAATAATGTCACTACCGACAGGAACCTGTCCTCAGAGAGGTTCCTCTTGTTTGTTTTCTTATTTTACATCACACATTACTCAGTTGATGGTGGAACCAGAGAGAATATCGCGTTTGCCCGACGGCGCGAATGTGTCACTGTCCACAGTCCTCCGACTCGCTTTCTATCCATGCCGACGAGTCGATGTCTGCACGATGTCTAAATCATGCGAGTAGTTGCACAACACACTCGCACTGCGATGACTTGTGACAGTGAGAAGTGACTCTTGTGATGAATATAGAAGTGGTGGGGAAGTGAAAAACAACCAGATGACGGCACAAAACGCCGTCGTGCTTCCCGGGTTTCCGGCGTGGACCAGTAACCCCTCGTCTCTCGTTGATCCCGACGCTTCTCTCTTGTTTACTGCTGGCACTTCACCTGGCGGCCCAGCAGGTCCTCAGACCACAGGGGGCCTCAGTGGGATCCTTCGGCCCGTCTCCGCTCTCCCCCTCCTCACCAGGCAGGATACCGCACCGTGCCGCCACGCCTCAAAGACGCAGCACACACGGTTACACCGGGACTGTTAAGTGTCGCTGCGGTACAGCTGGCGTCTGCGTCACTGCTGCTGAGGCCTGAGGTCGTCTGGGGCTGTGGTCTGGCCCACTTCCAGGAACTAGAAACAGTGCAGTTTCCTCTTGTAAGGAAAAGAAAGAGATGGAAGCAGAGATGTCCCTTTTTCGCCTCGACCTTTTGTCTCGCATTAGACGGATTAATGAGCATGTCTGACTGCGCTGCTGGTTCGGTCGCCGCATTCACGAGCGGAGACGCCGCGAGGGGCTTTCAGGGCACATGGTGGTTGCACGTGAAGTACAGTAAATGTGATAAACAGATCGCTTTTCATTCAGATCTGCTCACTGAGCTCAGTTACAGGAACGGCCACCAGCCGAGGAACGAACCAACGCGCTCCCGTTCCAACTCGCAGTTCTGCTTTTTTTAACCTCGTTTATTGAACCTGCAAGCTGCTCCCGCACAGGAGACGATTCACTTTGAGAGTTGGTGTCCTTGCCGGCTCCTTCATAAGCAACTCTGCATGTTTGTACACATGCACAGGCAGATCATGCATGAGTAGCGCTCCGGTCTCCTGCAGCCGGTGAACGTTGCCTCGTGTCTAACGGCAGCATTATTCTGGGTTTTTCGCTGTGAGTGTAGAGATCGTGTAAAGCTGTTTGGTTTCTGTGTGTTTGGAAGACACCATCACACAGAGTGTCTACCGTCTGCTCAAAGACAACGTTTGTATCTGGGAATTTGACTTTCACGCTGCCGAGAAGAGGTGTTGCGGGTGAATTTTTATTTCTGATCTCGAATTCTGTTGCAAAGGGCGCTTTCAACTTCTCAAGAAGCTCCCCTGCTTCCTGCACCGCGGCTGCGCTTCTGGTCCGGATGGGACCTCTCCATCGGGCGGAGCTGCCTGAGCGAACCTGCAGAAAGCCCCTTGTCACAAACGGCTCCTGCGAACGGCTGGATGTCACAGGAGCCCGGAGCAAGATAAAGAGCGCTGCCGTTGTCGCCGACAACAGGAAGTGACATCAAATGAGTCGGGCTCTTACTGGAACCTGCTTTCTTGAAAAATAAAAATGCGCACCTTCTGCAGGAGGCCCCTCCTCCCCCCCCTGGCTTGGTTTTCAGCTTCTCCTCGTCCTAAACTTTGCCCTGCGTTCATGCTTTCGCTTCACGTAGCGACCACACAGCGGTTTCCCTTTAATCTCGATGAGGCCGTGATAAGAGTCGTGTGAGTCATGAAGCTGAGTTTATCTGTAAGGTTCCTCAGTACAACTGTTCCTGGGAGAACGGAGATCACGTTTGGTTCTCGTTAGTGGCGGTTTGATGAAAAGCGTAATACTTCTGAAAAAAGTCCATCTCTGGTTGGATTGGCCACCCGAAAATAAAGCCTTTTAAAGTAAAAAAAAAAGCAAGTTTAATAGCTGCTCGTTTTAGATTCACTTTGTTTCTTTGTACAGGTTCAAGATATAACGTCAACTTTAGTTTAGTTAGTTAGTCTTACCGGGTGTAACCGTATATTCAATATTCATCTTCTCAAGCATTTCCCAAAATGTCCCTGTTATTTTCTCTTGAATTAACTACCTCGCCTTTCCTTTCATTTGTCAAACAACAAATACTTTTACAAACTTCTTGTTAAAGTGCAGCGAGTTCAACAGTTCTCAGAAGTGTCACAAAACAAATCGTGCTGGAATGAAATTGACACACATGTCAGCGTGAAGATTATTACATTTACGTATATGCAGGTTCTTTCTACATCACACACAGGAAGCGAAAGGGATTCTCCACTTGAGTCCGTCTCAGCCGGCCTGTGTAACGTTCTATATTCTGCTTCCGCCGCAGAGCGCTCCACATAGCCGTGGTACAAGAGGAGCTGCCCCTCGTACGCGAACTGATCCAACTCCTGCTGTGGGCTCGCAGAGGCCTCGATGTCTACAACAACCTGCGGCAGGTAAGACCAGTGCACCTCGAATGCACACGCATGCATGCATGCACACACGCGCACACACACACACGGGGGGGAGACACTTTGCAAATGCTGAATTGTTTTAACATTTGAGCCAAGATATTAAACGCGGCAGCGATGCACAGAAAGATCTTTTTGATGCTTCAGTCGGTGGCACAGGAGGGTCGCCGTGTCAGAGGATCGGCGGTTCGATCCCCGGTCACACTAGTGTAAGTCGAGGTTTTCTTCCCCCCCCCCCTCAGCCGAAGGGCGTCAGCCTGTGGATGGTTGAGCGGCATGAAGCGACGCTTTGAGACCCGAGAAGGCCTTTGCAGATGGACGCAGGGTAGAAAGGGAGATGGGTTTTTAACCACCACAGCATGTAAAAGCCATTTCCCCCGCTGCCTCAGCCACCTGATGACAGCAACATGGAATAGAATGAAAGAGGAAGTGCCTCGGTTTCCTCCTCGCCTTGCACCAGGTTACTGCCACACTCTTCTGGTTGTGGAATTCACGCCTCCTGGTTACTTCAGCTGCGCTCGGAGCCGCAACCATACAGCGGCTGGGAAGGGCCGCCTGTGTTTCCCAGCTCTTTGTTTTACTTTATTATGTCACATTTCCTCTAAACTTTTTCAGAATTGGAATGTTGGGTTTTGGATGGAAACAGTGAAGATTATCGTGACCCCCTGAGATCACTAACAGGTTTTTAGAGAAACATTTCAGCACGCACATACATTCTTCCTGCACATTAAGAGCGTCTTTTACAGTATTTATTTACAGTATTAATTGACATTTGCACTCATTGAACTTTTGCTTTTCTGAGAAATAGAGACCTTCAGCTCCCCGAATAGCAACGTCGACACAAGGGAGAAAGTACATTGTACTTTACTGGAATGTGCACAAGGAATTGTCTCTGAGTGTTTCCCAACGCAGGGCTGTCCCAACCACTGGCCCCCAGCCAGCAGCCCCCCCTCCCCCCCGTCCCCCCCCCCCCCTCTCTTCTCTCTCATTCCTCAGCAGTCGAAAGCACCTGAGCTGTGCAGAGCTTTAGTTCTCAGGGCTGGAGTTTCACACCGCGCAGGACACCGCAGGCCCGC
Organism: Gasterosteus aculeatus; assembly: GCF_964276395.1. Classification (NCBI taxonomy): domain Eukaryota; kingdom Metazoa; phylum Chordata; class Actinopteri; order Perciformes; family Gasterosteidae; genus Gasterosteus; species Gasterosteus aculeatus. The sequence continues at coordinate 1,804,784 of NC_135707.1, forward strand.
TTACCAGAAATAACGCTGGCGCTCACATCGGTTGTTGTGTCTTTCCTCATTGCTGAGGCTTCAAAGCACAGCTTTTATGATATCCTGTGTCTACCTTCAGTCAGAAAACGTACGCACGCGACATACGCACACAAACACACACGCACACACACACACACCTTTTATGCCACATGCAATTATTACCAAAAAGGGAGATTTTGAGGCACGGGTCCTGTCGTAGTCATTTGCATACTCGATTGTGTGGTTTTAACTGAATATCAGAACTTAACTTTTAATCTTATCTAAACAGACCTCAACATATTTTCTGGCATTGGCCGACTGAAGTGGTCTGAAGTATAAGGGACTTATTGACAGAGTGTTACTATCAGTACCAGAACGAAGCAGTGCAGCGTAAGCGGGTAGTTGATTTCCCTTCCACTCCACAAACTACTGTAACGGCAGAGAAAGCTGCTTGATGCTCCCACGCTGCGCCCGCTGGCAGGCCGGCTGCACGAACGCACGCTACAGGTGACAGACTCTTGCTGCCGACGGTGCCATGCGGGGGCCATGCGAGGGGCCATGCGGGGGGGGGGGCCACCAAAACCTGCGCTGAATGTGCTTCAGATCAAAGAAGCGCATGTAGCTGCTACGATGCGGCGTGCAACGCCGTCTGCTGTGATTTAACATTCCTGTCACTACGTCGTGAGTTTATTTTTTATTTTTTTTATTTTTATTGTTTGTTTGCGTGCATTCTGGTAACGAGGGTGCGTGCACCCGGCGAGATATCCGCGTCTCTGTGTGCGCTTTAGTATCCTCGTTCCGAGAAGTCACATGACACCCCTCCCCCCCCCCCCCCCCCCCCCCCCCTCGCCTTTCTGCTTTGGGCTGTTTCTCAACATAACTCGGTTGAGAGGGTAGTTCACGGGGACTTTCCCTTACTGTGCGTCTCTCTCTCTCTCTCTCTCTCTGTCTCTCTCTCTCTCTCTCTCTCTCTCTCCCTCTCTCTCTCTCTGTCTCTGTCTCTCTATCAGTCTCGTTGTGTTGGTGCTGCCCTCCTTCATATCTCTTGCTGCATATTCTTTGTGAGAATCCAGCGCCTGTGACCGTGACCAGTGAGCGGGCCGATGCTGTCGGGAACGATTGTCAACAACGCCGACGTCAACGCGTGTGATGTTTGTTTGTGCGACAGGCTTCTTTGCGTTTGCCTGCGGCCTGCGGCTGATCTTCATGCCCGCTGCTCTCCTCTCGTCTCCATGCTGATCCTCCCTTCACGCAGGCATGCGTGTGCAGGGACGGGCGCGGGAGGGGGGGGGAGACAAGGGGTTTTCCCTCGCCATCCCGCGTCCTTTCCCTGGACTTCCCTCCATGTTGCTTCCGTTTCTTCCTCATTCCTCCGTGTCTCCGCCCTGCACCCCCCCTCCTCCCTCCTCACTCCCTCCCTTCCTCCTATCTTGCAGGATTTTAGTTTTAAATGCTTTGCAGGAAGCCACAGATAAACTCCTCCAACTCGGAGGTCTAATCTCGAGGCCTTAAGAGGCCTCACTGTGCAACGTACCTTGTTAAGAGGATTCTGCCAGAGACATTTCCTCAGCGCCTTTTTTCATGATGTCTGATTGTGGGAAGAAAGAAACGTGAATCTTTGATGGGAATTTGTGTGTGTTTTTTGCTTTTGTGTTTGTGCGTGAGTCACCGGATTCAGGGAAACAGAAGCGGTGGGGAGAATCACTGGCATTGAAACGCTGAAGGAATTCCGCAAAGAGTCTCTCACTGCAACGCAACTTTTCAATGTTCTTTACTGGAACAAACCCGCGGCACACGCACGCCCACACACACACACACACACACACACACACACACACACGTACAGAAACAGCACAGCAAAAGAGAAACCTGGACCAGCCATCTGTTCCCGCTTGTGCCAATTGTGTAATCTCCACTGCGGCTAAAAAGTCCGGTCCAGAGGACTTCCTTTTATGGATGAAATATTGCTGGGCTTGATTCCAAAGGTTGTCAGAAGCCTCCCTGCCCGTCAACAGGATGATACACGCTGCTCTCCAGAGGAACATCCCACATTGCTCAAGCTAATTCATTCTGCACTTTTTTGCGTAATTTGTGTTTTTCCTGCATATTTACAGGCTGTTTCTCACTACAGGTTCCTTCCAATATAGAATTAATCACACAGTTTATTGCCTTGGTTGTTGTTTTTTGGACTTTGATTTAATTGCTGACAAATATGAATATTGACTTTGTGTGTGTGTGTGTGTGTGTGTGTGTGTGTGTGTGTGTGTGTGGGTGTGTGTGTGTGTGTGTGTGTGTGGGACAGGCCTGCAGCACACACACCTCATGATCTCATATTGTGTGGTAACGATAAGTGCACCAGACGAGGTTCCTTGTTTATTTACCGTATGAAGGCGTTGGCCTGTTGGTACAGGCATAGTTCCTATTGTGTCTCTGACCTTTAACCTGCAGAACAGGTTAGAAATGAAAGACGGCCTTGACTAGAAACGATAATGTTTTTCCTTTAAACTCACTTGGTGATGATTGAGGTGAATTCATTCGCACCGCGTCATTTTTTCTTGTTTGTCATTTATTCCTTTTAGCGTAGATATTTAGGATTTTGTCGCCGTTGTCTCGCAGCGGGAACACCTCAACAACGCGACTGTCCGCTGAGAGTCGGGGGAGATCATGCCGCTCTCGTATCTCTATTTCACACATGCGCATGTTTAGCTTAGTGGATGAACAGCTAGACTCTGTCCCGTCTCTGGAGGAGCGTTGCGTGTGCTGCAAAGCGAAAAACCCTTTTCGCAGACAATGTGCTGACTCGCTCTCGTCCTCCCCCTCAGACTCCTCTTCACCTGGCAGTGATCACGCAGCAGGCCGCCATGGTGGACGCCTTGTTGAGGGACGGGGCCGATCCCGCCGCCCTGGACCGCAACGGCCAAACGGCGCTCCACCTCTGCTGCGAATACGACCAGCGCGCCTGTCTGTCCGTCGTGCTTTCTCACGGCCAATCCTCCACGTGCTTGGAGACGCGGAACTACGAGGGTGAGTCGCAGTCGACGGGAGAAGCCCTTCTCTCACACGCGCGCTCGTGACCTAGTTTTCATTGACACGCGGAGTCTGCAGATGCTTTGATTCAGAGTCATTTGCAATAGAAACGGTCAAATAGGTAAACAACAACACAGACGGTCCCACTGCTTTGTTGTGGGACGTGAGCTCTGAGCAGAGGACGTGTCCTGCGTCTCTATTCTGGTGTGGTCGGGTCACATTGACTCATTTCCTTTTGTGTTCTTGCGACGTCACAGCACAAGAACCGTTTATGCCGGCGTGCAGGAGAAAGCCCCCAACATATTCACGTTGGTTATGTGGAACTGGAACTGAGTTTGACTGGAGGGATTAGATCTAACAACATGGCCGCCAACTTCCGCCGAATGACAAACTTTACCATCACAGATTGATTTTCCCGTCCGAAATAAAGCATCCCGGACAAACATTTAGTTATTTTCCTTCAGATAGAGAAAAAAACACCTCCAGAAGATTTATTTGGCCGAGCATCCTGCGCTGAATCATTTTAAAGTTCTCTTTGAATGATTGTTGTTGTTGTTAAATTTCATATTCTGTACATCTCACGTGACAACAAGCCACCACTTTACCTTTGTGTAGAGAACTAGCCATGTTCCACCGATGTCTCTGTGAGTTTCTACTGTGTGTTTCAAGCAGGAGTGTGTACGTGTACTCACGACACGCTGCATGTGCGTGTTTGCCTTAAAGCGCATGCTCCCTCGTGTCCTCAGGTCTGAGCCCTCTCCACCTGGCGGTGCTGCGTGGACAGAAAGATCTGACCAGGATGCTGCTGGAGGCCGGCGCTGACATCAACGCCATGGTGACACCCAAGATTCACAACGTCACAACCGCCGATGGTTACCGTCTGTGCGTCCTCTTAACTTTTCCCCTGGTGCTTTTTTTTTTTTTTTTTCGTCCTCTCTGATCAGGACGTCAAGAGTGGCCAGAGTCCCCTCATGCATGCGGTGGAGAGCAATGACGTAGACATGGTCCACTTCCTCATCGGGGTAATGAGGGTGTTTGGGTTGGGAGGGAGGAGGGGAGCGAAGCGATGTGACTCAGCTCGATCGGATCGTTCTGTTTTCTTCTTTCTAGCTCACAAACTTCTTTTCTCGTTCTTTTCTAGCCCCCAGACAAGAGCTTCCGATGATTCAAGCTAAATAGTCGCAGTGTCGCCGTATTGTCGGGGGGCTGACGGGTTGCGCGTGGACATAATTATCTCTTCTCTTTTCTTAAGCTCTCCTTTCTTAGCATTGCCTCTTGTTCCTCTCTCCCGTGTATTCTAACTCACCCTCCCAATCTATCTATCTGTTTCACTTCCAACGCCTAACTGCGTCTCTGTTGGCTTTCTTGATGACTCACATTTGGCTCAACTTCTCGTTTTTTTTTTTCTCCTGCAGGGAGGCTGTGATGTCAACAGTCAGTCCTACAGCGGGAACACGGCGCTGCACGCCGCCTGTGGCCGAGGTCAGGTGGACACGGTGCGCCTGCTGCTGAAGAGCGGGGCTGACAGCAGCCTGAAGAACTACCACAATGACACCCCTGTGATGGTGGCCAAGAACAAGAGAGTGAGCTAAAGCGTCCCTGAAGAAAAAAAAAAGATAAATTCCATTCTTGCGGTATTGTTTGCGTTGCCATTTCGTATGGTTGCAGGCCGCTGCCTCAGGTCAATTCAGACAAATAGAAACTAAAGGGTTGCCAAATTGAGAACGAACAAGTAACTTGATATTGTGAAAATTTACAATCAGTCAATGTAGTTTCTCTGATGGAAAATCCCACCACTAGTTCAATGCCCGGATCAACTCAACTGCCAGATCTACTTGACTCGTCTGGGTTTAGATTAGTTGGAAGAAATGGTTGGAAATGTAAAATAAATGTGTGTTTCCTCCCCTCTAGAGGACAGAACTAAATAGTGCAGTTTTCTCCAACAATGTCGCGTTGACAGAACGCTTTGTAAGCAAATATTTTTATTTTGCAGATAATAGATGTGTTACGAGGAAGAGGCTCCAATGCGATTAGAAGTCCAGATCAACACTGTGTGTCCGTCTCACCACATAGGAGCAGCTGCACAGATAATGGTAAGCACTCGCACACAGGCGATCAGGCACAGGGTGATACTTGTCACAAACTGCAGTAAGAAATCAGAAGACATTTTTCACAATTTGCTTCTCCTTTAGGGTCCCCGTCTCCCGGTCACAGCCGTGGTTGTTCACCTTTGGACACACAACACACCCCTCATCATTGCACCTCCCATTCTCCGACGACTCCATCCACACTTTTACTAGCTCAACGTTATTGTTGAGTGCAATTTGAAGCTATTCCTCCTCTGAGGCGACCGTAAAAGAAGAAGGTTCGGCTAACGGGACGACAAACTAGCAAAAGAGTGCACCTGAAATTAAACGTCCCGACAAGCTGATCTTCTTCTGGACTCCACGGAGAAACATGCATCCTTCCTTTGAGTTCAGGCGCCTCCCTGACCCGTACCTGCTGATTCTGCTGCTGGGACCCAACCAGCAACTGGAAAGCTGCTGCGGGATTTCTCCAAATGCATCTAAGCAACATGAACGTGCCGCTGGTGACAAAAAGGACAGTAAATGAAAAGCACGGGCCTAAGCTTAGTGAACCCTAAGTCCCTCTTCATTCATGTGTTTTGCACCTTACTTCTGTTCACAGAATGACTTAGAGTGATCACAGGAGAAGAAGGGGAACACAAATAAAATTCATCACCATATGTCTTCTGCTTAGAATACGGATGAGCCACGTGACCTGACCTGCATAGTAATGCAGTTACCCACCTTCTGCCTTTTACAATCACACACCTTATGGCTGTCTTTGTGCACCTGTGTGTTGTTTTATCACTGTGAAAAGCTGTCGATATGTAATTATATATATTTTTTACATGAAACGTACGTGTGGCCTCGGTCTGTTGTGGGATTTGAAAGCGGCGTTCTGATTGGTCGGTGGGAGGGTCCTCCGGAGCCAACACACAGCCCAAAAACGAGCGCGCGGCCATGTTGAATTGTCAATATTCCGAAAGAAGAGACAAAAGAGTGAAAACTCGGTGGATTTCTCCAAACAGCGATTGTTTACCAAACTCCATTAAACTGCCGATGAAACGTTTAGCGGCGACGCAGCGGGGGAGACTTTGTGTGTCTGTGGCAAAGTGAAGGTAGCGTTCCTCTCCGTCCATGTTTATGCGTATTGAGTTACTGTGTAGCCTGCGTTAACACGGTCCGGCTAAGCTAACGATAGCATGCTAACGCGAGCGTTTGGTCAGGTCAAATAAAAGTATTTAAGTAACCGTGTTGAACCGAATGGATCCAGACGGGCTTCTTTTGTTTGCGCTCATCGATATAAAGTTTTGAAATAAGTTTAATCTCAACCGCGGGAAACGAGGGGGAACGTTGCTGTTAGCATGTTAGCTGGACGGTCAAAAGCCACGTTGCTATGCATAAAGTTGTAACGTAATTTACAGCTGTAACGTTGCTAATTCATTTACCACCAGCTAACTTTGCTACCGAGATCGGCAATAAAGTGACCGTGAGAGTAGATCCCCGCTGGACAGCATCGCCGTTGTCGGCGTTACTTCGTATTTGGTTCAATGGGGTTAAAAAGTGCAGTGGCTAACGTCAACCAGCTAACTTTTAAATCCAACTTTGACGGGTAGTTTAGTTCCTAGCCTTTAAATGCCGCGAAGTTAGTTAGCGCCAGTTAGCTCGGGTTTGCGTCGTAGCCACGATGTCCGCACCAAGCCGCCCGGGTTAGCGCTTTGAATCGTGTTTTCGTGTCGGAATGACGACGTCGCTGCGGCGCCGTAATCCTGCTAACAGCGCTCGTGTGACCACATCGCTGCTGCCTTCCTGCCGTTGGCTTTTGTTCCACAATATCAGATACCTGCCGCTAATACGCACACTTCTGGCCGTGTGTGGGACTCGTTTGTGTTTGCCGTTGTTTGTGTGATGATGTTTTTCTTCCTGCCAGTTAAAGCTTTGCAATGTGCTTATTTGTTTGGCAGGTAACCTGGATTATTTTTTTTGTTGTTGTTGATCGGCCCTTTCCGAAGCGCTTTGCAGACAGTCATCTCAACTTTGGCTGCTGAAGTGAAGGAAACCGGCTCAACAAGATAACCACAGACATTTAAGTGGACTATCCATGTAAAAAAAAAAAAAAAAAAAACATTTCCAGCGTGACTGTTTTTGAGCCTCAGCAGAGACCTTTTGTGGATTTTTTGATGTCAAAGGAACAAATCGTAAGAGTCTGAGTCGTGACCAAGCAGAGCTTATTTTACTACTGGCTATTTTGAATGTTTAAACTTGGCACTTGGACGGATAAATCCAAGATACTCAAAGAACTCAAAAAGAAAATTCCGGATCATCAGTACAGCGAGGATAAGCGTATTCCTTCAAATACCTGTGAAGGAAAGGAGTTTATGTTTAGGTCAGTTATTTGATTTATTTATTCACATGAATGTTAATTTCTCCCTTTTTTGGAGAGTTTGTCTTGTAAATAGACAGAATTCATACGCAGACTTCTTCTTTTCAAGAGGTCTGAACGTCAGATTGTGTACAAAATACATTCTTAAAAAAAAAAGAGAAAAGGACATTTTTATTTTTTTACACACCGGTGCATTAAGCAAAACCTCAGCGAACAAAAGGCAAAAATAACATACTGAGGAAACTTGCCAGTTCACCCATGGCGACAGCAAGGACGGCGAACCCAGCACCCATGATGGGATTGAACAAACCAGCAAACGGGCAGCTCCGAGGCCAGACGGGGCTCCTCGCCGCCGGCCAACAGCCCAACGCCCTCCAGAAAATGACCAGCGCCCCTCACAGCAGTGGGGGCATCAAGTAAGATCCAGTTGCATTTTCTCAGACCTGCATTGAAATAAATGCTTTGTGTCAGTTAATCACTCATATTCGTAATAATAATAACAACATAGTTTGCACATTCATAAGCTGGATACAATGATCTGCAAAATGTAAATTATTTCTTTGCAAAGCTTTTAGTAGGTACGTCTTGAGACCACAAACCTGTTTGAATCTAAAAATGAGCGTCTGCAAATCCACGATTTCTCTTTTCAGTAAAGTTAATTGCACCCGGATTGTAGATTTTAAATGTTCATTGAATAAGCCTTTTTTTTCGGCCAGCATCCCAGTCTCGGCGCAATATATCTTTAATTTTTTCCAACCTGTTGTCTATATATGTGTAACTTATTTAGACATAATGCTAATTCTTGCCATCAGGTTTGGTGATGATTGGAAGAAGTGCCTGGAGCTTCCTCCAAGAGACACCCGGATGAGAACTTCGGTACGGCTACATTACCATTTGCCCACATGATTGTTCAGATTCCCAGTTCACACCTCTCAGCCACTTCACACATTTTGGATTTTCTATATTTGAGACTCACTGAAAGCTTCTTGGCTTCTAATGCTATTGAGCAGCAATCACATTGTCCTCTTCCCCACCCAGGATGTGACATCAACCAAGGGAAATGAATTTGAAGACTACTGCCTAAAGCGGGAGCTGCTTATGGGTATCTTTGAAATGGGATGGGAGAAACCGTCCCCTGTCCAGGTAAGTGGAGACATTGGTGCGTAGGGCCTTCTTGTTTAAGTGAAGTTGAGAGTAACACGGCAGCAGATTTTCCCTTCTGTCCCGTGGCTAAATAAAGACGCTGGGCCTGAAATCATAATCGACCAGTTTGGCTGTGGCGTAGTTGTTGGTTACTGTCTGTGCCGCAGTGAGCCGTCGTGTCGCACACGCGTGTGACTTTTCCCTGCCAAAGGACCTGCTGTATCTGAGACTCTCTACTGACCTCTTGTTGTCGTCTTTCGCTCCCTTTTTTTCGTTCTTGTCCCAGTCACGTGGGGAGTAATGAAATTAAATCTCATCCCGCGGGAATCCACTTCCCCTTCTGGGAATTATAAACTATAACTGAGCAAACTAAAATGTTCATATTTGAACTGGTTCCAGAGTTCTGTCACCTAAAAATGAGGGTAATCACTTCAGCGGTCACCTGCACTCCAAATGACTCCTTTCACAGCCACTGGTGATTGCGTGACCTGTTATTTACTTAAGCTTCAGTTATGTTTTACATAAGCATGTTGGTTCTTCCCTGTAGTTTGCCTTATTTTCAAATGTCACGTCGGTACTAATTTCCACTCATTTGTCTTGTCCGTCTACCCAAAGGAGGAAAGCATCCCCATCGCGCTGTCGGGCAGAGATATTTTGGCTCGGGCCAAGAATGGCACAGGAAAAAGTGGAGCCTACCTCATCCCCCTCCTGGAGAGGATAGACCTGAAGAAGGATCACATCCAGGGTGAGCTGCCGCCGCTGCATCTTCCTAATTAGCAGATGTCGTTAACTGGATATTGTCCTACTTTCAGCCGTATTAACATTTAAATGGTCATACAGTTCAATCAACAATATTTATTATTTTAAATATTAAAATTAATTAGTTGTGCAAGCTCTGTTGCCCTGTGGGCCGCTGTCTCAGTCCGAGAAGAGATTAAATTCAAAAACCTTAATAGACGCGTTGAATGTTGACACGTTGAATGTCGCAATCACTCCCTGACGTTTTACCGATGCATCGACTTTAATGGAAGTTTTAGAGTAAAGATTTTTGAAATGTGCTAAACTAATGTTGTCATTCCAGCCATAGTCATGGTGCCAACAAGGGAGTTGGCCCTGCAGATGAGCCAGATCAGCATTCAGCTCAGCAAGCACCTCGGAGGTGTCAAGGTCATGGCTACCACGGGCGGCACCAATTTGAGGGATGACATCATGCGTCTTGACGAGACAGGTACTTCTTTTATTGAACCGAATGTGTTGATGATTCCTTAAAAAACAAAACAAAAAAAAAAACTTTTTAAATAGATTTCCTCCTTTTTAAGCGACTGACTCTGAATCTTAAACTCTGTATCAACAGCACTTCTGCTTCTTCACACTGTGTTTGAAATAGGGCTGCAACAACGAATCGATAAAATCGATTATTAAAAGCGTTGGCAACGAATTTCATTATTGATTCGTTGTGTCGCGCGATTATTACGTCACTCAATGAGTTGCGGAGATGCGCGCGGAGCAAAAATAAAAATGAAGGCGCCGAGCCGACGTAGAGGAAAGGGCAGCCGGCAGTTGTTGTGAGTCACATGACGCAGGGAGAGACGTCTGTTCGACTGGTCGTCTAAGGGGTGCGAGCGTGGGGGGTCCCGGTCCACGTGGTCCCGTTTTGACGTGAGGGACGTAACAAGCCTCCTGTTTACTCGTCATCCAGCTGATCAAGCTAGCGTTAGCTCGCTAATAACAGCAGTAAAGCAGTTAGCAAGACACGTTTTTATTTACTCGCCTCTTTTGGACCATTCATTTTTCAATGTGTTGTCTGATATTTTGTGCTTTGTCCCATATTGGTTATTGTTGACAAATATATTTGTGTGTGTTGTACTTTTTAATGCTGTCATATACGGTAGTCCAGTGCGCTTGCGCAGATACTGTGGGTTATACGGTAGTTGATGTTATGCCTGTAAAGGGAGACACATGGTGATCCATTAAATCAACTAAGAAGCCTCTAATGCATTTATTTACAAATACCATTTTAAATTCATCTCATAGCACTTGGTTGTTTTTTAGCTGTATGCATTTACTTAACTTGCACTACAATGATGGTAATAATTTAATGAATATGCTTCAAGTGAACATGAGGGTGTGGTTGTGAGTGTAGTATAGAGAAAACTAGTTCTGACGAATTTGAGGTTCTGTTTTAGAATAAAGGGTTGGAAATGAATGCTTTTTGATGCCGTTTTTTAAAAATCCGATTCGATTAATCGAAGAAATAATCGACCGATTAATCGATTATCAAAATTATTGTTAGTTGCAGCCCTAGTTTGAAATAGTTTAGGTTATGTGCTTGCTGCAGAACTCAACATGATTTGCTGTTTCCTTTGCTATTAGTGCATGTAGTGATCGCTACACCAGGCAGGATACTGGACCTCATCAAGAAGGGTGTGGCTAAAATGGATAAAGCCCAATTGATTGTGATGGACGAGGTAGGGTTCTCTCCATTTGTGAATTCACTTTGGATACAGTTGATTTAGTTTTTAATACCCTTTCCTTAAATATCTTCCCTCAGGCAGATAAGCTGCTCTCCCAGGACTTTGTGGTTCTGATTGAAGATATAATCAGCTTCATGCCAAAGGATCGTCAGATTCTGCTTTACTCGGCCACTTTCCCCATCAGTGTGCAGAAATTCATGGTGAGAACTCGTACAGCAGCGCTGTTGTGGAGTGAGACATAAATCTGGTTTAATGACCGTGTGAATGTCTCTTCCAGAGCAAGCATCTGAAGAAGCCGTATGAGATCAACCTGATGGAGGAGCTGACCTTGAAGGGCATCACTCAGTACTACGCCTACGTGACTGAGAGACAAAAGGTCCACTGTCTCAACACGCTGTTTTCGAGGGTGAGTGGCTACTAGTTTGAAGTTAAAAAGTTTAAGAATAACACCATGCCATAAAACACTTTTACTCATTCCTCGCTAAACATTTTGAGACTGATTGATTATTTCATTTATTTCTAACATAATTATTTTTGTTTTAAAAAATATGGGTTGGGACCAAGATTTAATCCATATGGTTAACTCCTAAATCCTTTTCTTTCTATCATTTAAGTGTGCAATGTTATATTATGGCAGTGATTTGGCATTCCATGTGTATAGAATTTAATTTAAAGACCGTGGAATACAAACAGACGCTGACGTCTGGTTGTCTTAAAATAAAACCAGCTAAAATGGCCCGTATGATACAGCCGTAAAAAAAAATATGACTATTTTCCTTCAGCCGTCAATTTTCATGAGTTTATTCATTTCTATTTCAGCTTCAAATCAATCAGTCCATCATCTTTTGTAACTCGACCCAGAGGGTTGAACTTCTGGCCAAGAAAATCACCCAGCTGGGTTATTCGTGCTTCTACATTCATGCGAAGATGATGCAGGAATACAGGAACCGTGTGTTCCATGACTTCAGGAATGGATTGTGCAGAAACCTGGTCTGCACAGGTGGGTGACGAGGATTCACAGTTTAAATAAAGTGGAAATTGAAATAGTTTTTGTTCACTAAGTTGCACTTGCATTTTTTTTTTGCAGACCTGTTCACTCGGGGAATTGACATCCAGGCAGTAAATGTGGTTATCAACTTTGACTTCCCCAAAAATGCAGAGACCTACCTGCACCGCATTGGACGATCAGGTGAGATGAGCTCCTCTTTTAGGTTGTTTCACAGCTACCGCTCAGCTCCACTTCATCACGCTGAACTATGTCTCTTCTCTCGCAGGGCGTTTTGGTCATCTGGGTCTGGCTATCAACCTGATAACTTCAGAAGATCGCTACAACCTGAAGAACATTGAGGATCAACTGGTCACTGACATTAAGCCCATCCCCAGTAGCATTGACAAGAGCCTGTATGTGGCCGAGTTTCACTCTGTTGACCCAGATGCAGAGGACCACGACGAAGCTGGCGCAAAAAGCAAGGAACTGGGAGCGATCTGAATAAATGGTCAGTTTTCTGCTTGTGTTGCTCATCAATCGACTGAAAATCCCCCTAATGTATAAATGTTGGATAAGTCCAGTTAAACCGGTTTTATAATTAAGCATAAATCAGCTGATTGTGTAGGACGGTAAAATACTCACATTTCAGCAGCAGTTTTGGGTCCATCTGAGACCAAAATAAGTACATGGGCTCAGTGATGTAAAGCTGCCTCGACTGTGGCCAAACAAGCCGACCAAGTTCTAGTTATTTACTCAACTGAATTCTTCTGCCAGTCGAGAGGCGGACTGGAGTCCATGAACCGACTTTTTAAAAAGTCAAATGAATGAATTCAGAGGGAAATTTAACGTCCTGGTTCAGATTGCGTTTGTGCATTCTAGTGGCCATTTAAAGCAGTAAAGCCCAGTCGCACACGCCACTCTATCTCGGAGAAGTGCAATCTTGCTAATGGATAATATCCTCTTAACTGAAGTTTTAAGGATTTAAAGGGGGAGGGTTGTTGTCCTCAAACAGCAGTCACCATAGATTTGCACAGAGCCGATCAGCTCCGTCTGCTTCAGCGTAACTCGTTCACGCGGTGGCTTTCAGAAATGTCTCATTCTGCCCCTTTTTGTCTTGTTTTTCAGGAGAATCCCGGCGACTGGCATTCGTCACATAGTTTTGACAACGCATGACACAAGATTCCAAGGAAGAATTTCTGTTTCCCAGTTTTACACCAGAATGGTCTAATTTAGATTTAATTGTATTTCCCGTGTTGAGTTTACAATAATCTCCAGCTGTCATGTTGGTAAACTGGCATCTTCAATAAGTTCCCCCTTCTGCCAGAGATGGTCCCTGTACTGAAGGCCAGCCTCTCCACAATAGATGCGCATTGTCATCCTTTGTGTTTTTTTGCTGTAAGAATGAAAATGTGAAACCAAAGGTAGACTTACGGAATCGAGCGCAGCAAGAAACTCATCCTTTTTTTTTTTAAATCTACACTCAGTGGTTACTTTATTAGATGCAGCTGAATGATGGCCTGAGATTAAAAAGCTTCTGGAAACATTCCCTCAGTTAGTAATCAAGGGCCCAAAGTGTGCCAACATGATGCAGTTAACCCCCTCGGCGCTCTCCGTCTGCACACCTCCGCTCCTCTTCGTCAGGCGCCGTCCTGTCGACTCGAGCCGGGCCGGCCGTTGTTCCATCGCAGCGCTTTAGCTGTAGCAGTCGCGGGTGCTTTGCTTTATTTTTTGCCTGGGAAATGGCTGAATGTCGGCACCAACAATCATTCCAGTCAAATTTTGGTCCCAATAGTTTTCTGTTTAGTAGCTATTTTTTTGTTTATTTGAGCAGGTGCAAATAATGTGGCCACTGAGTAGTTATTTTTGTAACTTTTACCATCATTCCACATTTGTTATAAATTACCTTTTTTCTTTTGCAGCGGTGAAACTAGGCAGTTTGTGTACATATCCATCCTAGTTTAAAAGGGATCCACATTTGGAAGAGTTGACAAAGGGTTACAAAAGTAAATAGACGACTTCAGAAACCAATATGACCACTTTGCTCTTTGCCATGGTTAAAAAGGGGGTTCAATGTTGTCCCAGTAAAGCACCTGAAGCAGTGCTGCTGCTGGTGAAGTTGTTTCTTTTTTGTAGGTCTTGAAGTTGTCAGTAATTGACATGACTGGTTTGCGATGGGTCTCGGTTTACATGTTACAGGCCAGCGTGTTCCGGCTCGTCGGCGTAGATTCTGACCCGCTCCCCCTCCCAAAGTGCCTTTTAGTGTAACGTCAAACCTCTTCCTTTGCCCCGACTCCAGTCCCAACTTCATTGTAGGTAGAATGGCACCTAATCAATTCCCCATCAGTTTGTTTTGAAAGAAGCACATTTAAAATTCACAGGATATTGGTTTTCATTATTTATGAAACCACATGACCAGTCAGAATATCTTACAGCCTTGGACTTCTTGACTTAAGCACAATCTAACAGATCATTTATTTTTAAATTCTAAATAATACTGTGAAATTTCCAGCTACTTTTTATTTTTTTTCCCCACCGTGTTGTATTTTGTTTCCCCAATTTCGTCCGGCTCAGTACAGGCTTCATTCATACAAAACCATTTCCGCAGTTGGTGGGTTCAGACTATTTTGGTGCATTACTCTGTATCCTTAACGAGTACCTTTAATTGATGACCAGATGCTTCAACTGCAAAGACCGACAGGCCACAATTTTCTGTAAAATGTGTCAATGCCAGCGCCTGAAATGCATTAAACTCCAACTGATTTGAGTCCTTCTCCTTTTTTTGTCTTCTTTGTAAACCTGGGTTGTGCTTCTTGTAACCGTCTGAGTTGGTTCTGTACGCTGCCGGTCACAAGTCTTTCTCAAAGCAGCACGTTAGTGTAAAATCCACATTTGCACAGTAGCTTTAGGTTAGACGTTCAGAGGCGGGTTACAGCTTGAAACTGCAAACCATATGTTTTTGATAACCACGTGTATATTCTCTAAAACACTCAAATGTTTCCCCAATGACTGTATATAATATTTAAACGTGGGCATGAACTATGACCCCTAAAGTAGGTGTACCCTTGGAATGTCATTCAGCAGGAGATCGGATGAATGTTAAGCGTATGAAGTGTGTGACGTCACCGAGAGGGCTACCCCCCAGCTGCACGTTCAGCCAATGACCTTTTGACATTAGATGCGCATTAGCCAATCGGCGGACGACTCACGGGGGAATGGGCGGGCTCTTGTCAACTGCGGTAACGGGCGTTGTGGTGAACTTTGCCGGTGTCGAGAGCTACCCCGGAGCCGAACGGTCAGCGTGAGTAACCGAAACGTCACCGTACGAGATTCATTTACCGAGCAGGAGACCCGCAGAGCGTGTCGAAAAGCCACACGTCGTCTTCTCCGTAACAGTAAATCCGCCACGAGGACGAAAGGATCTCGTGGTCGTCTCCACATGGCTAACGTCACACAGCCTGCTAGCTAGCGTTACCCAACCGACCCTGCTAACGTTAGCTCGCGTTGAGCCTTCACGGGTCAAACACCGCGAGCCGGGTCGTCTTACCGGCGGCCGGCCTTTCTCTCGTCGTTACGAGCCGCAAGCTGCGCCTCAGCATTTCTCGTGATACCTATAAGCGTGTCGTACGCAGAGTCGGACCGAACTGGGCCTTCGGTCGATCCAATGGCGCTGCCGGTCCGCCAGCGTTCACGCCGGCCGGGCGGCCATGTGTGTACAGTGCGTGCGGGGTTGGATGCTGCGTGCTTGTGTGACATCGATAGAGTTGAATGATGAGTCTCTCTCTCTCTCTCCCCCTCCCTCCCCCCTCAGTCTGTCTCAGGCTCAGAGATGGGCAGCGTGTTGGCGGCCGCCTCCCCCAGTCCTGCCCCGGCAGCCGCTGCAGGTAGTCAAGGGGTCCAAGGGTTGGTCTCGGTCCCTCCTGGCTTCACAATGCCTTCCGTCCCGTCAACATCTGGATCGGACCAGCAGACCGATGCAGACCCCCAGCTTCCGAACCCGGGCATGTACGAGGAGTGCCACCGCAAATGCAAAGGTTAGGGAACGGAGAGTCCCCTGTTGCATTGTCGGATGGTAGTTTCTAAACTTTAAAGCTACATTAATTGTATTGTTATGCACACTTGTCTCTGTTTTCCTGTTCTAGAGGTGTTCCCTCTGCCGATGGAAGGGGTGCGGTTGGTGGTCAACAAAGGCCTGAGTAACCACTTCCAGGTCTGCCACACCGTTACACTCAGCACCCTCGGCGATTCTGGTTATCGATTTGGTTCCACCTACGTAGGCACCAAACAGACCGGACCGGCGGAGGTGATCATTTTCCCACCCACCTTGAACGCAAAAAAAATATATTTTATTGGTCACTGAAAGTTCTGCTAGATCATTCTAACAGCATGTGTTGTCTTTATCAAGGTGATAAAGACAACTGATGAACGTACCTACCTTTTTGTTTTTTCTTTTACAATGGAATCATGCAGCTGTCGAATGTAACTTTAAAACTGAGGGTGTGTTTGTTCCCGTAGTCTTTCCCAGTCATGGTTGGAGATATGGACAATACGGGTAGTCTGAATTCCCAAATCATCCACCAGCTCACATCTGCCGTGCGATCCAAAATAGCCATACAGGTGTGTGCACTTCTTAAAGATTCAGATACCGAATCTCTCATTCAGCGCTTACGTTTCAGGGACATTATAATTTCACTCTTTGAATGTTTGTTGTACTTTTTGTGCGCTGCAGACCCAGCAGCACAAGTTTGTGAACTGGCAGTGTGACATGGAGTGGCGCGGCGAAGACTTCACCGCCGCTGTGACGCTCGGGAATCCAGACGTACTGGTTGGATCTGGTACGATTTATTTTTAAAGGCCTTGTAAAAAGTTCTACTGAGTATTTCATTCGTCACCCTCTAATCTTCCACATGCTACTTGATATATGGATATGAAAAGTTTACCTCGTAAAATGCACACACATTGTTGCACTGCGGAGCTTCTTCGCTCTTTTAATCGAACCATGTTGGTTTTTCATCATTCAAACGTGTGTCAACAGATTTCGACTTTTTTTTTCAACAATTGTGAAGATTTTCCGTTTTTAGTTTTGTTTCGTATGATAATCAACTGAAAAGCTGATGGGTTTAAAATGTTAGTTGGAGAAATAAGCAATTTTTTGTCCGCATTTTCCCCTAGTCAAATAATTAAAAAAAACTACAAATAAAAATTATAACAGTTAGTTGCAGCCTTAAAATACTGCGGCATTCAGTATTTTACCTCTAGATGTCACACTTGACACAGCAGCTGCTCCGTTGCAACTCTGAGGAGCTGCTGAAACGAGAAGAGCTCGCGTTGTTGTGCGGATGTTCACCCTTGACCCCCACCCCTTCCTCACCCCTTCACTTACACAAGCACAACATGGGACCCTGGCTCCTTGTAGCAGTTATTCTCCAGCAGCCTGAAATAAATGTGGCCGAACAAAGAAAAGTAGAGTAAGTCGCAGGCGAAATAATAGTAAATGTGTAGTTTTTTACGGTTACACTGACAGATTAGCAGTGCAGTTTTTTTTAGACGTTACGCCCAAGATGACAAAAATAAGCATAAATCAACCCCCAGCTTTATGCATTATAGTAGCATAATAGTCGGGAAGGGGGTAAGAACGTATTGCAGCGGCGGTGCGTGTGAGAAGGTGAACTCAATGTTTGCACACAATGTTTTTGATGTTGTGGAGACATCCAGCTTGAGACGGGGCCACGCGGTGGATATCATTGTGGCTCTTTTACTACGCTCCCTCAGGCATTTTGGTGGGCCACTATCTGCAGTCCATCACACCAGCTCTGGCGATGGGGGGCGAGGTCGTGTACCACAGGAGACCAGGAGAGGAAGGCGCGGTCACCTCCCTGTTAGGCAGGTACACAGGTAAATCTCCACTCTTTATCGATGACTAATGCTTGGGTTTGTGTTTTTTGTTGACTTGTTTTTCATTTGTCATCAACATGAATTCTCTTTTCTGTTGTGTGACGTGGATTTAGAGAAGTTGTTGCCTAATTTTAACTTGTTGCGTGTGATTGAAGGTAAATCCCTTTATTTCTCCTCAGGGGACAACTGCATTGCTACGTTGACTTTGGGTGGGGCAGGAGCTCATGCTACGTACTATCACAAAGCCAATGATCAGGTAAATAAGTGATAGAGTGAATGTATTTCTGTGTAGAAATCTGATGAAAACCTTTTTTAAAGGATAGCTTCATCTTTTCTCAAATATATTAATAATAATTTCCCCTCTTTTGGTCACCTTTGTTGCTCCTCTTCATACTGGCCATCAAGGGATCCTTTCCTAAAGCTAAGCAACAGTGAGAAAAGCCCCAATCTATGTTTTGGAACAGTTAAAACTAATGAGGCCTCCAGTAATCTAAGTTTGGCATATCGAGTGGGTATGTTTCAAAGTTAAACTGTTAGCAGAACAAAACATTTTTCATTCTTACTTTCCCTCCGGTGCATAGCCTCTGTCCAAAACACACATTACACAGTAAGATTCGCATTGAATCGGAGTTCATTTCACGTCCAGGTGGGTATTGTGTTGGGATACGTTTGAATTGAATGTGAACCTTTTGAACTCTTGTCTTCTAATACAGTTGCAGGTAGGAGTTGAATTTGAAGCCAACACGAGGATGCAAGACACCTCGGCGTCCTTTGGTTACCAGTTGGACGTCCCCAAAGCGAACTTGCTCTTTAAAGGTAAATGGATGTAGTGTACACACCCGGGGCCACACTAAGTTGAGTGAATACTCATTTGAAAAAGGTTAAAAACGAAGGACTTTTCTCTCCGCAGGCACAGTTGACAGTAACTGGGTGGTTGGGGCGACCCTCGAGAAGAAGCTTTTGCCCCTCCCTCTCACACTGGCCCTGGGGGCTTCCCTCAACCACCGCAAGAACAAGTTCCAGTGTGGCTTCGGCGTCACCATTGGCTAGACGGGGGGGGGGGGGGGGGGGGCACAGCTCGAACCGGCACAGAGACACACAAGAACCTGGACTAAGTTTTAGTAATTTGATTCAGAGAATCTCACAGCGGTGATTTCTGGGTCAGACGGAGAGACGAGGACGACCAGGACCTGCCATGCCTACATTCTGTAGCAAAAACGTCTTTCCTTTATGGTGTATTGGGTTCACCCAGAGGCTAGAGAGACGTGTATCAGAGAGCATCAGTGATGCATGAGAACATGTGATGTGAAAATCAAGTGGTTAGACATAATATATGGTGGTCATGTACGATGATTTAAATAAATGTGATAACGTTTTGTAAAAGTGGGTATTGTGATTGCATCAGAAGTTACGTTTCCTTTGTTTGGCGTTTGGTGAATGGCAACGTGCATAAACATTTAGTCCAGGCAATCGCACAAATTTTCATTTTTATTGTTCCAATCGTCTTTGTGGGGATTACCTTGTTTTACCTTGTATTTTTTTTTCTCGCTTACTTGCACCCCTAAACGTAACATTTCTTTATAATATTCTAAGACTAGGCGGCGCTGCATTAATTCGTTGAATATCTGCAAGATTTTGCCTATTTTCAGCGTTTTTGGAGTTGCAAAAGACCGAACTTTCAATTGAACCAGATTCTTCTCAAATTTGGGAAGGGTGATCTTGAGAGCATAAAGCTTGAAAAGATCATTTAATTAATTAAAAAAAAAAAAATCACCTTTTGCCCTGAAAATTGAAGTTGTTTTAAGGCCATACATTATCTTCTCCTTGTCATGACCTCCTTATTTTATACCGGCTCCTAGCAGATAAATTAGATTCCTATGAAATGTGAGAATATTCACAAGACTTGTGATTATAAGATAATGTTAATTACAAAGTTTTCATAGTGTCATTCGCGCCACGCGGTTACTAACGACGGGTTTCTTGTCCAACGGCCGCTTTTGTAGCCGCCCGGCCAGTGCGCCTGTGTGCTCAGAGTAGCGATGACCCGTCCATTGCTGCTTTCATTTTTTTAGACTTTCTTTTAATGATATATTTTGAACTTATTTGGACTTTTTGTTAAATATTTTTCGACCATACGTTTTTTAGAATGATCTCGTATTTTGACCTAAATTTTTCGTTTTCATTTAAATGTGTTTTTTTTTTTACCATATTTTTTGACCTGACTTTTTTCAATACTCATTCCACTCATCTTTTGACCTTTCATATTCTTTTTGGGGGGGGGGGGGGGCGTTGTTCCCAATTTTAACTTTTTCCAATAGTTTATTAACCTAACGTTTTTTTAGTTAATACCTTTTTACTTTTTTCCTATAATATATTTTTACCTCTTTTTTTTTTCACTGACTTATTTCAACCTAATCTATTAGCTTTTTTTTCACCACAATATTTTCGACCTAACGTGACTTGACTACTTCTTCCAAACAATATTGGCCTAAATTCATTATTATTCATTCATATTTTTCACCGTACATTTGTACATATTCTGACTTTTTCTTAAACATTTTTTACTTAATATGTTGGGTTGAAAAATGTTCACATATATTGACTTTTTTTCTAAATATTTTTTGACCCAATCTTTTCCATTTTTTTCAAAACGTAAAGATATTTTGACTTTTTATTCAAAACATTTTTGAATTAATATTTTTTTAACACTTCTCCCATGACGTTTATTGACCTAACTTTGTCATTTTCTTTTTCCACGTGATCGTACGATATGTAAAAACAGTCAAACTATAGTTTGATGTAAAAAGTACTACTTGGTCTGTTAAAGAAAGTCCTGTATAGTGTGTCAAACAGTTGTATAAAAATGATAATACATCTTTAATTCATTATTCGCAATAGTCATAAAAAATACCAGTACAAAATGTTAAATATTCATAGTAAGGCATTTTTTAAAAAGTTAAAGTAATTCAAAAGTTTAGTATCTCAAATAAATGTCATAAAATCTTGGATTAAACTAATCGTAAAGTATATTGGAAAATGTCATATTAATAATAAAAAAAAGGAAATAATTCAACAAGAAAACATTTCTTTGTATAGTATATCGTACTTTTTTTTTAAGTGTTAACTTCATATTGTGATACAAAGTGTCAGTATAGTATAATATGTCATACGATTTCCCCAAAAACCTGGATTTGGTAGGAAGGTGGAGAGGATTATCCGTCCTCATTAAGTCTCAACCATTTAAATATACTTGTTTTCCCTGATTGCATGGACCATTGCATCAGACGAGCAACCAGCTGTGGAATATAAATGTGAAATTAGTAGCTAAAAAGATTAGGATATTTATTTAGTAAAGAGCAAATCCAAGTACTGCTAAAGTTCCTCTTTATCTGTGTTCCATATTTGCTGGGTGTAGTGTTCCATTCACGTTGTTCTGTCAGGATTTTCTGGGAGTGACTCAAGAGAAAATCAAGGCTCCGTTCCTTATTAAAAAAGGGCAGCTGTCTTCCTCATTGATGAAGGAGCGATATCAGTCAGATTAACGTTTTATAGGGAGACAGTTCTCAGACATTTCGAAGATCCGTTAGGACATCACAATGACGTCCTGTATGAGCGCCATTGATGCTGAAGACAAGGAATCATGTATTTACACGAAGTCACACACTGTACATGTTTGTACAGTCTTGGTTTATTTGTCGCTTAATAAACTTCTGGATGTTTCACTGCTTCAATTGATCTAATGAACATATATAAATATATCTATATATATAATATATATATATATATATATATATATATATATATATATATATATATATATAAATACATACGTATACAGACACGTACAGGAACATGTATATATATATATACATATATACACATGTATGTATATATATATATATATATATCTATGTATATATATATATGTATTTATCCGCCCATACACAGATCTACGCACATATGTTAATCTACACATACATACATATATACGTATATATATACACATACATATGATACAGTACAGAGTCTGGGATTGTTTTTATCTACTTTTTGACTTACTCTGAAAGAGTTGAAACAGCGTCCGTTTGGGGCAGTGCTGACATTTGCTTTCACTACCGATGATAACACTGATGGCAAAGTCCGGCCTCTCGGAACCTTTTTCTTAATTATTGCACAGCGGCCAATTATGTTTGTCAGTCAGCATCAATGAAAACACGCACTGCTGAATATGAAGGCAAATGGCTTGTCGGCATTCATCCAACCACACATCAATTCAATATTAGCCCAAAATAGTTTGACTCACCGATCAGTTGATTACTTGTACATAAAGTCACAGCGTTCATTTTCACTTGAGTTGGGCAGGGACTACGCTTATAACGTAGCTGGTGTTGTGACGTCAGTAATATCTCGATTTTAATTGGTCCACGTTTCATACGTAACGTAGGTGATTACTTACTAACCTATTTAGGTGCAAAGGCACAGCAGAGTCGTGCTTTTTGACGTACAAAAAAAACGTTGAAAAATACAGGATCAAAGTGCGCAACATGGCTTTTTAGCTTGTCCTCCGCAATGAATGGACGGTAAAATAACTGCTTATTCTACCATTTCTTTCAATTTGATTATGCGTAAAGGCTGCATTTGTCATCGTAACATCTAAACAATTGGAATAACACACATATTGCATAAATAATAAGAATAGACAGTAAAAATACAGTAAAATGATGTAGTAAGTATTTTTATGTTTGCATTTTGGCTGGGTAGACAGTGCCTACCCTTCTTGTACGTCACTGACGTATGACAAATACAGCCCTGTTGCATATCTCACATTTAAAACAATGCTACCCTTTACGCTAACCCCTAACACCCACCCAACATTATGAAGATGACTTCACATCCTGTATTTCTGCATTGCCCTGATACAATTCAATCCAAAATACAACACACATGAACCAGATTGTGTTTAATGCATTTTCTTTATTACTTGTATATGATGTATTTGTCAATAAAGTGCAGGGAAGGCTATAGAATTTTATTTAATACTGTAGATCTACAGTATGTATTTAGTACAAAAGGGCTCCCTACATCAAGGTATCAAATGCATCAATGCAAGTAGGAGGGTGAGGACAGGAGGAGCCACCAAACCAGCACCGAAGCCCAGAACATTGCTGCTGTTAGTAGTTGGACTGTTAGTAGGTGAACGGGTGGTAGGTGAACTGGTAGTGGTGGTAAGTGGACTTATAGTGGTAGTGGGTTCTGGACTAGTAGCGGTAGTGGGTGGACTAGTAGCGGTAGGGGGTGGACTGGTAGCGGTAGCGGGTGGACTGGTAGCGGTTGGGGGTGGACTGGTAGCGGTAGCGGGTGGACTGGTAGCGGTTGGGGGTGGACTGGTAGCGGTAGGGGGTGGACTGGTAGCGGTTGGGGGTGGACTGGTAGCGGTTGGGGGTGGACTGGTAGCGGTAGGGGGTGGACTGGTAGTCGTAGGTGGACGGGTTGTAGGTGGACTGGTAGTAAGAAACCTGTGAATATCATGGAAAAGATATAAATATTTAAATCTTTATTATTATTATTATTATTTTATTCAATTCTGTATTTAATTCTTTGTTTGGCCCTAAGTCGCCCTATACAATGCCTTACCGAGATGAGCATGTGCCATTATCCTCATCTCCAGGAGCATGTTTGATGTCCACTGTTTCCACTTTAGGACATGGTAAAGTATTTCCTTGAACAAGAGGAGAGAGATCTAACAAAAGAAGACAGTTTTAGTGAGTAACAAAACAATTTGGGTGTAAATTGATATTTGAATAAGATGTGTTGTAGAATTCCAAACAGAGCAGTTATGCAGTCAAGTGAGTTTGTTTCCTCAACTTGCCTTGGAAGCTGAAGACAAAAACAGCACTCCCTCCCTTGAGGAAGTCACTGGATTTGATCTCTTCGGAATCAGTAAAACCACTGAAACCAAACGCTGCTCCAGCAAAAAACGTCTCACCATAGGCATCTACAATTTGATTTCCCCTCTCACGAGGATTGCCCCAAACATAGTTACCTGTTAAAAGCATATAGATGATCAAGAGCAAGTCAGGTGGAACCTCAGGGCCTGATGTATGTACATTTGCAAACTTAGTGTGATACTAAGGTCTACGTCATATTTACAAAACCTACAGCTTTGAAGCAATCGTTTGTTTGCTGTTTTTGGTTGATTTTGAACACAAAGGGAAAAGGAAAATTAGAAGCTTAAGTTAATGGCATGTCATGGAAATACTTGTGTATTTACTTAATGGGGTAAAGAATGTGTAGTTTAATAAATTATTATTGTGGAAAGCCATCCTGATGTATAATTTAACTCTTGATTGTGTTTAAGGTTAACATCTGGATAACGTGACATTGTATGTACGTCACAAGTCTATTACAGTTTTACATTTTTTAATAACCAGAGAGGAAATACTGTTACATACAATAGGGTAAAGAGTAAAACAAAAATTTGATTTCTACGTGTTTTTTTTCAACTTACCATTGGTGAATTGGCTTAAGTCAGTGGTGTAGCTCCGTTGCTTTGACATCTGCAGCTGCATATTGGGTTTCTGATCCAGAATTTTGAAGGTCACCTGCCTTTGTTGGCAAGGCCACACCAGCTTGTAATCATTTTCACCAGACAAGAGCTGCATATACACGCCGACGGTTCCATTGTTTGGCAGAATCAGAAACCTGTAAGCATAGCCTCCACTGGAGTAGTGCCGTGGACTGGCCAGAATCTGTCTAGTCTTCAAAATGCTCTCAAAATCATCGATCTGCATGGTCACGTGTGGACATTCGATCTCGGACAGATTGATGTCGTCAATTGAGAAGCCACCTGAAGAGCTCCCTGCTCCTTTACGAACCTCAAACTCAACTTTGAAGGTCTTGGTGGCATTGAGGGAAACATGCTTGAGCTGCCAGTACGATGTTCGTGAACCTGGAGAAAACGTTTTCGGATGACTTAGTTACATCACTTTAATATCAATACCTGCACTATGATTTTTAACTTTCAAATATCTGAGTCTTAAATATTATTTAGAGCAGATTGTAACATAATCATACAGCTTGAGATTACCAGTGATCTGTCCCATAAGGCGGCGTGTTCCTGAGGAGTCCTGTTCATCTTGAAACTCTCTGATCCAGATGTTGAGTTGGTCTGCTCCGTTTCCACTGTGATAATAGTAGAACTGGAGGCACTGGACGTGACATTCCCTATTGGGTCTCATCTCCTGGGTCTGTAGCCAGGCCGAGTCCCCTTCTTGAGCTGATGCTGTGCTAGCATGCATGAAGTAACCCGTATCACCACCTACAACATTGTTTTCCAAAACAAATGTGTTATGATGGACTTTCCAATGATTTTAGGTAAATGATTAAAGCAAATGATAAATTGGCAAGATTTACATATAGGATTTTCTTCAAACTTATTTCTCACACGTGAAACTTAGTTTGCCGTCATGGTGGTGTGGTGGTTAGCACTGTGACCTCACAGTAAGAAGCTTCTGGGTTCTATACCACCCAGCGGCCTTTCTATGCAGAGTTTGCATGTTTTATTAGTGTCTGCGTGGCTTCTCTCCGGGTACTCCAGCTTCCTCCCACAGTCCAAAGTCATGCTTTTCATCTTTGATATCGCTTATAGTTAGGGCTGGCTCAGGTTAGCCCGGACCAGCCCTTAGTTAAGCTGCTATAGGCTTAGACTGCCGGGGGACTTCTTAGGACACACAGAGCTCCACTGTCACTCTCTTTCTGCAATAAAAAGCGTTTTATTAATGCACATGACAAATTCAACTTCTTTCCCGGGAGTTTTTTGTACTTTCTATCCTAGCAGGTCTCCGTAGATCGTAGTTCCTTCTGGACCCTGGTCCTGACACCTGTATGTACATATACATTGTTCATTCTGTACACATGGCATATATTGTAGTCTGTCCATCCCGGGAGTGGGATCCCTCCTCTGACGTTCTCCCTAAGGTTTCTTCCCTTTTTTTTCCCCAAGGAAGGGTTTTTTCATTTTTTCCTGTGCTGATATGAGGGGTTTGGGACAGAGGATGTCGCATGTGTACAGAATGTAAAGCCCTCTGAGGCAAATTTGTTATTTGCGATTTTGAATTGGATTGAATGCTTTGGGGGTTAGGTTAGTTGGTGACTAATTTCGTCAGCCGACTGGCGACCACACTCACAATGTACTCCATACATATCTGGTATCAAATGAAATAAGGGAACCAGGTAGTACCAAAATTTCATACAACATTTTGTTGCCATGCAATGGCTGGGGAAAATGGAGACCCACCAAGGAGCTTTGACATTACATTACACATAACTTAGCTGACGCTTTTATCCAGAGCAACTTAAAAATGCATTTTTAACCCATCGCTTTTTACATTTTTGCCTTGGGAGCAGTTAGGGGTTATGTGTCTTGCTCAAGAGGTACCCAGCTGGATAGAGACAGGGAATATTGTGGATCGTGGTTGGCGCCTTAACAAGTTGAACAATAATTGTAGCATATTAAGCTGTTTACAATTAGTTAAAAGATCTTACCAGAATCCCCTCCACTTGGTAGATTGGTGTGGTCGGACTTTGGACCAGCGACAACATTCGTTACCATTTCCCAGCTGCTGCCCCCCTTTGAGCATTGATTCATTTCACACATGGTCCCATTAGAGAAATCACAGTACATCTTTGATGCAATCGTCGTGTCTGTAGAGGTGAATGAATAACACAAGATTGATATAAAATGTGAAAAATTCTGTGCTAAAAGTCTGCAGAACAAAAATGTGAAGGCCTTTTTCAGGAACGAAAGTGTTAGCGTTGTGAAGCATTAGGTCAGGCTTGTATTGTAATAGAGGTACACTAATGGTTCCCCCCCTTTACGAAACCAAGTACAGTAGTTTTAGTTTCCGTAACTTAACTTAAACACAGAGGTGACAGATACATTTTTTTTGTAACAGCAATTTCTTTTATTTTAGTACTGTCATTTAATAATTCTCAATTGCTGTGCCAGATGAGTAAAACGTAAATATTAGTCGTTAAATAAAGGATACGTTTTTTTAGTTTAATGACACAATACTTTCCAGTGGATATTATGTTCACACAAAGTTGAATGATATAAGTATGAACAAATAATGGTTGGTGCCTTTAAACTTCAAACACTTACTGCATTTGTAGAGAAGGTTCAGCTCCAAAACATCACTGGGACTCACTTCCAGTCTTTGACCAATAACATCCTGAAATTTGGGGTCTTTGGTGATAATTGTTGGCCCGGTTCCTTTGCTGAATGCATTTTTTTCGTAGTGCATCACCGACGAGTAGTCGTACGGGACTCCGTGGGTGGTGGTGATTTCGTTGCTAACTCGAAAGTTGTGCTCCATACCTTGAAGACACATGAAAAACAACTTTCAAATTCCACCTACTGTAATGTAATATATGTACATGGTATATATGTACGTCTAATGTAAATGACAAATAATATAAACCTAAGAGCAGATAAGAAGGATAAAGCATAATTCACTAATCATTAATGCGATAACCGCGGAAACGAAACCGCATCACTGACGAGTAGTCGTACAGGACTCCGTGGGTGATGGTGATTTCGTTGCTAACTTGAAAGTTGTCCTCCTTACCTTGAAGACTAATAAAAGACAACTTTCAACTACAGCCTACTGTAATGTAATATATTCCAACATTTATATGTCTATTGTAATTACTAATAATGGATAAGATGGATAAAACATAATTCACTAATCATTAGGGTTGTCAAAATGAACACGTTAATCTATGCGATTATTGTGGCAGAGATTAATGCGATAAAATATTTTAACGCCGCATTGTATAATGCGATAACCGCGGAAACGAAACCGCTGCGTGCTGCAGTCTGGAAAGACCGAGATGGTCGTTTGAAGATGAGCAGAGCTTTTTGAATTGGAAGTAGACAAACAGAGACGCGACATACAGCGAACTGTGCAGAGGAATTTGTCCATGTGTCAAATAGAATGGGGGTGAGTGGCAAACTGAACACTTACTGCCAGGCTAAGCTAGCTGCTAGGCTACCTCCATCTCAACATCTACCCGGCACATAGTCTGCAAAGGACCACCACGGTGTCCCTGAAAGACTGTGGTTTTTGAAAAGTCCAGGCTAAATGTGGGGAGATTGTTGGCACTTCAAACACAGCCATTAAATGATGAAAGAGTTTACGAGGACAACAGGAAGAGTCGCTAGCTCAACATGTTCCAACACGTTGATCACGTTTGTACTTTTGTGTTTAAAAAAATACAATTAAACAACAGTGTCTACAATACACACTTTCTAAAGTTATTACGCCTTGATTTATAAGTCTCTGGAAGAAAAACAACATTTAATTGCAGTTAATGAAATTCAAAATGTGAGATCAATTAGTTCATTTTTTTTATCTATCTATCAGCCCTAACTGATTTGAACATAATATTAGAAGACAATAAAAAAGAACAGTTTTAACTCAACCTGCTTGGATGTTCTCGAATAGGATGGTCACATAATCATCTCTGTCATTTCTGGATTGCTCATGGTAGAAGCCAAAAGCATGAAGGAACTCATGTTCAACGATGGCAACGTGATCACAGAATGCCCCGATAGAAGGATCTTGTCCTCCAGGTTGAGTGTTTCGCCCAATATATGAAAAACATCTAAAACAGGCACTCATGAATAAACTTTTGACCACAAATGTCATTTATCAAAGCTTAAGTTAAAAGGAAGAGGAAAAGTATGCTAAGGAAATAAAATTAACCAAATGTGCTGAAAGAAAATGAATCTAAGTGTTAGC
Organism: Gasterosteus aculeatus; assembly: GCF_964276395.1. NCBI lineage: Eukaryota > Metazoa > Chordata > Actinopteri > Perciformes > Gasterosteidae > Gasterosteus > Gasterosteus aculeatus. Next base: position 1,833,559 of record NC_135707.1, read on the forward strand.
GCAACTAATATTGAATTGCTGTCATTGACAAATAGCAAACAACAAAGACAAAAGAAACTAAGAAGTGAAGAACCTACAATACGTACCCCTTCCAAGATGGCGCCGTTGATGGCCGCCTCGGTGCTTCGGTGCGCTTCGTTTTTTGTTGTTTTTGTTGTTAATTATGTTTCCTGCTGCGATTCCTGGAGCTCTTTCACCAGAGATGAGCTCTTGAACATTCGTGGAACAACTCCAGCGGAGTTACTTCCAACTTTCCTGCTTTCTTCCGTGGAATTACTGGACATTATAGTCAAAGGTGCGCTCACCTTTCGTCACGCGGTGAGACGCCGTAGGAGAGGAAAACGGGCCGGCTCGCTGGTGAGACTCCGCAGGCGGGGTTCTCGCACTCCGCTGCCGGGCATCTTTCTCTCCAACGTGCGCTCACTGTGCAACAAACTGGACGAAATTCAGCTGCTGATGAGGAGAGACAGAGACTTCTCTACATCCTCCGTTTTGTGCTTCACGGAGACGTGGCTCTGCGGATCGATACCGGACTCCGCGCTCCAGGAAATCATGGGTGAGATTTCCAGGAAAGGAAATCTCACCCATGAACTCCCTAAATACAGACAGTTTATTAAATGCCCCACCAGAGAGCACGCTGGATCACTGTTACACCACAGTCAGCAGGGCTTATCACGCCGTCCCTCGTGCTGCACTGGGACACTCTGACCACGTCATGGTCCATCTGATTCCTGCATACAGGCAGAAACTAAAGCTCTGCAAACCTGTGGTGAGGGAATTCAAGAAGTGGACCAGTGAGGCGCTGGAGGATCTTCGGGCGTGCTTTGACTGCACAGACTGGGATGGTTTCAGGACTGCTACTGACAGTCTGGATGAGTTCACAGAGGCTGTAACTTCCTACATCGGCTTCTGTGAGGACAGCTGTGTACCATCATGCACCAGGGTGAGTTACAACAACGACAAACCCTGGTTCACAGCGGAACTCAGAACACTACGCCTGCAGAAGGATCAGGCATTTAGGAGCGGGGACAAAGACTTGTACACAGAGGCAAAATACAAGTTTAGCAAGGCGGTGAGAGACGCTAAACGATTGTACTCTGAGAAACTCCAACAACAGTTCTCAGCAAGTGACTCTGCTTCGGTTTGGAGAGGCCTCAAACACCTCACCAACTACAAGCCAAAACCCCCCCAGTCCATGAATGACCTCCGCCTGGCAGACGGGCTGAATGAGTTCTACTGCAGATTTGAAAGACAATGTCCTGTTCCCATCCCCCACAGCTCCACCAACCTGCCGCAGTCCCCCTCCCCTCCCTCCCCCAGCCCATCAGGTGCTCACGCCTCTTCATCATTATCACCTTCCCCTCCCCCACCAGCAACGACGCTCTCTATTCTGGAGAGAGACGTTAACCGGCTCTTTAGAAGACTAAATCCCCGTAAGGCAGCCGGTCCGGACTCCGTTTCCCCTCACTCCCTGAAGCATTGTGCTGACCAGCTGTCTCCGGTGTTCACTGACATCTTCAACACCTCCCTGGAGACATGCCACGTACCAGCCTGCTTCAAGGCCTCCACCATCATCCCTGTCCCCAAGAAGCCCAGGATCACAGGACTCAATGACTACAGGCCCGTCGCCCTCTGTAGTCATGAAGTCTTTTGAACGGCTAGTCCTGTCCCACCTGAAGTCCCTCACCGACCCCCTCCTGGACCCCCTGCAGTTCGCCTACAGAGCCAACAGGTCTGTGGACGATGCTGTCAACATGGCCCTCCACTACATCCTCCAGCATCTGGACTCCCCAGGAACCTACGCCAGGATCCTGTTTGTGGACTTCAGCTCTGCTTTTAACACTATCATCCCGTCTCTGCTGCAGGACAAACTCTCCCAGCTGCACGTGCCCGACTCCACCTGCAAGTGGATCACAGACTTCCTGTCTGACAGGAAGCAGCACGTGAAGCTGGGGAAACATGTCTCAGCCTCTCGAACCATCAGCACCGGTTCCCCCCAAGGCTGCGTTCTTTCCCCTCTGCTCTTCTCCCTGTACACCAACAGCTGCACCTCCAGCCACCAGTCCGTCAAGCTCCTGAAGATTGCGGATGACACCACCCTCATTGGACTAATCTCTGGTGGGGACGAGTCCGCCTACAGGTGGGAGTCTGACCATCTGGTGTCGTGGTGCAGCCAGAACAACCTGGAGCTCAACGCTCTAAAGACAGTGGAGATGGTTGTGGATTTCCGGCGGAACAGAGCCCCAACCTCCCCCATCACCCTGTGTGACTCCCCCGTCACTATTGTGGATTCCTTACGTTTCCCGGGCTCCATCATCACCCAGGACCTCAAGTGAGAGCTGAACATCAGCTCCATCACCAAGAAGGCTCAGCAGAGGTTGTTCTTCCTGAGGCAGCTGAAGAAACTCAACCTGCCAAAGACGATGATGGTCCACTTCTACACGGCCATCATCGAGTCCATCCTCTGCTCCTCCATCACCGTCTGGTATGCTGCAGCCACAGCCAAGGACAAGGGCAGGCTGCAGCGTGTCATCCGCTCTGCAGAGAGGGTGATCGGCTGCAATCTGCCGTACCTGGAGGACTTGTTCGCTTCCAGGTCTCTGAAGCGAGCTAAAAAGATCGCGGCCGACCCCTCCCACCCCGGACATAAACTGTTTGTGCCCCTCCCATCTGGCAGGAGGCTGAGGTCCATCAGGACTACGACCTCCCGCCACACGAACAGTTTCTTCCCGTCGGCAGTCGGGCTCATCAACAGAGCCCGGTCCCCCACTGCCTGACTATAACACTCCACCGGTCACTCCCCCTCACACTGCACATGCCACTTTAACTGCAATTCATCACTTTGTCACTTGTCACTTTGTCTCTTGTCTGTTACTTGTTTGTTAGTGCACTTTATGCTTAATACTTTTTTTTTTAACTTTTTAATATTTAAAATTTGTTTAACTTTATTCCCTTGTTTTTTTTACTAACCCATAGCCTTAGCCTTATTCTTACTAACCCATTCCACTTTATTTTATTACCTGTGCACTGTTGTCTTGTCTGTCTACTGTCGCGCACTAACCGCCAAGACAAATTCCTTGTATGTTTGACATATTTTGGCCAATAAATGTTTCCTGATTCCTGATTTCCTGATTCCTGGTTTAACTTTTGGACAGAGATGTAAATTTCTTCCGAGTCCCTCGGTTTGAAGTCGATACAAGTCTTCAGTCTGAACTGGTCTAAAGCTTTCAGGATGACGCCTTTAGCGTTCATCTCTTCCAAATGGAAATTGTGTAATAAGGAGAAAGGACAATGTAAGTACAACGTATGGATAAGTTATGTTTCTTCTGTTATGAGAGCTCTCGGCTCCAGAGCAGCTTCAATAGTTTAGTTCACGTCATGTGGTGTTGCTGTGCGGCGCGTAATCTGTGTAACCACAGCCTGCCAGTGGCAGCTTTCTTCTCTCTTAACTGACCATTTATGATTATGAAACAGGAGAAAATATGTTTACCCAGGTCTTTATCCAGGAGATACGGTACTGGGGATGTCCACAGTCGTCTCTCATCAATGATTGCACTCCTTTGGGTGTTCGGTCTCTGATTCATAAGAAATGTATTTGGTGACCCAAAACTTCATGCATGCGTGTTAATCTCCTTAATGTTTGACCACAAAACTCACCTCCAGAATATCATCATGTAATAAATCTAAAACAAAAATCGACAAGTTAGTGTTTTTTCCACATGAAAATCATTAACAAATAGTTGAGAAAACAATCCCACCACAAGGTTGATTTATTGACATGAAGAGGTTTAAAGTTACCCCTGTTTGCCTCGGTAATGTCCTTGTCTTCACCAATATCTACAAAAAAAGATGAGATGCTGCTTCATGAAGTAACATGGATTAAATAAAATTATGTTGAATTAATTCGGTCAAATAAAATGAAGTATATCAGGAGGTTGTAACTTACTCACTATCTCCATTCCATTCTGTAAAGAATCACATTTCATTTCATCAACAAATGCACGAATATAATTTGGTGTAATACAACATAAAAGTGCAGGTAAAAAAACGTAATGGTTTTCTAATTTACAGTTTTCAAAAATCTGAAACATGTTCACTACCAGATGTTCGTATACATGGAAGCTGCTGTGATGGTTCCGAGCACAATAACGAACATAGTTCGTCATCAGGTACTTAAACACTTCTGTAGCATTAAATCCATCATCATTTGACAAAAGTACAAAGATAAAGAAATGTACTTACTTCTTGTTGTTGGTGTTGTTTTTGGGAGAATGTTGATGAAAGTGCCAAGTTCACAACAAGAAAAATGTAGCCTTTCATCCTCGTTGTGTAATATGGACTGTCAATGAGGCCGGAGCAGAGAGGTTTGACTGCTAGAGATTTATTCCAATAATCCAGTAGTACAATCATCCAATTATTCCTATATCTAATAATACCATATGCAAAGATTCTTTCACAAACTAACACGAACGCGGGTGTGGACATGCACGACTACAAGACACACTGGCACAGGACAAAGGGAGACGCAGACAATAAGTTTCCATGAGGGAGGTGAGGGAACAAGTAGAGATAATTAGGAATCAGGGGAGACAATCGACAGGAGACACCTGAGGAAGGGCAAGGCACCTGAAACGAAAGGGGGTTTAAACGGCACAATAAAACAGGTATCAAGTATCAAAATCAGACGTAAGACGGGACACAAACACAAACTTCACCAACATTTATGACAGTAACCCCCCCCCCCCCCCAAGGCCGAATTCCAGGTGGCCTTGGAATGTCCGGGTGGTCTCTGTAAAAATCTCGAACGAGATCAGGGTCCATGGATAGGCTGGTAGCCACCCATTGTCGTTCCTCCGGGCCGTATCCCTCCCAGTCTACGAGGTACTGCCAGCCTCTGCCGCGCTTCCGTACTGCCAACATCTTCTTCACTGTGTAGACCGGACCACCGTCGATCATTCGAGGGGGCGGGGGGGGGCTTGGGGTCTGGCACCATACTGCTCCCCTTGACTGGTTTTATTTTGCTAACATGAAATGTGGGGTGAACACGAAGGGACCTGGGCAGGCGGAGGCGTACAGCAGCTGGGTTGATCACTCTGGACACGGGGAACGGGCCGACGAACCGTGGGGCCAGCTTACGTGACTCCACCTGCAGGGGCAGTTCCTTGGCCGTGAGCCACACTTGCTGGCCATGCTGATAAGCCGGAGCCGGTCTCCGTCTGCGGTCTGCTGCCCTCTTGAACCTGTCCCCCTCTCTGTCGGCGTCTGGCGAGCTGCTGCCCAGATGCGGCGGTAGCGGCGGACCAGGGTGTGAGCAGAGGGCACAGACACCTCTGATTCGGACTCTGGGAAAAAGGGGGGTTGGTAGCCCAACACACATTGGAAGGGGGACATACCGGTGGTGGAAGTGGGGAGGGAGTTATGGGCGAACTCGACCCACGTCGGGTGCTTGCTCCAGGCTGCAGGGCACTGCGCCACCAGGCACCGGAGGCCGGTTTCCAGCTGTTGGTTGAGGCGCTCCGTCTGGCCGTTAGCCTCAGGGTGGTACCCTGATGTAAGGCTCGCCGTGGCTCCAATGAGCTTGCAAAACTCCTTCCAGAACCTGGAGACGAATTGTGGTCCCCGATCCGACACAATGTCCCGGGGGAAACCGTGAATCCTAAAAACACTGTCCATCATCACCACTGCCGTCTCCTTAGCTGATGGCAGTTTAGGTAGGGCTATGTAGTGCACCATCTTGGAAAATCTGTCCACCACAGTCAGGATAGCGGTGTTACCGTTTGACGTCGGAGCCCCGTGACAAAGTCTACCGAGATCTCGGCCTATGGCCGGGACGGAATGGGCAGTGGCTGGAGCAAGCCTGCCCGTGTTCCGGAGGAGTTCTTGTTTCTGGCACAGACGGAGCATGCCTCCACGTACTCCCGGACCTCCGGCTCCATGGCGGGCCACCAGAACCTCTGTGCGATGGCAAACATGGTCCGCTGTACGCCCGGATGGCAGGTGAGCAGAGACGAGTGAGCACAGTGAATCACCTGAGGGCGCAATTCCACAGGGACAAACAGGCGATTATCAGGACACCCACGAGGTGGAGGGGTCTCACCGTTAGCCTGCTTCACCTTGGATTCTATAGGCCAGGTCACTGCTCCAACCACACAGTTTAGTGGGAGGATAGGTTCGGGTGCCCTGGCCACCAACTTGGGGCTGAACAATCGTGACGGAGCATCAAGATTGGTGTTCCTCGAACCCGGGCTGTAGGATAAAGAAAATTCAAAGCGGTTAAAAAACAATGACCATCGGGCTTGCCGCGAATTGAGTCGCTTGGCTTTCCTAATATATTGTAGATTTTTGTGATCTGTCCAAACCAAAAACCGTTGCTGAGCCCCCTCGAGCTCTGCCAGTATCTCCCGATCCCCCACGTCATAATTCCGCTCTGCTGACGTCAATCGGCGGGACAAAAAGGCACAAGGGTGAAGCTTGTGGTCCCCTTCGGCTCGCTGGGAGAGGATGGCCCCGATCCCCTCGCTGGAGGCGTCCACGTCCACCACGAGCTGACAAGCCGGGTCGGGGAGTGTGAGGATGGGAGCTGTGGTGAATCTCCGCTTGAGCTCCCGGAAGGCTGCGTCTGCGTCGGCCGACCAGCGGAACGGGACCTGTGGGGGAGTGAGAGCATGGAGCGGGGCTGCTGTCGCGCTGAATCCCCTGATAAACCGCTTGTAGAAGTTGGCAAAACCGAGGAATTGCTGCAACTTCTTGCGGTTATCAGGTGTAGGCCAATCGGCTACCGCACTTACTTTAGCCGGATCCATCTGAACCTTTCCAGGAGCTACGATAAAGCCCAGGAAGGAAACAGTAGTGGCATGGAACTCAATCTTTTCCGCCTTGACATAGAGCCCATTGTCCAAAAGGCGCTGTAGGACGAGCTCGACCTGTCTCTTATAGGTGTCAAGGTCGGGTGAGTTATTAATGCACATGACTAATTCAGCTTCTTTCCGGGAGTTTTTTTTGTGCTTTCTCCCCTATCAGGTCTCCAGAGATCAGGTCTCCATAGGTTCCTTCGGGACCCTGGTCCTGACTAAATCTCAGAACTTCTTAAGTGAATCACATTTGGATGAGCTTGCCAAGCACTACAGCATTAATCTGAAAAAAGAGGAGGTTCTGGTGGCCAGAAACTTCCTCGCCCGCAAAACAGAGGCTGGATGTCCACCCCGAGATATGCTAGCTGTGCACAACCTCCTAGACTCCGACATGTTTCCTTCTCTGAAGGCAATCTTTCAAGTTACCTTAACAGTGCCTGTGAGCGGCTGCTCATGTGAGAGGTCCTTTAGTGCACTGTGTCGGCTGCACTCCTGGCTGCGTAAGACAATGGGGCAGAAAAGGCTTCACAGTCTTGCAGCCATGTCAATTGAAAGTGACATTCTAGGGGGACTGAGTCACAACACACTGATAGACTGATTTGCCACCCTCAAAAACAGAAGGCATTCTTTGATGCTTCCACCCACTAAATAATCATTTTCCAGTGATTCCATACCACCCCTGTCCCAACAGTCTGAAATCTCCTGTCCATTGGATTCTTTTTTTTAATAATTTGAATGTATTGTGTGTATTGTGTATTTTTTTTTATCTGCCTCTAATGCTTTCCTGGATCTAGTCCTATAGTGTTTTTCTCTGTACATTGCAATCCTGTAAAATAAAAGCAGAGAAAATTATTTCTCTCTTTATTTGAGAAAAGTTCATATTTCCCTATGACCCTGACATTCTGTCTCTTGTGTTGTCATGTACTGAATGCAAGCAAAACTACAGAGCAAAATCACACTCTTTCTGATTAAACCATTCTATGAACTGTCTGAAACAATGGATATCCGCGGCCCCAAATGGGCCTTAAAAAAAAAAAATCCTGCACGCAAACACGCCACTCCCCTTGGGGCTAAGCCCCCCTTTCTCTGAATCCTAGAAACGCCCCTGCCTGGAAGGAAATGTGCACAGAGGCACACCTAGTGTCTAATACGTTTACTGGAAAGTACACTGTATTCATTTACAGTACTGATTAGGAAAAGGAATTTTAGATGCAATCAGAAAGAATCACATGCGTGCGACCACAGATGACGCATTCTTAAACATGCAGTTTGTGACACCAGGTTTAACCATCACTCTGGGGTGGCAGGAAATAGGACTCACTTGCAGAGTTTAACCAAAACTACTTCTTTATCATCAAAAATTCTAAATGCCAAGGGGCAAAACGCAGACACGGATGGGGACCAGGGGCTCACGGGCAACACATGCACCAGGCACGGGAAGACGTTCTGAAACGACATTCAATGACACGACAAGAGACACACATTGCTTGAATACACTGGGAAGGTGCAGGTGATTGGACACAGATGGAAACAATCAGGGACACAGCAGACAATCACAGGGGATGACAGGACAAGGCCGGAAGTGAAGCTAACCAACGGGTTACATGAGGCAGGAAACTACAAAATTAAACAGCAATGAACACAAACCGTGACACCTGGCAGCAGACTAGCGTTGCTCCAGGAGGCGGGGCCACAATCAACATTTCCTGACACTTTAATGTGTATGTGTTATGGTGTTCATATCTGACATCTGTTATATGTAAAATTTTGAAATCCAAGAATCCAGAATCCAAGCAACTCTGAGGGAACACTCATGAGCACTTTGTTAGGCTGTGAATGTGTGACTCAGGATGCTGTTTGAAAACGTGATCAAAATTGGAAGCCCGGTTGGGAATATTTGGAAGAATTCAGCCGAACAACTTATCTTATTCTGGTAGATTTATTTGTCAGATCACAGGTCAAGTATCAGGGCTGCGCTTGCCAAGGCAGGAGCAGTTCTGTTGGCCCGCAGGCCAGAAGAACAACTGACTAATATCAGGAAAAACATTTTTTTTTTTTATTTGTTGATAGATATAGAAGAAAGGATTTCTCTTGGCCCTAAACTAGCGTCGACGAGGACCTCCTGCCGCAACACTAGATCCAATCACATACAATGTGTGGCGTCCTGACATTAATGTAAACATAACGAAGAAAGCGTCTGGGTCTATTCTACTTGTATTCCCAACTGTAGCTTTATGGATTAAGCAAATATTTATGTTTTCATGTGTTAACTGACTTTCAGTTTCCATAGCCGGTGGCGCATGGAGTAGCGCGGGTGCGCATAACCCTAACACCCCCTAACCACAAGGTTGGCAGTTTGATCCCCGGCTTCTCCGTGTCCCTGAGCAAGACACCTAACCCTTGCTCCCTGGGCGTAAATGTAAAAGCCATGGGTTAAAAAAGCAATGTAAGTAAGTCGCTTTAAAAAAATGCATCAGCTAAATGACCTGTAAAATAGTCTTTTTAGATAAACTCTGACATCTAGTGGTGGCAGGTGGCAGCTTGGCAATCCTCTGACTAGTGGCAACAAAACAACATGCTCAGCTGACGAAATGAAACCCAAGAAGATATTTTAAAAAATGACACCCCACTCAGGTCAATAAAAAAACAAGAGACAGCTCGGCAACAAGTGTCGCTATTGTGACACCCGACTGCCACTTGGATATAACTTTCATTCCGTCACCTGACATGTTTTGACTTTTTTCACAAAACCATATTATATTTGACAACAAGTTTTGACCCTTTTTTCCATGTCATTTTTTGACCTTTTCTTTCTTTTTTGACAATTTCTTTCTTCGTTGATATTTTTCACCATTTCCTCAATTACATTTTTTGACTTAATATTGTCACGGTGTGGTTTTATTTCCTGTCTTATTTTGTAGCTTTCTGCTTCTTGTCTTCCCAGGCTATTATAGGGTAATGCTATGTATTTAATATTTATTAAAGTCGAAATAGTCAAAACTAATCCTAGTATAGAATGTTGAAAATATACATATATGGCATTTAAAAACAAGTAATACAAAGTCTAAATAAGTGATTTGAAAAGTGTAGTGTATCAAATAAATGTCATAGCATGATATCTTGGATTAAACTAAAAATAAAGTATATTGGACAATGTCATTCTTTGTATTATATAAAAAACTATAAAGGAACCAATTCTACTTGATAAAATATATCTATATATTTTTTTAAGTGTTGAAACTCAATATCGCCATATTGTAATTCAAAAATGATATCTTAGCATAGTAGGTCCTACAAAAGTTAAGTTAAAAAGTAATGAAGGATTCTCAACCATATAAATAGACTTGTTTTTCCTGATTGCATGAACCGTTGCATCACACGAGCGAGGGGAGCAACAAGCCTGCGGAAAACTTGTCCATTTAGCAGCTAAAACGATAAGGGTATTTATTCAGTAAAGACCAAATCCAAATGCTGCCAACGTTCCTCTCGATCTGCTGGTGTGGTGCTCCGTTCATGTTGGTCCGTCAGTGACTCAAGAGAAAATGTAACACCCAACATTGCTTTTCCCCCAACTTCATGTATCAGAAGATGACTTCACCAGTGGCGCCTGGTGGATTTTTTTTGTTGGTAAGTTTCAGTAAAAGCGACGCAAGCCTCCCGCAGCGCACCAGGCTGCGATTGGTCCGCTAACTATACGTCCTTTACGGAGTCTCACATTTCCGCTTTCACAGCCCGATACCGCCATTATTAAAACGAAGGATGTTTACGAGAGAACGGAGCAGATTGAAGGACTTTTGTCGGAACAAATGCGTAAATATGAGCGCTTGTACGAGCTGTCATCGTCGGGTCGTAGAAGCGGGTTGGATTCACGGGGGGAGATCTCCGCAGACGCCGGTTTGCCGGTGTTACACCCCTACTGGTTTTTCCACCTACTGGTTTCCCTACGCGTGCGTGTTTGAGTTCACTCCACAGCTGCAGATGTGTCCGCCTCAGTTCCCTGATTCGTCACACATTCACAAACATATTGCTGAAAATCTTCAAAACGCATCACAAATCCATTGCAGCGTTTACGATTGTATAAGTGAGCACCACATCACGGCCACGTATGAAAACATTTATATAAAAAAATATATTAAAGGAAAGATCGGCACAACCTGGATTCGAACCCGGGGGATCAAAACATCAAAATGGTAACCTGGCGGCCGCTCTTAGCAGTGCGCCACGAAGAGGGGACGCCCAAGGTAACCGGTTGTTGTAAATCCACGACACCAAAAGGTTTCCTCCATGCTGATCTACGTCAACAAAATGAATAAATTATACTAAGGGTCAGTAAATTTGTGTGTCTTCGTGGCGCACTGCTAAGAGCGGCCGCCAGGTTACCATATTGATGTTTTGATCCCCCGGGTTCGAATCCAGGTTGTGCCGATCTTTCCTTTAATATATTTTTTTATATAAATGTTTTCATACGTGGCCGTGATGTGGTGCTCACTTATACAATCGTAAACGCTGCAATGGATTTGTGATGCGTTTTGAAGATTTTCAGCAATATGTTTGTGAATGTGTGACGAATCAGGGAACTGAGGCGGACACATCTGCAGCTGTGGAGTGAACACAAACACGCACGCGTAGGGAAACCAGTAGGTGGAAAAACCAGTAGGGGTGTAACACCGGTCGAGAGGTGCGCAAAGTTGTGGAGGAAAATACGGGACAAATGTGTCCGCGATGAAACGCAGCAGTGTGGATGCACGGGGCAATAAAGTCTATGATAAATAAATAAACAAATAAATAAATAGAAGTGACTCTGTAGGTCGTCTTTAACAAAACACGTCACTCCGCCTGTTGTTCTGGAGGTGAATCGCTCTGCAACATGAAACGAGCGCGTCGACGCAACGACGCAGACCCAAATGCAGAAGCATGCGCCGGCCTTTAATGTTGGCGCATGCTTCTGCATTTGATGGTTAACTGCGGTTGTTGCTGGTTGTCTACATCGCTACGGTTACAGAGAGGTGTCGTTGGTGCGCGCGTTCTCTCCCTCTCTGCATTTGATTGATGTGCGGTGTATGGAATGCCGTTTTAGTCAAAACCCATGTTGATCGATTTGATCTGCTAATGCTAGCAGGCTACCTCGGACCCCCGATGTCTTCCATTATGTCAACGCTCACGTCCCTTAGCCAGCCTTTTTTTTGCACACGGCTCTGTTGTCTGTTCTGAATATTAGATGTGGCCACGCCCCCTGATTTGCATATAAGAACTTGACATGTAAAACGGCATTATGAAATAAAAGACTCTGGAAATGAAAAGTGGCATTATGAAATAAAAGTACCATGAAATGAAAAGTTGCATTATGAAATAAAAGACTCTGGAAATGAAAAGTGGCATTATGAAATAAAAGTACCATGAAATGAAAAGTGGCATTATGAAATAAAAGTACCATGAAATAATTAAATGTATTTAATATTTATGTATTTATTGCCTCATTTATTTATTTCATGATGTATTTCAAATGCATATTTCATGTATTTATTCATTTATTTAATTTAGACTAAAACGGCATTCCATAGCGGTGTGGTCCCCGTGCTTGAGCAGAGGGGAGAGGGCGGGAGTCACGTGAACAGGAGGGAGGGAGACGAGTCACGAGAGAGAAACAGAGCAATGTGATTTGCATGTGATTTCCAACCATTTTCTGTTTGGTTTATTCATGCGCTCAATCCAATGTATGCAATTCCAAGTAGGAATCATCCCAGGCCTGCAGAGAACATGCTTCACTGCAAGAGAGGGTTAAATAATCAGTTTGTCTAACAACTGACACCTGGACATCCCGTACCACCACATCCTGCTTGTAAGTTACATGTCACTTTGTTGAAAGTTACAAAATGGGGTCTGGATTGTTTTTAGTGTACAGAGAGAAGAAACCGGATCAGCCCCTCAAAGCTGAGGCACTTGGTCTTTCTCAATAAAGTAAGTAAATCTTCACTGAAGGACAAAACTCTGGATGTTGATCTTTTCTTTTTGTTTTACACAGTTTAATTTATATTTAGTTGTGTGACTTTTTTTAAGCTCCTGTATGTTGTTTCACTTTAAATGTGTTAAGTATTAAAAAGCTAAAAGTTTAAAATAGTTAAAAGCTGGTTAATTAATTTGTAAATAGTTAAACGTTTGTTTTTGCACTTTCTAATTTATTTGTTTTATCATTCTGTATAAATAAAAGTGTATTTGTATAATAAACATTTGATGTTGTGCATGTTTTTGTTTACATTAGTAATTCATATTGTGCATACTTTTACATTATTGTTGGTAATAAATTAATTTAAGCCAGAACCAAAAAATCTGAAGAGCCATTTGGGAGCCTAAGCTGAATGTATTTTAGGACCCTAAAATTATATTGTAGGCCGATCGTTTATCTTCATCAGTGATTGGCTGACCTTGCCCAAGCTCAGCTGAGACATGCAGACAGGCGGAGACGACGTGCAAGAAAAAAATGTTTTGCACAAATGTCTTAATTTACAAACTGGGTATATTCAATGTTTCAAAAATACAAATAGTGACTATTTGTAAAATGTATTTTTAATATAATAAAACAAATATAATCTTTTTTTGGGGCTCAAGGTGGCGCCACGCCCCATTGCCCTCTGTGGACCAGCCGCCACTGGACTTCAAATCCCGTAACAAACCCCCGGTATAATTCAATCCAAAATAATACAGCACTGTCTAATGAACCAGATCATATTGTTTGGTGCATTTTCTTTATTGCTTGTATATACATCGGAAGTTATAGAATTCTATATCATACTGTGTACTAGCTATTTATAAAAGCAGGGATACTTTCATCAAAAGACTGCTACTCCAAAGTAAACTTTTAAGATCAATGCACAAACATAAAAAGAATAAAAAAACGGTCACATCACCAAACACCACAGGAGTACACACATGCAGTTAATTGTTACATGAAAATATAACTGGGACTCAAAGTAATCATACAATTTTTCACCAATAGTTATTTACTTATATCCAATCTAATATAAAGAGAAGAACTACTAGATTACTCAGCCAGTGGAAATTGTACTCATGATATCCCAGATGAGATGTACATCAAGGTATTAACGGCATCAATGGAAGTAGGAGGGTGAGGACAGGAGAAGCCACCAAACCAGCACAGAAGCCAAAAACACTGCAGTAGGAAGAAAGGAACGGATTAAAGTTTTTCCCACTTGGTAATAGTCCTGCAACTTAAAGGATTTTGGAATTTCAAGTTAAAAACATTGCAGTTATATTGTAATTTAATTTTACACGCTGTAGCCAACTTTAATATAATTTCTGTAAATAAATGAATGAATAACGTATCATTTGTATCTATATGAACATATTGACTTGTATATGTAACTGTAAGCCCCAACAGCTTTTTGAGCCAATTGCTTTTACAGCCAACAATTATCTGCAAGCCTAACCTTGAAGAGTAAATATCATTACCTTTTGTCGTCTGTCGCTTCAGGACGTGGACGGGTAGGAGGTGGACTGGTAATGATAATAGGTGGACGGGTAGGAGGTGGACTGGTAGTGATAGTAGGTGGACGGGTAGGAGGTGGACTGGTAGTGATAGTAGGTGGACGGATAGGAGGTGGACTGGTAGTGATAGTAGGTGGACGGATAGGAGGTGGACTGGTAGTGATAGTAGGTGGACGGGTAGGAGATTGACTGGTAGTGATAGTAGGTGGACGGATAGGAGGTGGACTGGTAGTGATAGTAGGTGGACGGATAGGAGGTGGACTGGTAGTGATAGTAGGTGGACGGGTAGGAGGTGGACTGGTAGTGATAGTAGGTGGACGGATAGGAGGTGGACTGGTAGTGATAGTAGGTGGACGGGTAGGATGTGGACTGGTAGTGATAGTAGGTGGACGGGTAGGAGGTGGACTGGTAGTGATAGTAGGTGGACGGATAGGAGGTGGACTGGTAGTGATAGTAGGTGGACGGATAGGAGGTGGACTGGTAGTGATAGTAGGTGGACGGGTAGGAGATGGACTGGTAGTGATAGTAGGTGGACGGATAGGAGGTAGACTGGTAGTGATAGTAGGTGGACGGGTAGGATGTGGACTGGTAGTGATAGTAGGTGGACGGGTAGGAGGTGGACTGGTAGTGATAGTAGGTGGACGGGTAGGAGATGGACTGGTAGTGATAGTAGGTGGACGGATAGGAGGTGGACTGGTAGTGATAGTAGGTGGACGGGTAGGAGGTGGACTGGTAGTGATAGTAGGTGGACGGGTAGGAGATGGACTGGTAGTGATAGTAGGTGGACGGATAGGAGGTGGACTGGTAGTGATAGTAGGTGGACGGGTAGGATGTGGACTGGTAGTGATAGTAGGTGGACGGGTAGGAGGTGGACTGGTAGTGATAGTAGGTGGACGGATAGGAGGTGGACTGGTAGTGATAGTAGGTGGACGGATAGGAGGTGGACTGGTAGTGATAGTAGGTGGACGGGTAGGAGGTGGACTGGTAGTGATAGTAGGTGGACGGGTAGGATGTGGACTGGTAGTGATAGTAGGTGGACGGGTAGGAGGTGGACTGGTAGTGATAGTAGGTGGACGGGTAGGAGATGGACTGGTAGTGATAGTAGGTGGACGGATAGGAGGTGGACTGGTAGTGATAGTAGGTGGACGGGTAGGATGTGGACTGGTAGTGATAGTAGGTGGACGGGTAGGAGGTGGACTCGTAGTGATAATAGGTGGACGGGTAGGATGTGGACTGGTAGTGATAGTAGGTGGACGGGTAGGAGGTGGACTGGTAGTGATAGTAGGTGGACGGGTAGGAGGTGGACTGGTAGTGATAATAGGTGGACGGGTAGGAGGTGGACTGGTAGTGATAGTAGGTGGACGGGTAGGAGGTGGACTGGTAGTGATAGTAGGTGGACGGGTAGGAGGTGGACTGGTAGTGGCAGCAGATGGACGGGTAGGTGGTGGACTGGTAGTGATGGTAGGTGGACGGGTAGGTGCTTGACTGGTAGTGGTAGTGGGTGGACGAGTAGTTAGGAATCTGGGAAAGGCATATGAGGCAAAATATACAGTATATTAAAATCAGTATTTTTAGTTAATATTTTGCTGTAAGTAGTTGTATTCAGTCTATATTGACTACGTAATGCCCTACCCAGATGAGCATGTGCCATTATCTCCAGGAGCATATTTGATATCCACTGTTTCCACTTTAGGACATGGTAAAGTATTTCCTTTAACAAGAGGAGAGAGATCTAACAAAAGAAGACAGTTTCAGTAAGTAAGAAAACTTCATTTTAGGTGTAATTTGATATTTGAATAAGATGTGTTGTAGAATTCCAAACAGAGCAGTTATGCAGTCAAGTGAGTTTGTTTTATCAACTTGCCTTGGAAGCTGAAGACAAAAACAGCACTCCCTCCCTTGAGGAAGTCACTGGATTTGATCTGTTCGGAATCAGTAAAACCACTGAAACCAAGCGCTGCTCCAGCAAAAAACGTCTCACCATAGGCATCTACAATTTGATTTCCCCTCTCACGAGGATTGCCCCATAAATAGGTACCTGTTAAAAGCATATAGATGATCAAGAGCAAGTCAAGTGGAACCTCAGGGACTCATGTATGTACATTTGCAAACTTCTCCACCCACTATAGCGCACATTGCGAGCATTTAAATGTGCAAGTGAATGGACTTCCTTCTCTCTTTGTATCACAGATCAAAAGTCAAAACAGTCAAAACAGTAAAAACAAAAATTCAGTGACAACAAAGTCGATGTGTTATTTGGGCATCAGTGATGGTGAAGTGTGTGTATTGACTAGTGCGCTGTAGCAAAGCGTAAAGTACTTGTGCTGTGATACTGCTGATGCAATGACTGTTTGAAATGATGCTGGTGCCAACAATTGTAACGTAGCGAGGAGTTTAACAACTGCTGGAATGGAACGTGAACACTGAGTTGGAGATGTGAAGTCATCTTTGATTTCTTCCAGTAACTGTAATATTGCATGGCCGCTTCATCTGTAACATGTAATGATTTTATGTTCACTAAACTGAAAAAGTGTGATTCTTTTACATTACATTACATTACATGTCATTTAGCTGACGCTTTTATCCAAAGCGACGTACAATAAGTGCATTCAACCATGGGGTACATGTTATTGTTGTTGCAAAAGCTTGGCCTCACTGACCTATGTCGCCGTCTGGCTCATATTACTGCTGCCATTTCACCAGGAGGCACATGTGAGGAAAGCCGCATTCTTGTTTACTCTTTTGGGAGGCACTGAATGTTTCCCGCAAACGGGAGGCATGCTATCACGAGGGGTTTCTGTACGGAATACATAATTAGGCAGACTTCACTCATCCCCTCACATCTCTTTATGGGAGATTCCTACCTTCCCCATGACCCTCCCCTGAATGAATGCATATGCATGACACGGAAAGCGCAATTTGCCCTTTTCAGTCTCCGCAACAGCCAGTCGTCGCTTTTACCTTAGTGCGGCTTGTTTGTACATACAGTACCTCGCCATGCTTTTAAACGCACATTGCGAAACTAATATGCCTGTGGGAGCAAAAGTGTTAGTACATGAGGCCCTGGAAAAAGTCCAAATGAGACACTGACTGAACCCCGTGCTGCTGCCCAGCTGCTTCACAATAGCCTGCTCCTAATGCTTAGGATGGGTTGAATGCAATGGTGAACTTGTATCTAGGTACCTTTATGTATGTCACAGGCGTAATACCGTTTCACATTTTTTAATAACCAGAGAGGAAATTGTTACATATAGTGGACTAAAGAGTCGAACAAAAAATGGGATTTCTACCTGTTTTTTTTCAACTTACCATCAACGAATTTTCTTAAGTCAGTGGTGTAGCTCTGTTGCTTTGACATCTGCAGCTGCAAATTGGGTTTCTGATCCAGAATTTTGAAGGTCACCTGCCTTTGTTGGCAAGGCCACACCAGCTTGTCATAATTTTCACCAGACAAGAGTTGCATATACACGCCGACGGTTCCATTGTTCGGCTGAATCAGAAACCTGTAAGCATAGCCTCCACTGGAGTAGTGCCGTGGACTGGCCAGAGTCTGTCTAGTCTTCAAGATGTTCTCAAAATCATCGATCTGCATGGTCACGTGTGGACATTCGATCTCGGACAGATTGATGTCGTCGATTGAGAAGCCACCTGAAGAGCTCCCTGCTCCTTTACGAACCTCAAACTCCACTTTGAAGGTCTTGGTGGCATTGAGGGAAACATGCTTGAGCTGCCAGTACGATGTTGGTGAACCTGGAGAAAAAGGTTTCGGATGACTTAGTTACATCACTTTAATATCAATACCTGCACTATGATTTTTAGCTTTCAAACATTTGAGTCTTAAATATAATTTAGAGCAGATTATATGAAATAATCATACAGTTTGAGATTACCAGTGATCTGTCCCATAAGGCGGCGTGTTCCTGAGGGGTCCTGTTCATCTTGAAACTCTCTGATCCAGATGTTGAGTTGGTCTGATCCGTTTCCACTGTGATAATAGTAGAACTGGAGACACTGGACATGACATTCCCTATTGGGTCTCATCTCCTGGGTCTGTAGCCAGGCCGAGTCCCCTTCTTGAGCTGATGCTGTGCTAGCATGCATGAAGTAACCCGTATCACCACCTACAACGTTGTTGTCCAAAACAAATGTGTTATGGTGGACTTTCCAATGTCCGATCTATATAAAAGGTAACCGATTAAAGCAAATGATAAATCAGCAAGATTTAACTATAAGATCATCTTAGTTTGGCATCACGGTGGTGTGGTGGTTAGCACTGTCACCTCACGGTAAGAAGGTTCTGGGTTCTATACCACCCAGCGGCCTTTCTATGCAGAGTTTGCATGTTCTACCAGTGTCTTCGTGGCTTCTCTCCGGGTACTCCAGCTTTGTCCCTCAGTCCAAAGTCATGCTCGGGGCATTAGGTTAGTTGTTGACACTAATTTGGTCAGCCCTGCGATTGACGGGTGACCAGTCCAGTGTTTAAATTTAGTGGTAGGCTTTGGGGCTCAATACATTTCGGGTTTCAAATGAAATAAGGAAGAACCACGCAGTACCAAAGTTTCATGCAACATTTTATAGCCATGCGATGGGTGGGGAAAGTGGAGACCCCCGAAGAGCTTTGCCATATTGTAATATTGAATATTGTTGTTCATGGTTTGTGCCATAACAAGTTAAACAACAATACATTTAGCATATTAAGCTGTTTACAAACTGCAAGATTTTCCTTTAAAAATCTTACCAGAATCCCCTCCACTTGGTAGATTGGTGTGGTCGGACTTTGGACCAGCGACAACATTCGTTACCATTTCCCAGCTGCTGCCCCCCTTTGAGCATTGATTCATTTCACACATGGTCCCATTAGAGAAATCACAGTACATCTTTGATGCAATCGTCGTGTCTGCAGAGGTGAATGAATAACACAAGATTGAGAATGATTAATAAACTTCAAGGTATCAAATAAAAATGTGAAAGATTTTGTGGTAATGTTTGCGGAAAAAGCATTAATGCGTGGTGCGATGAGCTGAATTTCAAACAGCTTTTTCAGGTATGGAAGTGTTAGCGTTGTGTAGCAATAAGTCAGGCTTGTATTGTTACAGAGGTGCACTAATGGTTTTCTCCCATTCACTAAACAATAACCTTCTATTTCGTGGATAGATATTTGTCACGATGTGGTTCACTTCCTGTCGTATTTTGTAGTTTTCTGCCACTCGTGTCCCCGGGTAACTTCACTTCCTGCCTTGTCCCGTCATCCCCTGTGAACGTCTAATAGTTTCCACCTGTGTCCAATCACCTGCACCTCCCTTGTGTATTTAAACCGTGTGTCACTTGTGTCACTTGTCGCGTCATTGTCTATCGTCGTGGATGTTCATAGTTTCCTGCCTGCTGTTTTCCCCCTGGTTCCTGTGTGTTTTTGCCCCTTGGCCTTTTGCTTTCTGAGAAGTCTGCGCTTGACTCCTCCCTCCTCCACCCATCCCTGACAATATTAGAGAGACATT
The DNA here is from genome assembly GCF_964276395.1 of Gasterosteus aculeatus. NCBI lineage: Eukaryota > Metazoa > Chordata > Actinopteri > Perciformes > Gasterosteidae > Gasterosteus > Gasterosteus aculeatus. The sequence goes on from NC_135707.1 coordinate 1,853,408, forward strand.
GATCATCTCATCTTAACTCTGCATTGCTCCATATCTCCTGTTTCCACCACAATTCCGGTTTTTCTATCTAGCAACGATTGTAAGTGTTATTAGTCACATACATGCCTTGCAAGTGCTCCAATGGTTTAATAAAACGAAAGCATTGGTGTTTTTTTTTTGAAAAACATTGGCTGCGTTTGTGCATTTCTACGACTAAGACTTGTGACTTTTTGAGTAGTCACTGTTGTCAGTCGACGTCATTGATGAAAATAGCCCTTTGTTGCACCACAAAGACTCTTAGGGGACAAATTGGATGGTCGTCTGCTACGTCACCACAACCGTAACCAGGGAGTTTCAGTTGCCGTAGGCTGCTTACACACAGAGGTGACGGATCGGATAAGGGAATGAGATGATCTTTTTTTCATATCACCAATTCTTTGCTCTTTTCTTTAGTACTGAAATTTAAGAATTACTTGTTGATTGTGGTGCCAGATCAGTAAAACGTACATATTAGTTCTTTTCACTGCTCTGATTGAAAGAAAGAATATGTTTTTGAGTTAAAATGATAAAAATACTTTCCGGTGGATATTATGTTCACACAAAGTTGAATGATATAAGTATGAATAAATAATGGTTGGTGCCTTTAAACCTCAAACACTTACTGCATTTGTAGAGAAGGTTCAGCTCCAAAACATCACTGGGACTCACTTCCCGTCTTTGACCAATAACATTCTGAAATTTGGGGTCTTTGGTGATAATTGTTGGCCCGGTTCCTTTGCTGAATGCATTTTTGTCGTAGTGCATCACTGACGAGTAGTCGTACGGGACTCCGTGGGTGGTGGTGAGTTCGTTGCTAATTTGAAAGTTGTGCTCCTTACCTTGAAGACACATGAAAGACAGCCTTCAAATATTTGATATAAATAATATAAACCTGAGGGCAGCTAGGATGGACAGGTAAGTGGGAAAATGAATTTAGTCTTGAAATCCAAAACACATTTTGAAATGACGCTAAAAGAGAATTCAACCTGGTTGGATGTTCTCGAATAGGATGGTCACATAATCATCTCTGTCATTTCTGGATTGCTCATGGTAGAAGCCAAAAGCATGAAGGAACTCATGTTCAACGATGGCAACGTGATCACAGAATGCCCCGATGGAAAGATTTTGTCCTCCAGGTTGAGTGTTTCGCCCAATATATGAAAAACATCTAAAACAGGAAAAGGCACTCATGAATAAACTTTTGACCACAAGTGTCATTTATCAAAGCTTAAGTTAAGAGGAAGAGGAAAAGTATGCTAAGGAAATAAAATTAACCAAATGTGCTGAAAGAAAATGAATCTAAGTGTTAGCGCAACTAATATTGAATTGCTGTCATGGACAAAAATAGCAAACAACAAAGACAAAAGAAACTAAGAAGTGAAGAACCTACAATACGTACCCGTCTAACTTTTGGACAGAGATGTAAATTTCTTCCGAGTCCCTCGGTTTGAAGTCGATACAAGTCTTCAGTCTGAACTGGTCTAAAGCTTTCAGGATGACGCCCTTAGCGTTCATCTCTTCCAAATGGAAATTGTGTAATAAGGAGAGAGGACAATGTAAGTACAACGTATGGATAAGTTATGTTTCTTCTGTTATGAGAGCTCTCGGCTCCAGAGCAGCTTCAATAGTTTAGTTCACGTCATGTGGTGTTGCTGTGCGGCGCGTACTCTGTGTGACCACAGCCTGCCAGTGGCAGCTTTCTGTCTTCTCTCTTAACTGACTATTTGTGATTACGAAACAGGAGAAAATATGTTTACCCAGGTCTTTATCCAGGAGATACGGTACTGGGGATGTCCACAGTCGTCTCTCATCAATGATTGCACTCCTTTGGGTGTTCGGTCTCTGATTCATAAGAAATGTATTTGGTGACCCAAAACTTCATGCATGCGTCTTAATCTTCTTAATGTTTGACCACAGAACTCACCTCCAGAATATCATCATGTAATAAATCTAAAACAAAAATCAACAAGTTAGTGGAGCAACAGTATGACGACACGACAAAGGATCTCTGCCAAATGTGAACTTGAGAAAATAATCCGACCACAAGGTTGATTTATTGACATGAAGAGGTTTAAAGTTACCCCTGTTTGCCTCGGTAATGTCCTTGTCTTCACCAATATCTACAAAAACAGATGAGATGCTGTTTTATGAAGTAACATGGATTAAATAAAAGTAATTATGTTGAATTAATTCGGTCAAATAAAATGAAGAATTTCAGAGGTTGTAACTTACCCACTATCTCCATTCCATTCTGTAAAGAATCACATTTTATTTCATCAACAAATGCATTTATATCATTTGTTGTAATACAACATAAAGTGCAGGAAAAAACCCGTAATGGTTTTCTAATTTACAGTTTTCAAAAATCTGAAACATGTTCACTACCAGATATTCGTTTACATGGAAGCTGCTGTGATGGTTCCGAGCATAATAATGAACATAGTTCGTCATCAGGTACTTAAACACTTCTGTAGCATAAAATCCATCATCATTTGCCAAAAGTACAAAGATAAAGAAATGTACTTACTTGTTGTTGTTGTTTTGGGGAGAATGTTGATGAAAGTGCCAAGTTTACAACAAGAAAAATGTAGCCTTTCATCCTCGTTGTGTATTATGCACCAAACTGAAAACAAAGATGATATGAAAAAGCGTTTAAAAAAAAAAAAAAAGAAACAACGAAGCAGCTGCCCATTTGAGATTATATTTTATTCATTTGAAGATTTTGTTTTGTTTATTTTGTTGTACCCAAAGAGGATAGAAAATGCTCTTCTGTTCTTACCTGCCGATTATCTGTTCCTCAGCTGCATCTGAGAAGCTTTGGCTGCACGAGGAGAGTTTTAAGCCAGTACGACATGTTTTTATGCAACAGCATAGTTTACATTCTTTTCAAACATTTGAACAATTGATCGCTTCTGTCGTTCACAGGTTGTCAAAGCGTGCAAAGCGAACAAATACGTTCTCAAAAAACCATCCGGCCTGTCAAGTTCAGGTTGTTTCTAAATCAAAACCTCTCGTGACTTCCTGTTAAACGTACCATTACGAGCAACGTTCATTCTGTGGCATTCTGCTTTTATGTCGCACCTAAAGAGGAAAAATTCCAATGTGCGCTTTCTACATCAAAGGGGAATGTAACACTTCACTCTTGATACTATTTTATATTTTGCCAGTACTCCAAAGACAGTAAATGGTTCATTTTGTATTTAATTACACTCAAAACTGTCCTTAGGTTCTTGAGTAAATGTTCTCACTTTCCACCACTGAATTCAGCAAAAGGACAAATTCAGTTTGTAATGCAGCTCAATGGAATTGTTTAAGGATCAAACTTTTTTATTTAAAAGCCCTTAACCATTCTTTCTAGCTTGCGCTTTTGCAAACTTTAACTTAAAGGTGATCAGTTGGGATTAAAGGCACCATAAGTTTGATGAAAGTTTTTAGCGATGCTGTAGTTACTCCAGAAAAGGAAATATCAGTCTCTGGTCGGTTGGTTTACATCTTTGAAACAAACTGATATATCTTAATAACTATTTAATATTCAATATAAATATCCCTGGTGCTCAAACAGTGACTTTGGATGGCTCCCAAACTACAATAGGCCAATGAAAGATGCCATGAGACATGTACATTCATGTGCTCCTCAGTTTGAATTCTAATAACTGCTTTTGGAGTAATTGAAATGACATTTCTTTCAAAAAATCAAAGGTATAATGTGTTACAGTGGTCGTTTGGTGTTTGTTAAAACATCATACTACACAACAGGGCGCCTCTGCTTTGTGCCACACAGGAATCTGGTTGGGCATAAAAAGGCCCTCCGCCTTTTACAGAATTACCTGTAAAAATAAGATCTTAAACTTCTAACTTATTAACACATTCGTACACCAAGAAACTGGAGAAATATATAACTTTTCAATTTTTATTTGTCTCTTTTTCACAGTTTTGGTATCAGTTGAAAACATGTCGGAGGAGAATGTTTTCTTGTTAAAATTGTTTTATGTACAAAAATGAGCAGGTGACTAGAAGGTTACTGTGCTTTAAAATTACAACACAGTAACATATATTTACCCAAAATGTCCTTTAAACAGTTGGTGTAAAAAGATGGACACGGAAAGGAACCTGTGAACCTCAATGCGGACGTGAATAGCTTTAGTGGGAAATGAATTGAAACGTGAAGCTTGATGTTATACCGGTTCTCATGTATGGAACCTTTTGTTTTCACATTCTGTACATTCCATGTCACATTACTTTTTTTAAAGTCACGTTTCCTTCTCATCTGTTGCCTGCGGTTTGTTAAATGAATTTTTATATTTTGCTTTTGAACTTCAACTCAAGTCCTTTTTTATTCCTTTGACATGTGCAAGGAGGGAAAAAGTTAAAATGTTGTGTCCTTATGGAAAGATGTGTGAGGAAACCGGGTCTTTGTGTATCTCTGTTCCACTTTTGTGCTTCCATTCCGAGGTGGAGACACAAACACTTGTCTGAAGTCAATAAATGTCAAAGTGTTTGACAAGTGTCGACAGACACGATCTTCCACTCTTCTTTAGAGGGCAGGTTTGACTACTTGCGTTCAACACGTGATCCTACGTTTGTAACTGAGCACTAACATTATGTCTCTTGCAATCCTAAATGCCATTGTATTGTAGATTGTATATATATATATATATAGATATATAGTTGTATGTTTTTTGTGGAATTAAAGGAACTTTTCTCCTTGCAAAACATACAATCAGTCTTTTTGGAGAAGGGCGCGGAGGTAGTGCAGAATCAGCATTGTATTTATTGTCTTTAAATAGACATTAACATGAATCCAACATATTGTAGCGAACAGATTAATTGATGGAGAAGACGTTATCTTTCAGTCCACAACACACACATTGAGCTTCCCACAGCAGCTCTCAAGCTGGACACCGGTTCACTCACAGCTCCTTTCTTGCTGATACGGCATCACAGGCACCAGCCAATCAGATCGCGTTTATTCTCACATCAAAAGAGCGCGAAGCTCAAAAATAAAAGATGGTGGAACAAACTCCAAAGATCAGGGGGTCCCTGCTCCATCTCGCTGTTGAACACCCCATGTCTATTGTTTTGACTAAGTGAAAAAAACAGAGATGAGTGCAGACTAAAACACAAATGAAGAAATATTTTAAGGGAATTTACCAAATTGGTTAAAAGTTGGCAAAGCATTGCTCCTTCAACACAATAACATAATCATTTATAAAAAAATACAAATACAAATCAGAAAACAGGGTTAAAAGTTAAACTTTCCTGAACTACACTCACAGACGCACAGACTCAAACTCTCACACTCAGACACACACGCACAAGTTGACTTGAAGCGTATTAATTAAATCATTGTAGTAAATTTATACATCAGATTTGATCACAGCTTAAGATACCCAAGTGCTATAAATTGACTTTAAAATGACATTAAAAAGTACAACACACACAAATATATTTGTCAACAATCACTGATGTGGGACAACGCACAGAATATATACATGATAACGGATTGAAAATTGATGGGCCAAAAAAGGCAAATAACAAAAACATGTCTTGGCAATTATAGGCTCCCGGCTTTACTGCTGTTATTTTTTTAATGATTTAATTGAAGCGCTTGATCTTAAAAAAGTTTGCGTTTCCCTTTTTATGGATCTCTCTAAAGCTTTTGACACGGTTGATCACAAGATATTGATCAGTGTTACGTCCCCAGAAATCTGGGTTCGTATAATGATTCTGATTCAGGGATTACTTGTAGTTTTCGTGTGTGTGTGTGTCTGTGTGTGTTTTTCAGGTAGGATTGGGACCCTGAGGATATATTCAATTGTGATTAATGTTAAATAGCTTGTGTTTCTTTTGGAACGTGTAGCAGCAGGAGGGAGCAATTGTTTGTTTGTGTCATTTGATTAATTATTTGTTTCCTCTTTTGTTCACAGTGAGTGGGGAGTAGATTTAGAGCTACCCCGGGGTATACATCACCCGTAGGTTTACTTCTGTCTACAAACACCAGTTTAGACCTGAGCGGACCGCCACCTGTAAGTTTGGTTAGGGCGCCTTGACCGTGTGCCAGGTAGAGTGTTTTCAAATGGGGGGGGGTTAGTACAGGTTAGGGGTGGGGACCTTTTTGTCAGTCGGGCCGGAGCCGGGGAGGAGGACAAGGACGCAGAGAGGCTTGACTGCAGGAGATTTATTCAAATAATATCATATATCTAATAACACCAAAATACAACGATCCCTTTCACATCACAATACTAGCGCGGGTGAACATGCAAAACTACAAGACACACTGGCACAGGACAAAGGGAGACGCAGACAATAAGTATCCATGGGGGAGGTGAGGGAACAGGTGGAGACAATTAGGAATCAGGGGAGACAATCGACAGGAGACACCTGAGGAAGGGCAAGACACCTGAAACGAGAGGGGGTTTAGACGCCACAATAAAACAGGAAGTCTCAAAATCAGACGTAAGACGGGACACAAACACAAACTTCACCAACATGTATGACAGTACCCCCCCCCTAAGGCCGAATTCCAGGCGGCCGTGGAATCTCCGGATGGTCTCTGTAAAAACCTTGAACGAGATCAGGGTCCATGATGAGGCTGGGAGCCACCCATTGTCGTTCCTCCGGGCCGTATCCCTCCCAGTCTACGAGGTATGCCCGCCTCTGCCGCGCTTCCGTACTGCCAACAGCTTCTTCACAGTGTAGACCGGACCACCGTCGATCATTCGAGGGGGCGGGGGGGGGCTTGGAAATGTGGGGTGAACACGAAGCGACCTGGGCAGGCGGAGGCGTACAGCAGCTGGGTTGATCACTCTGGACACGGGGAACGGGCCGACGAACCGTGGAGCCAGCTTGCGTGACTCCACCTGCAGAGGCAGTTCCTTGGCTGCGAGCCACACTCGCTGGCCGGGCTGATAAACCGGAGCCGGTCTCCGTCTGCGGTCTGCTGCCCTCTTGACCCTGTCCCCCTGTCTGATCAGCGTCTGGCGAGCTGCTGCCCAGATGCGGCGGCAGCGGCGGACCAGGGCGTGAGCAGAGGGCACAGACACCTCTGATTCGGACTCTGGGAAAAAGGGGGGTTGGTAGCCGAACACACATTGGAAGGGGGACATACCAGTGGCTGAAGTGGGGAGGGAGTTATGGGCAAACTCGACCCACGTCAGGTGCTTGCTCCAGGCTGCAGGGCACTGCGCCACCAGGCACCGGAGGCCGGTTTCCAGCTGTTGGTTGAGGCGCTCAGTCTGGCCGTTAGCCTCCAGGTGGTACCCTGATGTAAGGCTCGCCGTGGCTCCGATGAGCTTGCAAAACTCCTTCCTGAACCTGGAGACGAATTGTGGCCCCCGATCCGACACAATCTCCCGGGGGAACCCGTGAATCCTAAAAACACTGTCCATCATCACCACTGCCGTCTCCTTAGCTGATGGCAGTTTAGGTAGGGCTATGTAGTGCACCATTTTGGAGAATCTGTCCACCACAGTCAGGATAGCGGTGTTACCGTTTGACGTCGAGAGCCCCGTGACAAAGTCTACAGAGATCTCGGCCTATGGCCGGGACGGAATGGGCAGTGGCTGCAGCAAGCCTGCCCGGGTTCTGGAGGAGTTCTTGTTTCTGGCACAGACTGAGCATGCCTCCACGTACTCCCGGACCTCCGGCTCCATGGCGGGCCACCAGAACCTCTGCGTGATGGCAAACATGGTCCGCCGTACGCCCGGATGGCAGGTGAGCAGGGACGAGTGAGCCCAGTGAATCACCTGAGGGCGCAATTCCACAGGGACAAACAGGCGATTATCAGGACACCCACGAGGTGGAGGGGTCTCACCGTTAGCCTGCTTCACCTTGGATTCTATAGGCCAGGTCACTGCTCCAACCACACAGTTTAGTGGGAGGATAGGTTCAGGTGCCCTGGCCACCAACTCGGGGCTGAACAACCGTGACGGAGCATCAAGATTGGTGTTCCTCGAACCCGGGCTGTAGGATAAAGAAAATTCAAAGCGGTTAAAAAACAATGACCATCGGGCTTGCCGCGAATTGAGTCGCTTGGCTTTCCTAATATATTGTAGATTTTTGTGATCTGTCCAAACCAAAAACCGTTGCTGAGCCCCCTCGAGCTCTGCCAGTATCTCCCGATCCCCCACGTCATAGTTCCGCTCTGCTGACGTCAATCGGCGGGACAAAAAGGCACAAGGGTGAAGCTTGTGGTCCCCTTCGGCTCGCTGGGAGAGGATGGCCCCGATCCCCTCGCTGGAGGCGTCCACGTCCACCACGAGCTGACAAGCCGGGTCGGGGAGTGTGAGGATGGGAGCTGTGGTGAATCTCCGCTTGAGCTCCCGGAAGGCTGCGTCTGCGTCGGCCGACCAGCGGAACGGGACCTGTGGGGGAGTGAGAGCATGGAGCGGGGCTGCTGTCGCGCTGAATCCCCTGATAAACCGCTTGTAGAAGTTGGCAAAACCGAGGAATTGCTGCAACTTCTTGCGGTTATCAGGTGTAGGCCAATCGGCTACCGCACTTACTTTAGCCGGATCCATCTGAACCTTTCCAGGAGCTACGATAAAGCCCAGGAAGGAAACAGTAGTGGCATGGAACTCAATCTTTTCCGCCTTGACATAGAGCCCATTGTCCAAAAGGCGCTGTAGGACGAGCTCGACCTGTCTCTTATAGGTGTCAAGGTCGGGTGAGTTATTAATGCACATGACTAATTCAGCTTCTTTCCGGGAGTTTTTTTTGTGCTTTCTCCCCTATCAGGTCTCCAGAGATCAGGTCTCCATAGGTTCCTTCGGGACCCTGGTCCTGACTAAATCTCAGAACTTCTTAAGTGAATCACATTTGGATGAGCTTGCCAAGCACTAGAGCATTAATCTGAAAAAAGAGGAGGTTCTGGTGGCCAGAAACTTCCTCGCCCGCAAAACAGAGGCTGGATGTCCACCCCGAGATATGCTAGCTGTGCACAACCTCCTAGACTCCGACATGTTTCCTTCTCTGAAGGCAATCTTTCAAGTTACCTTAACAGTGCCTGTGAGCGGCTGCTCATGTGAGAGGTCCTTTAGTGCACTGTGTCGGCTGCACTCCTGGCTGCGTAAGACAATGGGGCAGAAAAGGCTTCACAGTCTTGCAGCCATGTCAATTGAAAGTGACATTCTAGGGGGACTGAGTCACAACACACTGATAGACTGATTTGCCACCCTCAAAAACAGAAGGCATTCTTTGATGCTTCCACCCACTAAATAATCATTTTCCTGTGATTCCATACCACCCCTGTCCCAACAGTCTGAAATCTCCTGTGCATTGGATTCTTTTTTTTAATAATTTGAATGTATTGTGTGTATTTTTTATTTTTTTTATCTGCCTCTAATGCTTTCCTGGATCTAGTCCTATAGTGTTTTTCTCTGTACATTGCAATCCTGTAAAATAAAAGCAGAGAAAATGATTTCTCTCTTTATTTGAGAAAAGTTCATATTTCCCTATGACCCTGACATTCTGTCTCTTGTGTTATCATGTACTGAATGCAAGCAAAACTACAGAGCAAAATCACACTCTTTCTGATTAAACCATTCTATGAACTGTCTGAAACAATGGATATCCGCGGCCCCAAATGGGCCTTAAAAAAAAAAATTCCCGCACGCAAACACGCCACTCCCCTTGGGGCTAAGCCCCCCTTTCTTTGAATCCTAGAAACGCCCCTGCCTGGAAAGGAATTTTAGATGCAATCAGAAAGAATCACATGCTTGCGGCCACAGATGACGCATTCTTAAACATGCAGTTTGTGACACCAGGTTTAACCATCACTCTGGGGTGGCAGGAAATAGGACTCACTTGCAGAGTTTAACCAAAACTACTTCTTTATCATCAAAAATTCTAAATGCCAAGGGGCAAAACGCAGACACGGATGGGGACCAGGGGCCCACGGGCAACACATGCACCAGGCACGGGAAGACGTGCAGGTGATTGGACACAGATGGAAACAATCAGGGACACGGCAGAAAATCACAGGGGATGACAGGACAAGGCCGGAAGTGAAGCTAACCAACGGGACACATGAGGCAGGAAACTACAAAATTAAACAGGAATAAACACAAACCGTGACACCTGGCAGCAGACCAGCGTTGCTCCTGGAGGCGGGGCCACAATCAACATTTCCTGACACGTTAATGTGTATGTGTTATGGTGTTCATATCTGACATCTGTTATATGTAAAATTTTGAAATTATTTATGGTTGAATTTCTTTTTTCTATTGATGCATTTTCAATGATCTGAGATATTTTTAAGTAATAGATCCGCTCCGGGTTCGGGCCGAATGAACGGGTAAAATCAGTAAATGGCTTTTTATGTTGACCCAGAATCCAAGCAACTCTGAGGGTACACTCATGAGCACGTTGTTGGGCTGTGAATGTGTGACTCAGGATCCTGTTTGAAAACGTGATCAAAATTGGAAGCTCGGTTGGGAATATTTGGAAGAATTCAGCCGAACAACTTCTCTTATTCTGGTAGATTTCTTTGTCAGATCACAGGTCAAGTATCAGGGCTGCGCTTGCAAAGGCAGGAGCAGTTCTGTTGGCCCGCAGGCCAGAAGAACAACTGACTAATATCAGGAAAAACATTATGTTTTTTTTATTTGTTGATAGATATAGAAGAAAGGATTTCTCTTGGCCCTAAACTAGCGTTGACGAGGACCTCCTGCCGCAACACTAGATCCAATCACATACAATGTGTGGCGTCCTGACATTAATGTAAACATAACGAAGAAAGCGTCTGGGTCTATTCTACTTGTATTCCCAACTGTAGCTTTATGGATTAAGCAAATATTTATGTTTTCATGTGTTAACTGACTTTCAGTTTCCATAGCCGGTGGTGCATGGAGTAGCGCGGGTGCGCATAACCCTAACACCCCCTAACCACAAGGTTGGCAGTTTGATCCCCGGCTTCTCCGTGTCCCTGAGCAAGACACCTAACCCTTGCTCCCTGGGTGTAATGTAAAAATGTAAAAGCCATGGGTTAAAAAAGCAATGTAAGTAAGTTGCTTTGGATAAAAGCATCAGCTAAATGACCTGTAAAATAGTCTTTTTAGATAAACTCTGACATCTAGTGGTGGCAGGTGGCAGCTTGGCAATCCTCTGACTAGTGGCAACAGGAACGAAAGGTAAAACTAGGTGGTAGTCCGAGACAAACAAAACAACATGCTCAGTTGACGAAATGAAACCCAAGAAGATATTTAAAAAAATGACACCCCACTCAGGTCAATAAAAAAACAAGAGACAGCTCGGCAACAAGTGTCGCTATTGTGACTTTCATTCCGTCACCTGACATGTTTTGACTTTTTTCACCAAACCATATTATATTTGACAACAAGTTTTGACCCTTTTTTCCATGTCATTTTTTGACCTTTTCTTTCTTTTTTGACAATTTCTTTCTTCGTTGATATTTTTCACCATTTCCTCAATTACATTTTTTGACTTAATATTGTCACGGTGTGGTTTTATTTCCTGTCTTATTTTGTAGCTTTCTGCTTCTTGTCTCCCTGGGTAACTTCACTTCCTGTCTTGTCCTGTCATCGGCTGTGATTGTCTGATTGTTTCCACCTGTGTCCAATCACCTGCACCTCCCTAGTGTATTTAAGCTGTGTGTGTGTCTCCTGTCACGCGTCATTGTCTTTTGTCCTGGATGTTCCTCGTTCCTGCCAGCCCCCCCCCTTTTTTCAAAACATTTTGACCTAACTTATTCATTATAACTGTGTCAAAAAAGGCTATTATAGGGTAATGCTATGTATTTAATATTTATTAAAGTCGAAATAGTCAAAACTAATCCTAGTATAGAATGTTGGAAATATACATATATGGCATTTAAAAAAAAGTAATACAAAGTCTAAATAAGTGATTTGAAAAGTGTAGTGTATCAAATAAATGTCATAGCACGGTATCTTGAAATAAAATAAAAATAAAGTATATTGGACAATGTCATTCTTTGTATTATATAAAAAGCTATAAAGGAACCAATTCTACTTGATAAAATATATCTATATTTTTTTTAAGTGTTGAAACTCAATATCGCCATATTGTAATTCAAAAATGATATCTTAGCATAGTAGGTCCTACAAAAGTTAAGTTAAAAAGTAATGAAGGATTATCCGTCTCAACCATATAAATAGACGAAGGATGTTTACGAGAGAACGGAGCAGATTGAAGGACTTTTGTCGGAACAAATGCGTAAATATTAGCGCTTGTACGAGCCGTCATTGGCGGGTTTTTGAAGCGGGTTGGATTCACGGAGGGAGATCGCCGCAGACGCCGGTTTGCCGGTCGAGAGGTGCGCAAAGTTGTGGAGGAAAATACGGGACAAATGTGTCCGCGATGAAAAGCAGCAGTGTGGATGCACGGGGCAATAAAGTCTATGATAAATAAACAAACAAATAAATAAATAGACGTGACTCTGTAGGTCGTCTTCAACAAAACACGTCACTCCGCCTGTTGTTCTGGAGGTGAATCGCTCTGCAACATGAAACAAGCGCGTCGACGCAACGACGCAGACCCAAATGCAGAAGCATGCGCCGGCCTTTAATGTTGGCGCATGCTTCTGCATTTGATGGTTAACTGGGGTTGTTGCTGGTTGTCTACATCGCTACGGTTACAGAGAGGTGTCGTTGGTGCGCGCGTTCTCTCCCTCTCTGCATTTGATTGATGTGCGGTGTATGGAATGCCGTTTTAGTCAAAACCCATGTTGATCGATTTGATCTGCTAATGCTAGCATGCTACCTCGGAGCCCCCCGATGTCTTCCATTATGTCAACGCTCACGTCCCTTAGCCAGCCTTTTTTTTTTGCACACGGCTCTGTTGTCTGTTCTGAATATTAGATGTGGCCACGCCCCCTGATTTGCATATAAGAACTTGACATGTAAAACGGCATTATGAAATAAAAGACTCTGGAAATGAAAAGTGGCATTATGAAATAAAAGTACCATGAAATGAAAAGTGGCATTATGAAATAAAAGTACCATGAAATAATTAAATGTATTTAATATTTATGTATTTATTGCCTCATTTATTTATTTCATGATGTATTTCAAATGCATATTTCATGTATTTATTCATTTATTTAATTTAGACTAAAACGGCATTCCATAGCGGTGTGGTCCCCGTGCTTGAGCAGAGGGGAGAGGGCGGGAGTCACGTGAACAGGAGGGAGGGAGACGAGTCACGAGAGACAAACAGAGCAATGTGATTTGCATGTGATTTCCAACCATTTTCTGTTTGGTTTATTCATGCGCTCAATCCAATGTATGCAATTCCAAGTAGGAATCATCCCAGGCCTGCAGAGAACATGCTTCACTGCAAGAGAGGGTTAAAAAATCAGTTTGTCTAACAACTGACACCTGGACATCCCGTACCACCACATCCTGCTTGTAAGTTACATGTCACTTTGTTGAAAGTTACAAAATGGGGTCTGGATTGTTTTTAGTGTACAGAGAGAAGAAACAGGATCAGCCCCTCAAAGCTGAGGCACTTGGTCTTTCTCAATAAAGTAAGTAAATCTTCACTGAAGGACAAAACTCTGGATGTTGATCTTTTCTTTTTGTTTTACACAGTTTAATGTATATTTAGTTGTGTGACTTTTTTTAAGCTCCTGTATGTTGTTTCACTTTAAATGTGTTAAGTATTAAAAAGCTAAAAGTTTAAAATAGTTAAAAGCTGGTTAATTCATTTGTAAATAGTTAAACGTTTGTTTTTGCACTTTCTAATTTATTTGTTTTATCATTCTGTATAAATAAAAGTGTATTTGTATAATAAACATTTGATATCGTGCATGTTTTTTTTTTACATTAGTAATTCATATTGTGCATACTTTTACATTATTGTTGGTAATAAATTAATTTAAGCCAGAACCAAAAAATCTGAAGAGCCATTTGGGAGCCTAAGCTGAATGTATTTTAGGACCCTAAAATTATATTGTAGGCCGATCATTTATCTTCATCAGTGATTGGCTGACCTTGCCCAAGCTCAGCTGAGACATGCAGACAGGCGGAGACGACGTGCAAGAAAAAAATGTTTTGCACAAATGTCTTAATTTACAAACTGGGTATATTCAATGTTTCAAAAACACAAATATTGACTATTTGTAAAATGTATTTTTAATATAATAAAACAAATATAATCTTTTTTTTTGGCTCAAGGTGGCGCCACGCCCCATTGCCCTCTGTGGACCAGCCGCCACTGGACTTCACATCCCGTAACAAACCCCCGGTATAATTCAATCCAAAATAATACAGCACTGTCTAATGAACCAGATCATATTGTTTGGTGCATTTTCTTTATTGCTTGTATATGCTGCTTTTTTCACCAGAAAGCGAAAGTTATAGAATTCTATATCATACTGTGTACTAGCTAATTATAAAAGCAGGGATACTTTCATCAAAGACTGCTATGCCAAAGTACACTTTTAAGATCAACGCACAAACATAAAAAGAATAAAAAAACGGTCACATCACCAAACACCACAGGAGTACACACATGCAGTTAATTGTTACATGAAAATATAACTGGGACTCAAAGTAATCATACAATTTTTCACCAATAGTTATTTACTTATTAAACATTTTTTGTAATATGTGTCTATTCTAATATAAAGAGAAGAACTACTAGATTACTCAGCCAGTGGAAATTGTACTGATGATATCCCAGATGAGATGTACATCAAGGTATCAACGGCATCAATGCAATAGGAGGGTGAGGACAGGAGAAGCCACCAAACCAGCACAGAAGCCAAAAACACTGGTAGGTGGTGGACTGGTATTAAGTGGACTGGCAGTGGTAGTAGGTGGACGGATAGTTAGGAATCTGGGAAAGGCATATGAGGCAAAATATACATTATATTAAAATCAGAATTCTTTAGTTAATGTTTTTCTGTAAGTAGTTGTATTCAGTCTACATTGACTACGTAATGCCCTACCGAGATGAGCATGTGCCATTATCTCCAGGAGCATATTTGATGTCCACTGTTTCCACTTTAGGACATGGTAAAGTATTTCCTTGAACAAGAGGAGAGAGATCTAACAAAAGAAGACAGTTTCAGTAAGTAAGAAAACTTCATTTTAGGTGTAATTTGATATTTGAATGAGACATGTTGTAGAATTCCAAACAAAGCAGTTATGCAGTCAAGTGAACAGGTACAGTTTGTTTTATCAACTTGCCTTGGAAGCTGAAGGAAAAAACAGCACTCCCTCCCTTGAGGAAGTCACTGGATTTGATCTCTTCGGAATCAGTAAAACCACCGAAACCATACGCTGTTCCGGCAAAAAAGGTCTCACCATAGTCATCTACAATTTGATTTCCCCTCTCACGAGGATTGCCCCATAAATAGGTACCTGTTAAAAGCAAATAGATGATCAAGAGCAAGTCAAGTGGAACCTCAGGGACTCATGTATGTACATTTGCAAACTTCTCCACCCACTATAGCGCACATTGCAAGCATTTAAATGTGCAAGTGAATGGACTTCCTTCTCTCTTTGTATCACAGATCAAAAGTCAAAACAGTCAAAACAGCGAAAGCAAAAATTCAGTGACAACAAAGTCGATGTGTTATTTGGGCACCGGTGATGGTGAAGTGTGTGTATTGACTAGTGCGCTGTAGCAAAGCGTAAAGTACTTGTGCTGTGATACTGCTGATGCAATGACTGTTTGAAATGATGCTGCTGCCAACAATTGTAACGTAGCGAGGAGTTTAACAACTGCTGGAATGCAACGTGAACACTGAGTTGGAGATTCAAATTCATCTTTGATTTCTTCCAGTAACTGTAATATTGCATGGCCGCTTCATCTGTAACATGTAATGATTTTATGTTCACTAAACTGAAAAAGTGTGATTCTTGTTGCAAAAGCTTGGCCTCACTGACCTATGTCGCCGTCTGGCTCAGATTACTGCTGAGGAAAGCCGCATTCTTGTTTAGTCTTTTAGGAGGCACTGAATATTTCCCGCAAACGGGAGGCACGCTATCACGAGGGGTTTCTGTACGGAATACATAATTAGACAGACTTTACTCATCCCCTCACATCTCTTTATGGGAGATTCCTACCTTCCCCATGACCCTCCCCTGAATGAATGCATATGCATGACACGGAAAGCGCAATTTTCCCTTTTCAGTCTCCGCAACAGGCAGTCCTCGCTTTTACCTCAGTGGGGCTTGTTTGTACATACAGTACCTCGCCATGCTTTTAAACGCACATTGCGAAACTAATATGCCTGTGGGAGCGAAAGTCTTAGTACATGAGGCCCTGGAAAAAGTCCAAAAGAGACACTGACTGAACCCCAAGCTGCTGCCCAGCTGCTTCACAATAGCCTGCTCCTAATGCTTAGGATGGGTTGAATGCAATGGTGAACTTGTTTCTAGGTACCTTTATGTATGTCACAGGCGTAATACCGTTTCACATTTTTTAATAACCAGAGAGGAAATTGTTACATATAGTGGGCTAAAGAGTAGAACAAAAAATGGGATTTCTACCTGTTTTTTTTCAACTTACCATTAATGATTTGCCTTAAGTCAGTGGTGTAGCTCCGTTGCTTTGACATCTGCAGCTGCAAATTGGGTTTCTGATCGAGCATTTTGAAGGTCACCTGCCTTTGTTGGCAAGGCCACACCAGCCTGTCATCATTTTCACCAGACAAGAGCTGCATATACACGCCGACGGTTCCATTGTTTGGCAGAATCAGAAACCTGTAAGCATAGCCTCCACTGGAGTAGCGCCGTGGACTGGCCAGAGTCTGGCTAGTCTTCAAAATGTTCTCAAAATCATCGATCTGCATGGTCACGTGTGGACATTCGATCTCGGACAGATTGATGTCGTCGATTGAGAAGCCACCTGAAGAGTTTCCTGCTCCTTTACGAACCTCAAACTCAACTTTGAAGGTCTTGGTGGCATTGAGGGAAACATGCTTGAGCTGCCAGTACGATGTTGGTGAACCTGGAGAAAACGTTTTCGGATGACTTAGTTACATCACTTGAATATCAATACCTGCATTATGATTTTTAGCTTTCAAACATTTGAGTCTTAAATATCCTTTAGAGCAGATTATATGAAATAATCATACAGCTTGAGATTACCAGTGATCTGTCCCATAAGGCGGCGTGTTCCTGAGGAGTCCTGTTCATCTTGAAACTCTCTGATCCAGATGTTGAGTTGGTCTGATCCGTTTCCACTGTGATAATAGTAGAACTGGAGACACTGGACGTGACATTCCCTATTGGGTCTCATCTCCTGGGTCTGTAGCCAGGCCGAGTCTCCTTCTTGAGCTGATGCTGTGCTAGCATGCATGAAGTAACCCGTATCACCACCTACAACGTTGTTGTCCAAAACAAATGTGTTATGGTGGACTTTCCAATGTCCGATCTATATAAAAGGTAACTGATTAAAGCAAATGATAAATCAGCAAGATTTAACTATAAGATCATCTTAGTTTGGCATCACGGTGGTGTGGTGGTTAGCACTGTCACCTCACGGTAAGAAGGTTCTGGGTTCTATACCACCCAGCGGCCTTTCTATGCAGAGTTTGCATGTTCTACCAGCGTCTTCGTGGCTTCTCTCCGGGTACTCCAGCTTCGTCCCTCAGTCCAAAGTTATGCTCGGGGCATTAGGTTAGTTGTTGACACTAATTTGGTCAGCCCTGCAATTGACTGGTGACCAGTCCAGTGTTTAGATTTAGTGGTAGGCTTTGGGGCTCAATACATTTCTGGTTTCAAATGAAATAGGGAAGAACCACGCAGTACCAAAGTTTCATGCAACATTTTATAGCCATGCGATGGGTGGGGAAAGTGGAGACCCCCGAAGAGCTTTGCCATATTGTAATATTGAATATTGTTGTTCATGGTTGGTGCCATAACAAGTTAAACAACAATACATTTAGCATATTAAGCTGTTTACAAACTGCAAGGTTTTCCTTTAAAAATCTTACCAGAATCCCCTCCACTTGGTAGATTGGTGTGGTCGGACTTTGGACCAGCGACAACATTCGTTACCATTTCCCAGCTGCTGCCCCCCTTTGAGCATTGATTCATTTCACACATGGTCCCATTAGAGAAATCACAGTACATCTTTGATGCAATCGTCGTGTCTGCAGAGGTGAATGAATAACACAAGATTGAGAATGATTAATAAACTTCAAGGTATCAAATTAAAATGTGAACGATTTTGTGGTAATGTTTGCGGAAAAAGCATTAATGCGTGGTGCGATGAGCTGAATTTCAAACAGCTTTTTCAGGTATGGAAGTGTTAGCATTGTGTAGCGATAAGTCAGGCTTGTATTGTTACAGAGGTGCACTAATGGTTTTCTCCCATTCATTAAACAATAACCTTCTATTTCGTGGATAGATATTTGTCACGGTGTGGTTCACTTCCTGTCGTATTTTGTAGTTTTCTGCCACTCGTGTCCCCGGGTAACTTCACTTCCTGCCTTGTCCCGTCATCCCCTGTGAACGTCTAATAGTTTCCACCTGTGTCCAATCACCTGCACCTCCCTTGTGTATTTAAACCGTGTGTCACTTGTGTCACTTGTCGCGTCATTGTCTATCGTCGTGGATGTTCATAGTTTCCTGCCTGCTGTTTTCCCCCTGGTTCCTGTGTGTTTTTGCCCCTTGGCCTTTTGATTTTGCCTTTTGCTTTCTGAGAAGTCTGCGCTTGACTCCTCCCTCCTCCACCCATCCCTGACAATATTAGAGAGACATCTAATAGACATCTTAACTCTGCATTGATCCATATCTCCTGTTTCCACCACAATTCCGGTTTTTCTATCTAGCAACGATTGTAAGTGGCAAAATGTTATTAGTCACATACATGCCTTGCAAGTGCTCCAATGGTTTAATAAAACAAAAGCATTGGTTGTCTTTTTGAAAAACATTGCCTGCGTTTGTGCATTTCTACGACTAAAACTTGTGACTTTGAGTAGTCACTGTTGTCAGTCGACGTCATGGATGAAAATAGCCCTTTGTTGCACCACAAAGACTCTTAGGGGACAAATTGGATGGTCGTCTGCTACGTCACCACAACCGTAACCAGGGAGTTTCAGTTGCCGTAGGCTGCTTACACACAGAGGTGACAGATCGGATAAGGGAAGGAGATCTTTTTTTTTATAACACCAATTCTTTGCTCTTTTCTTTAGTACTGACATTTAAGAATTACTTGTTGATTGTGGTGCCAGATCAGTAAAACGTACATATTAGTTCTTTTCACTGCTCTGATTGAAAGAAAGAATATGTTTTTGAGTTAAAATGACACAATACTTTCCGGTGGATATTATGTTCATACAAAGTTGAATGATATAAGTATGAATAAATAATGGATGGTGCCTTTAAACCTCAAACACTTACTGCATTTGTAGAGGAGGTTCAGCTCCAAAACATCACTGGGACTCACTTCCCGTCTTTGACCAATAACATCCTGAAATTTGGGGTCTTTGGTGATAATTGTTGGCCCGGTTCCTTTGCTGAATGCATTTTTGTCGTAGTGCATCACTGACGAGTAGTCGTACGGGACTCCGTGGGTGGTGGTGAGTTCGTTGCTAATTTGAAAGTTGTGCTCCATACCTTGAAGACACATGAAAGACAGCCTTCAAATATTTGATATAAATAATATAAACCTGAGGGCAGCTAGGATGGACAGGTAAGTGGGAAAATTAATTTAGTCTTGAAATCCAAAACACATTTTGAAATGACGCTAAAAGAGAATTCAACCTGGTTGGATGTTCTCGAATAGGATGGTCACATAATCATCTCTGTCATTTCTGGATTGCTCATGGTAGAAGCCAAAAGCATGAAGGAACTCATGTTCAACGATGGCAACGTGATCACAGAATGCCCCGATGGAAAGATCTTGTCCTCCAGGTTGAGTGTTTCGCCCAATATATGAAAAACATCTAAAACAGGAAAAGGCACTCATGAATAAACTTTTGACCACAAGTGTCATTTATCAAAGCTTAAGTTAAGAGGAAGTTGAAAAGTATGCTAAGGAAATAAAATTAACCAAATGTGCTGAAAGAAAATTAATCTAAGTGTTAGCCCAACTAATATTGAATTGCTAACAACAAAGACAAAAGAAACTAAGAAGTGAAGAACCTACAATACGTACCCGTTTAACTTTTGGACAGAGATGTAAATTTCTTCCGAGTCCCTCGGTTTGAAGTCGATACAAGTCTTCAGTCTGAACTGGTCTAAAGCTTTCAGGATGACGCCCTTAGCGTTCATCTCTTCCAAATGTAAATTGTGTAATAAGGAGAAAGGACAATGTAAGTACAACGTATGGATAAGTTATGTTTCTTCTGTTCTGAGAGCTCTCGGCTCCAGAGCAGCTTCAATAGTTCAGCTCACGTCATGTGGTGTTGCTGTGCGGCGCGTAATCTGTGTGACCACAGCCTGCCAGTGGCAGCTTTCTTCTCTCTTAACTGACCATTTATGATTATGAAACAGGAGAAAATATGTTTACCCAGGTCTTTATCCAGGAGATACGGTACTGGGGATGTCCACAGTCGTCTCTCGTCAATGATTGCACTCCTTTGGGTGTTCGGTCTCTGATTCATAAGAAATGTATTTGGTGACCCAAAACTTCATGCATGCGTGTTAATCTTCTTAATGTTTGACCACAGAACTCACCTCCAGAATATCATCATGTAATAAATCTAAAACAAAAATCAACAAGTTAGTGGAGCAACAGTATGACCACACAACAAAGGATCTCTGCCAAATATCAACTTGAGAAAATAATCCGACCACAAGGTTGATTTATTGCCATGAAGAGGTTTAAAGTTACCCCTGTTTGCCTCGGTAATGTCCTGGTCTTCACCAATATCTACAAAAACAGATGAGATGCTGCTTTATGAAGTAACATGGATTAAATAAAAGTAATTATGTTGAATTATTTCGGTCAAATAAAATGAAGAATATCAGAGGTTCTAACTTACCCACTATCTCCATTCCATTCTGTAAAGAATCACATTTTATTTCATCAACAAATGCATTCATATCATTTGTTGTAATACAACATAAAGTGCAGGAAAAAACCCGTAATGGTTTTCTAATTTACAGTTTTCAAAAATCTGAAACATGTTCACTACCAGATGTTCGTATACATGGAAGCTGCTGTGATGGTTCGGAGCATAATAATGAACATAGTTCGTCATCAGGTACTTAAACACTTCTGTAGCATAAAACCCATCATCATTTGACAAAAGTACAAAGATAAAGAAATGTACTTACTTGTTGTTGTTGTTGTTTTGGGGAGAATGTTGATGAAAGTGCCAAGTTCACAACAAGAAAAATGTAGCCTTTCATCCTCGTTGTGTATTACTGACCAAACTGAAAACAAAGATGATATGAAACCTTTAAACAGTTGGTGTGAAAAGATGGACACGGAAAGGAACACGTGAACCTCAATGCGGACGTGAATAGCTTTAGTGGGAAATTAATTGAAACGTGAAGCCTGACTTGTTATACCGGTTCTCATGTATGGAACCTTTTGTTTTCACATTCTGTACATTCCATGTCACATTACTTTTTTTAAAGTCACGTTTCCTTCTCATCTGTTGCCTGCGGTTTGTTAAATGAATTTTTATATTTTGCTTTTGAACTTGAACTCAAGTCCTTTTTTATTCGTTTGACATGTGCAAGGAGGGAAAAAGTTAAAATGTTGTGTCCTTATGGAAAGATGTGTGAGGAAACCGGGTCTTTGTGTATCTCCGTTCCACCTTTTTGTGCTCTTCCGAGGTGCAGACAAACACTTCTCTGAAGTCAATAAAGTGTCGACAGACACGATCTTCCACTCTTCTTTAGAGGGCAGGTTTGACTACTTGTGTTGCAAAAACCTTAAATAAAGACTGTTGCTTCAAACTCTCCGCTGTATCCTCGTCATTCCACGTCCCCCCAAAGGACCGCAAAAAGTCTGCTGAATTTTTACAAAATTATATCTGTTACATTTCACTAACCCTATTAAAATGAACACAATGTATCCTATTTTGGATTCAGCTTTGCAACTGATATCATCTGGTATCTGTTTCTTTGTTAGTGGGAGAACTGGCATTGCATGCTGTTCACCAGTGTGTTGTAGTCTGGTGTGTAACTTGACACTACAACTCTGAGTGAGTCTTGCAGGTGTGCATCAGTGAGGCGGGTTCTGTGTTTGTTCTTGATGACGTTCATGTCAGAAAATGCTGATTCACAGAGATAGTTTAAACCAAACAGGTTGGTGACCTTCATAGCTGCTGTGCTTACACCACTGTACTTTTCCGTGTCAAGAAGGCTCCAAAAGTTTGGTGCAGCCTGGTGGGCTTTGAGGTGCAGGTCACTTTGCAATGTTGCAATTTCAATCTCCACCTGTGCAGCATCCAGGACATGATGTGCCTTCAGCTCCGCATCATTGGTGTTCCCGCACTCACCTTTGAACTAGAATAGGTCAGAGTTCGACTAAATTATCAAAACTTTCATGTATTATACAAATATTTTTAATTATTTTATTTTAAATATCTTGTCATTTTCATATACATATAAATGCAAGTGTGATTAGAAAAATATTTAAATAATAATAATAATAATAAATAAAATTAATAATAAAATTAATTTAATTTTTTTTAGACCGCTAGTGGTGAGTTGTGGTATTTTTAGAACAGGCCTGCGGGCGCCTCATATGGTCCTTGCGGGCGACCTGGTGCCCGCTGGCACTGGGTATGTGACACCTGCTCTAATCAATCAAATTATATTTCTTTGAATGTGCCTGCTTGCAGGAGGCTTCATGGATGCATCATCATTCAATAACAATAATGAACTCAACTCTTTCAGAGTATGTAGATGAAAACAAGCCTAAAGAATCAACAGGGTCTGGCGTCGAATTATTAACAGGGACCACCAAGCTATGGTCAACGACAGGACACAGGACGTGATTCCACAAACAAAATTATACAAGTTTATTTTTAATATCAAATTGTTTTCTTAAAATACAATGAACGTTCAATAAAATCTAGTGTTGATGCAATATCACACCAAAAAAAAGGAACGTTTATGAGTCATTCCGGTTACCATGGATGCAACGTAGGGGGGGACTGAGGGGTCACTGGCAGAGATGACTTGCTGAGGGGGGGAAGGAGCTGAATGTTCCACCACACGTGAAAACAAAAACAAACCACACACCAACTATTGACACCGAGGTGCACTACAACAAAAAAAATGGAGCGAACCACCACCGGGATCAGCCAGTCACTCCTACCAGTGACAGCTCCTGTCCATCAAAACAAAAGAAATAGCAACCATCACTGGTGCACCACAACGACGCCGCTTCAACTGCAAATCAGAGGCAGCAGAGACATCTATAAAACGGCTGCACAAGGCACATGTACAGTACACCTAAGCAGTGCAGAAGAGACAGCCTACCGTAGGAACTGAATGCTACGTATAAGGAGATCCGCACCGGCTTGAAGGCCACGCTCTCCCACCCCCGAACCTCAGTCGGCAGACGCCGTCGATGACGCGGAATGGAGAGACACCTGTTTTTGTCTTCAGCTTCCAAGGCAAGTTGATAAAACAAACTGTACTGGTTCACTTGACTGTAAAACTGCTCTGTTTAAAAATCTACAACACATCTTATTTAATTATCAAATTACACCTAAAATGTTTTGTTACTCACTGAAACTGTCTTCTTTTGTTAGATCTCTCTCCTCTTGTTCAAGGAAATACTTTACCATGTCCTCAAGTGGAAACAGTGACATCAAATATGCTCCTGGAGATCAGGATAATGGCACATGCTCACTGCCAGTTCATTGTATTTGTATTTGACTCTATAATGGTGTTTTTCTAATCATTGGAGTGTACTACTCTAAATACTCAACTAAATGTTATTTATGTGCCACAATACATAACAGCAAATTCGTCGATTGTGAAAGTCGACCAAGATAAATAGATGTGATTCTAAGTATCTCCTTCGGACTGATACCTTGTTTCCCCACAGTGAGGCAGCCTCCCCCTCTTCTACAGGTTTCCTTCTGTCGAGTGAGTAACTTACATTCTTCCACCTCGCAACATGAGTCAGCGGCTACGCTCGGCTGGTGGCACAAGAGTCAAAGAACTCACTAACTAGCTGACGA
Source organism: Gasterosteus aculeatus (assembly GCF_964276395.1). NCBI lineage: Eukaryota > Metazoa > Chordata > Actinopteri > Perciformes > Gasterosteidae > Gasterosteus > Gasterosteus aculeatus. The sequence continues at coordinate 1,877,517 of NC_135707.1, forward strand.
ACTAACCCTTCAGTTAAAGCAGCAAAACCACCATGTAACAGTAATCCCTTAGTACGAGTAACAGCAAGTATCTAACATTAAAAGTAGAAATCATAATTATGCAATTCCCCCACTTGTATATATTACTATTATATTACTATTTGTAATACTATTATTATTGTCGTTGTTATGCTAAAGAAACAGATTTTATAAACTGGTTACCTATTAAGTATGTTAATTCTGTGTAACTGAGTCACTTAGGGTGTTGTGAATTGTAGTAGAGTCGAAATATAAAGTAGCATAGAGTGGAGGTAAACTACAAGTACCTCAAAATGAAACAAGGGCAACAACATCACTAACTGGAGCTGTCGGTTAAGGTATATCGGCATATAGGGCTGTTGGGTTGCATTTTATCTGCATTGTGCACTTGCACACAACAATCCTGTCGTGAAACCCGAGCATCTGATCGGAACAACAAGGCGGAGTCGTCTACACAACCAAAGTGCATCAACAATTGTTGACACAAGAATCGTCTTGTAATCTGTCTTCCCATCAGGCCAGCAGCAACAGGCTGCGAGCAGCGTCTCATCTACATCAACACAACACACCACAGAGATTACGGCAAGCTGGGTCTTGTTCAAAGGCACTTGTTGTGCGTCACATACCCCCCCCCCGCCCAGACCCCCCGGTGGTCTGAGGTGCAGTTTGAATGGAGCAGACATGCGTCTGGCTTCCTGTGGGTCGTTGTTCTGGGAGCCCACACAAGTGCTAATGTTCAAATGTCAGATAGATTTGCATTTGTAAAGTGTCTCTGCGGGAGTTTGAAGAGCTGCAATTGCAACACGGGGAGATTCAATTCTAGACTTGTAGGCTGGAACAATTACGGTCGCAGGCTTAACTTACAAGCGCATTAACGAGGGTCGGGTTCCTTATTTGTGATGTTGTGGTATCTAGATATCTCAAGAGTGAGCCACAGATTTATTTCAGTAGTCGTTGGACTCTGACCCTCCACGTTGGCACCGTCATCCGTCAGAGGATAAGGCCTCTTACAAGAATGAACCGTTGTGCAATTCCACGTTTTTTTATGACATAAATAATTGTGTGGATTTCAAAAATCAAAAAAAACAAATGTATGATTTTAAATCGAATGAAACATCAAACTTTCATCCACATTCCTCACAGACATTTCTCCTCTTTAGTGGCAACACCGTTTAGGTCACGGCAAGTATCGACAAGTACCCGATTAGGAAGAACAGTCGGCATCTGGATTGAAAAGAAAACAAAGCGAGAACATGTGCAGACACGGCAGGATGACTGGTTGTCCCTCTCAAGTTTCTGTTCATAGACGTCCCTCGATATGTGTTATGTAATAATTGTACTCTGTCAATGTTGTGTACTCTCTTGTAGATCTACCTATTCTACGAAGGACTACCAACACAAATGTGCATTTGTGAAATTCTTCTATTTATTTGCGTGTCAATTTTTTTAGAAATGACAAAGTACATTACAGTCTCCAAGTTCACAACACACAATAAAAACGTAGTATTTACATATTTGCCAAGTGCAGAGGTTTGCTTTGCACCTAGTAATAAATATTAGTTTAATTCTGTTTACAGGGCAATTCAAATATATGAATGCTTTAAGCAGAGGTGGACCAAACAAGGCCAGTATCTTGATAAATATGGAGCAGGTGTTGAGGCCAACTTAGTTGCCTTTGACAAAGGATTGAAAGAGGGACATGAGCTGGGCCCGCAGGTCCTGAGCGTAGGGGTCCAGCTTTTCCCTCAGGTCCTCAGCATAGGGGGCCACCATCTGCTTCACCACATTAGCTCTTTGACTCAGCTCAACCTGGACCTTCTCAGTCATGGGGGCCACACTATCCTGGAAGTCCTGCAGGTGCTGATCCACCTTCAGCTTCAGGTCATCGGTGTAAGGCCCCAGCTGAGCCTGCAGATCCTTCACACTCTGCTCCAGGTTGGTCTTGAGCTCCTCACTCTTCTGCATCAGGGTGATCCTCAGGACCTCGGAGTCCACGGACTCTGCGTAGGGGGCCAGCTCCTGTTTGAGTTGCTCCACTCTCTGCTGGATCTGGGTCTTCATGTCCTCTGTGTAGGGCTCCAGCTTTTCCCTGACGGTGCTCAGCTCCTGGGTGAGCACATTCCTCAGCACGTCCGCCTCGGCTGTGATCTTGGTCATCAGGTCCTGTGCTGCAGGGGGAAGCTGCTCCTGCAGGGTGAATGCGTACTTGCTGGCCATGTCAGTACTGTCTGCCAGGCGAGCACTGCAAGGCACACAAGGTAACGGTTGGACCATCAGAGGTTTGTGTAATAACATAATAACATACCCATCTGAGTCACCATGTGCCACGTTTCCCTGACGAACCAAGTCCTCATAGTCTTGTGTGTCACGTAACTTACTTGACTTCCTGTCCAAACTGGGACTTCCTGATCATCTGCAGGGTGTCATCGGCAGTTTGGGTGGCCTTGGCAATGTAATCCCAGAATGCATCTGTGAGCACTTCCAGCTGTGGCTTAGGCGCATCGGCGTAGAAGAGGTTAGCATGGCAGCCTGCAACGTGGACACAAGCACAGCTTGAGGACAGTGCTGACTTTAAACCGTTCAGTTCATTTGGACTGCTCTGAGTTGAAGTAATGCCATAATTAGTTTTGATGATACAGATAAGAGAGAAAAGAAAACCTCTCCCGCCACTTACCAGACAGCACTGCAACAGCTAGAACAATAAACACCTTCATGACTGCAGCTTGCTGAAAAACAGAAAAGGATCCATTTAACCTTCACGAAGCATCAAAACTGTTTTTATTGGCCGATTTAATCTAAATTTAGTTTGGAAGTGTGTGATTCTCACCTGTTGTGGGCTTGTTTGTCTCTCAGAGTTAAGCGTGCTTGTGGGCGCCTCAGACCAGCACTTGCATGTATATATACTGACGCCACATGACCATTGCAGTCAAGAGCTCAAAGTCCAGGAGTCCCTTCCATGTTGTCACAAAGGCTCTCTTCCGGTTTCTTGTGCTTCTCAGGGCTGTTATCACCTGACCCCTGCAGCTACAATGCAGACCCACTGACACAATCTTTACCGCTGGAATCGGCCATGTGGCTCTTGTTAATGCTTTAACAATAAAACCTATTTACGCCACAATCATTTTCACGCTAGTTATCCTGTGACTCCACTCTCAAAAGCATTTAGTAAATAGCAATTAACTGCTCATGTAGTCCAGTGTAAACAGCCTGCAGATAACTGCAGATAAACTTACTTAGGGATGCTCACAATAGTGGACTTTGCACGAGGGTAAAACAACGTGTTTGAAATGGCGCAGGGCACCAACGGTTTCAAACCGAACGACACATAATGTCAACTTTAATAATTCAGCAAAGAGTACAGCATGACAGTAAAATCAAGTTGACTGTATTTCACAGATTTAAACTCTAAATGCAGATGGAGAGAGTTAATTTCAGAACACGTGAAGGTTAGATGTCATATGCTGAAATTGGTTAAAAAAACATATAGACTGATGTTATTTTTGTATTTGACTTGATTTTATAGTGATACTGTTCAAAATGGTGGCGTGGACCATGGTGGCATGGACCGTGGTGGCATGGATTGTGATGGCGTGGACTGTGGTGTAGTGGATCGTGGTGGCGTGGACCGTGGTGGCATGGACTGTGGTGTAGTGGACCGTGGTGGCGTGGATTGTGATGGAGTGGATCGTGATGGAGTGGATCGTTGTCTCGTGGACCATGGTGGTGTGGATTGTGATGGAGTGGATCGTGATGGAGTGGATCGTGGTGGCGTGGACCATGGTGGTGTGGATCGTGGTGGCGTGGGCCGTGATGGAGTGGATCGTGGTGGCGTGGACCATGGTGGTGTGGATTGTGGTGGCGTGGGCCGTGATGGAGTGGATCGTGATGGAGTGGATCGTGGTGGCGTGGATTGTGATGGAGTGGATCGTGATGGCATGGATCGTGATGGCGTGGATCGTGATGGCGTGGATCGTGATGGCGTGGAGCGTGGTGGCATGGACCATGGTGGAGTGGATCGTGGTGCCGTGGACCGTGGTGGCATGGACTGTGGTGTAGTGGACCGTGGTGGCGTGGACCGTGGTGGCATGGGCCGTGGTGGCGTGGATTGTGATGGAGTGGATCGTGATGGAGTGGATCGTCGTCGCGTGGACCATGGTGGTGTGGATCGTGGTGGCGTGGGCCGTGATGGAATGGTACGTGGTGGCGTGGATCGTGAAAAATGTTTGGGTCTGGGAACCTTTGGCCAAAATGACACATAGAGACATATATTAGAACCATGAGCTCCTGTGACGTAAGATGGTGCATGTCAGACTAATAGAAGCAATAAAACATCCACTGTCTTATCTAATCAGAGCTGGACATCAAAGACGTGGAGGAGAGAAGCTTTGTCAGTCTTGGCAGCCAGTAATCTCTGTGATAAGTGATTACAGACAGGCCAATACGAACACACAGGCTTATGAGGGCAAAGGTCATTTGTGGGTAAAATAAGGATTTTTGTCAGTCTCCACCACTGAAGATTTAGATTTAGGTGTTAGAGATAATGTAAAGCAAATAAAAACAAGATCAGGCAAGTGGTCATTTATATTATCAAGCCGTAGAAAATCACTCACTGTGTTGTGCGTTGAGGTAACAGTTCAGTTTTCTGGCACACAGTTTCAGTGAGCAGAGGAGGGTGAGTCAAGGTGACAGCAAGACACTAGCACCTGGACTTTGTGATCATTACAGTCTGGCTTGCTATATAAGCTGCACAAGCTCACCAGTTGAGTACAAGCGCTGCCAAGTTGACTCGCAGATACACTCGCAAACTCAGGTAAGAGGAGGAAGGATCGGCTCGGAGTGTCAGCTGAACCTTTTGATTCAGAAGAACTCTCGGGTGACCGCGCTGAGCTAACCAACTGTTTGTCTCCTTGTTAAAAGGTCTAAGAGCCATGAAGGTCCTTGCTGTGCTCGTCCTAGCCGCTTTCGCTGGTGAGTACTTTAACAAAAGGACCGATCTTCTTTTTTGGAGCATGAAAAACAATTTACTGGTATAATGTGCCCTAAAATGTAAAATCAGGTTGAAACATTCTGAGCTGTTCTTTAAACAGTTTGTCTGTCCATCCAACAGGCTGTAATGCCAACCTCTTCTATGCTGATGCGCCCCAGCCACAGCTGGATGTGGTGACTGATGCGTTCTGGGACTATGTTGCCAAGGCAACCCAGACAGCTGATGACACCCTCCAGATGATCCGAAAGTCTCAGTTTGGACAGGATGTCAGGTATGTCGGACAACCCCACTGTGAGAGTTCATTGACGCGCTAAAAGACCTGCATGTCCTCCCCACAATAAAAGTAAGTGAAGGTGGAACCTAATGCCGCTCTTCCCTTCCTCGTCTAGTGCTCGTCTGACGGAGAGCGCCGATGTGGCCAGCACCTATGCAATCACCCTGCAGGAGCAGCTTCCCCCTGCAGCGCAGGACCTGATCACCAAAGTCACCACAGAGGCCGATGTGCTGAGAGAGCGTCTGAACCAGGAGCTGAGCACCGTCAGGGAAAAGCTGGAGCCCTACACCGAGGACATGAAAGCCAAGGTCCAGCAGAGAGTGGAGCAGCTGAAACAGGAGCTGGCCCCCTACGCAGAGTCCGTGGACACTGAGGCTCTGAGGGCCACCCTGATGCAGAAGAGTGAGGAGCTCAAGACCAACCTGGAGCAGAGTGTGAAGGATCTGCAGGCTCAGCTGGGGCCTTACACCGATGACCTGAAGCTGAAGGTGGACCAGCACCTGCAGGACTTCAAGGAGAAAGTGGCGCCCGCGACGCAGAAGGTCCAAAGCGAGCTGACACAGAGAGCCCAACAAGTCAAAGAGATCGCTGCCCCCTACGTTGATGACCTGAGGGTGAGGCTGGACCCCTACGCCCAGGACCTCCAGGCCCAGCTCACCTCCCTCTACGAGTCCTTTGCCAAAGCCCAGTAAAGCCACCTCCATCTCGTGCCGAACAGAAAGGAGCCACCTACAGAACAAGATCAGATCATGAATGGGATTGTGTTTTTGAGAGATAAAATGACTGGTATTGGAAGTTGAACTGTTTAAAGTATAAAAGGAAAAGATAAATACAACAAAACACTTTGTTCTCTTTCTATATTGTGAAAAAATAAAGGCTAAACATCAACTTGTGAGTCTGTTGGTTATTTACAAAGTCCCGGTGAAATTGACAGTTGGTAAGATCTGAGATCTTTTGGACTTGACTGGATGCAACAAGGATCTTTGATGATAATTAGTGCCACCTGGTGAACATATAGAGTCCCTACATTGTAGATACGTACATGTGTATATATATATATATATATATATACAAGATATATATATATATATATTTGTGAGAGCCATTTTTAATGCTGATACTTCAGTCTTATAACAAAGAAATAAACTTTAACACTACATAAAATAAGTAGGGAATAAATCCCTTTTTTTCCTTGAGTTCATGTTGCAGAATCTCGCCCCCCGCTTTGGGCCCGCCCCTCTGCGTTGGAGCTGTGGGCATGTTCAGGTTTGCCTTTGCAGGCCTGGAAGTTCACGTAAACACGTTCTGCTTCTACCTTGTTTTTTTGTTTCTGTGCCTCCTTCACTGCTGCCAGAGAGCTCCCACGCTGCGTTCCCCCGCTGCCAATAACATTCCTCAGTCCTGCCCCCATTTCTCACTGACTATGTTCACAAGTACCCTCCAAACGCACACAGACACACACCGACTCTGATTTCATATTACGTCTGCTTTCGCCAAGCTTTCCAGTTAAACTTTGGCTTTTCGGATTCTGTTAACAGTACTTATTGTTACAAATACGTAATGGGTTTTAGTGGTAACTAGGGCTCATAAAATGTTAATTTGGGCTTTTACGAACCAAATTATTACATAATTATTTAAGTATATTACTGACAAGGGGGGGAAAAAGCAACAACAGTATGTTATTTTTCAGTATTGTGCATCAGACAGCAGAAAATAAAAGCAAATCCATGTAGACTGCAGATTTCTTCCAATTACCGGCAATGTGAGTCAGGGATACTTTTGTTGATGGAAGCACATGAGCGGCTTCGCATCAAACCAGTGACCCCTTTGCCCCAGTGAGACCAGATCAGCTGACTGTGAGACGGAAAAAACACTCCATTCTGACCTTAAACCACAGACTCAACTGCAGTAACTTATTCTGCTTGTTGACGACATCATCCAGACTCAACAGCTTAATTCCTCAAACCATTTTACAGAATCCGTCGTCAGGCCGGCGTTACGCAAGTGACCCTCACACACACATCTGCTCCTGATAGACCCTCAATCGGGCATCCGTCATTGTGGAGCAGAAGGAAACACAAACATACAGAGATATGTAGTTTGTGGACATCTTATTAGTGTGGGCGAATGACCCTGAACATTTCATCATGTTCTAGAGACGGGACAGAAACAGCAATTTGCGTGACAATGTTTTAGTTTTAGATCTGGATTTGTTTGTGTGTTTGAACTGGATTGGACTCCTTATCTAGCTGAACATACAGTATCTTTCTTTGTGCGACACACCTCCTGCGGGGACACACACTACACACTATTGTTGGGCACTATCAAGGTCAAAGGTTTTTAACGCTGGAGTCACACCTAAAAACACTGAATTCAGTCTTACTTAAACGTCATCAAAGAATTTTAATCTCCTTGTTGATTGATTAGCATTCAAACAGAGAAAATGTTCATCCATCACACAACACCTGAACTTTACATTTAGGTACAGTCTTCTCACACGCCAGTGTTATAAAGTTCTCGCACTAATTACCTGGCCGAGCCAACATATTTAAACTTTGTTCCAGAGTAACGCTCGGCCTCTATGAAAGAAAAAGACATTGGTTGACAACACCGACGTCCTAAAGAGCAAAGGTCGTTACACACAGGCAGTGAATCAGAGCAAAGGGTTTTACATCATAACTAATGGCAGCAAAACAAACTGATGACTCTGCCACGGAAACAATATGTGTTGCTCAATAAGCTGCTGTTTCAAACACGAGGAACACGCAGGCGGACCGTTCGCCTGTATCAGTATGTAATAAAAAATAAAACCAGTTCACGTTCTCTGTACTCTACTACATGTAATGCTTATCTTGTAGGGATTGACTTGGGGTTTGTGTGTCTGCAGGGGGGAGACAGACGTGGTGTCAAGGGTCAGCAGCCACAGGCACTTTAGATTGAATTGCATCACGTAAGTGAAAAAGGCTTATTTGCATCTTGCCCCCCCCGGGGGATTTATAGCCTCACGAGAACACTGATGAAGATCAAAGAAAGGCTGTGGTCACTAAACACAAGGCCGGCTACGGGATAACACACATATATTATTATTTTATATATATATATATATATATATATATATATATATATATATATAATAGTATATATATATAATAATAATAATATATATAATAATATAATAAATAATAATAATATCATATATATAATAAATAAGTACTTGAGCAAAAGTAGTAATAAGAGTAAAAGTGATTGTGCATTAAAATAATGGAGAGGCAAATTATACTGAAAGTAAAAAAATCATTTACATTTTTTGGGACCATATGTTGTTATGTTGTTGTATGCTGTTATGTAATCTATATATATATATATATATATATGTATATTGTCATCTCAGGTAGATTACATAGCAGTATGTGCAGGTGATTAACAGCTTCATCTCACCGGCTGATACCACAGAACATATTTCAGACCTTGTTCGGCTCCATCAGCCCGACGCGGACCTCCCGAGGACTTCGGACGCGGTGTTGGTGAAAAGCACCGTGGAGGGAAACAGGAATCTGTGCAGACGAATCATCGTTACCACGTGAATGCTCGCGGGCATCGCCCCCCCCCCGCGCGCCCGCCCCCTCCATCGCGCCGCACGCTCGCGCCGCTGTATAAAGAGGCGCAGTGTTCTGCTGCACGGAGAAAGCTCAAGCTCTCAGGTGAGTGTGAGGAGACGTTTCTCTTCTTATGGAGAGAAAGTATCCAGAACCTCGTTGTGCTGCTCAGTCGAACCATACGAAGCGATTTTTCCTTTAAAGAAACAAACAAGCCTATGGAAGAATTCTTGCTTAAATTGTAGTTTCGCTATTGGAAGAAGTAATGTCTGCCTCGCCGTGTTTCTTTCCTTTGTTTGGGTGCTTACCTCTGCACTCTTTAATTCGCAGGAGTATCTGTAAACCCAACCATGAAGGCTGTAGCTCTGATCCTCGCTCTCGCAGTCATCACTGGTAAGTTGGTCTACCACTGACCACACTTATTCTTTTATGGCTTTCTGTATATTCATGCTTCCGCGGTTCCCACGATAGGCTGCAGCGCTCGCGTTGTGCGCCAGGCTGATGCCACCGTGAGATGGGAGGACACTGTGGATCGCTTCTGGCAGTATGTCTCTGACCTGAACCAGAAGGCTGATGTGGTCGTGCGGGACCTGAAGACCTCTCAGATCACCAGGGAGCTCGAGTACGTACACTTTATCATTCTCTTACCATGTTGTGTTCAATAGGTAGGGATTTGTTGTTTCAGTATCTCCACATGCTCCAATGTTTTCCCTTTCCTACTTCTCCCATTTACAAAACTTGAATTGCAACCTTGAACTATGGTTAAAGCCCAAATTTGACGTCTGACCATCTTGTCCATCTGCTTCCAGCACTCTGATCACCGATACCATGGCCGAGCTGGCAGCGTACAGAGATGACATCAATACCAAGCTGACCCCGTACGCCGATGGCTCCACCGGACAGCTGTCTCAGGACCTGCAGCTTCTGGCCAACAAACTCCAGAAGGACATGGTGGATGCCAAGGAGCGCAGCGCCGTGTATCTGGGCGAGCTCAAGACCATGATCGAGCAGAACTCCGATGATGTCCGCGGCCGCATCGGCACTTATAGCCACAAGCTGAAGAAGCGCCTGAACAAGGACACTGAGGAAATCCGCAGGTAAGCAAAGTGAAGTTTGAGACTTTATCAAACTTTTTTTTCTTCACACAAAATCTATATGTCCGCTTCCTTTCCTCCCGTCAGCGCCGTGGCCAACTACCTGGGTGAGATCCAGTCCCGCACCGTCCAGAACCTCGACACCGTGAAGGAGAACGTTGAGCCCTACGTCCAGCAGGCCGGTGACACCGCCAGCAAGAAGCTGGCCGACATCTCCACCATCCTGGAGTCTCAGGCTGAGGGCATCAAGACCCAGCTGGAGTCCACCGCCCAGGAGCTGCGCACCTCCCTGGAAGGCAAGATCGACGAACTGACCGAGATGATCTCCCCCTACGCCGTCCAGATCCGCGAGCAGATCGAGAACATCATGGACAAGGTCAAGGAGACCTCCAGCTCTTAAAGAAAGACTCTCTTAATGTCATGCTACCGATGGGGGAAGAGAGTGACTTCTGACATTTCCATTTGGGTGCTCTTTTGTTCCGGATAAGGGGGGTGATGAGATGAAGCGTGAGTTGCGTCTTTGAAGGCCATCAGATAAACGTCTCTTCTCTTATTACCTCCCTTGATCACTGAACACAAGCACCCCGTCAGTAAGGGCCTTTAAACAGGAAACATTTCTGGCAATATGCTTTGCTTTTCTACTTTTAATCAACAGTTATAGCTAGCAACCCACCCGCCAACGTTTTGTATTGAGCTTCCTACATTTTGTTTGGTTGTCTACAAGCTGTCCTCATTGGGGTGATCCCATCCCTAAATGCACCAAACGCAAGTGTCTTTCTTTTCAATAGATGCACTGAATAATGATTGTGATGGAAAGAGGAGGAGGAGGGGGGGTGTTTTTTGAGAGGTGAACCACTAAAGTACCGTTCTGTATTCTCTGCGTTTTTTGTTTGTTGTGCTTCACACAGAAGAAGATAAACTCGATGCATCAGTGAGTGTAATGCTGCCTGTCCGTTCTTTAGTCTGAATGTTGTGTCCCTTGTGTGTCACGTACCCACCATGCTGCTCACTGCTCTGCACACAGTGCGAGTGAATAAAAAGTTAGAAAAGAAGCTCTGGTTCCACCGTTTGTTGGTCTGATCAAGCACAAATGTGATATTTTATCTGAGAACGCGTTCCGTTACACCAACAACTAGACTTCATGAAGCTATTGTTGTTCCATTGTACATTTGGTCCCTAAAGCTGCTGAAAATATCTCTAATGACTAGCAAGTGTGCTCACTTTTTCATCACCACCCATCACAGTAACAATGGCTGCAGGACTAATCATGCAACAGCACTTATAAGAAGTTAATGGCCTAATTGTACCACGGCCCTTTCTGAATCCTGCCTTTCTACAGAAGGAATGGCTCTTGAACCCAATCCTCTTACCTTCTCCCTTTGCCCAAACCCCACCACCCACTGCCTGCAGTTGTGCCAGTCCCGACTCGTAGAGATCGGTTCCCCAGATTCCCTTCATCTAATCAGGAACACTCTGTGTCCTAGATTACATTAATGTTGACTCTGTCATCTCTGCCTTTATCTCGGCTTTTAACCCACGCATCAGTGCGTGTATACACAGCTTTGCTCAGACATGCCGATAAGAGATATTCATATTTGTCAAAGTGCCCACATGCAAGCACAAGTTTGGAAGCATGAGTCTCCTCCCATGGTTAAGATGCATAGCATTGAACTGCTTTGTAGGTTCATTTGTAGTCATTTCTTGCATGTCGTGTCTCTCACCGACATAGAAACTTAACTTTACGTCCCTGTAGAAGTTGCAACGGACCCAAATTATGACATTTACAGATCGCTACACATCTGGATCCCCCAAGGGCGAAAGATGCTGCAGGTCCTGAACTCGGACCCGATCGGTCTAAATGAAAAAATGAACATGCTTATCAAACTCAGCAGGAATGTTCCTTTGAAGTGAAGGGCAGAGGCCAGTAGAGGACACCATTTGTCCCTCCATCGTCTCCCTCCATTCCTCTGAGCCCTCCGCTGGGATCCATGCTACACAACGTTGCAGCTGTGTTTTCTTTTTTTGGAAGATTTAAGCAAACCGTGTTTGCTTCATGACAAAACACACACGCAGTGAGTTTCCAGAGCAGAACACAGATGTTTTAATCAACTTGAGTCAAGGAGATGCTTCAGAACGACTTTGGGGCAGCCGTCCCAGGATGGAGGTTTGGAGTTGGCAGCGGACTGCAACATCACCATCTAGGCCGAAAATGGACTCGACACTTGGATGCCCCCTCACCCCCCCTCACCCCTTCTATATCTTCACATTTTTTAACTTTTTCTGCGCTTACAAATAAAGGCAATAATCTTAAAGTTGTGCCTTGAAAATGAAGGTAAATATAGATATAGATACTTAAATAGTATTGGTATGTCTCTCAAAGTATTTGCTCATTTAAGCTTCTTTCGTCAACAACGGCCTCTTTTCTCTGACAAGAAAACATGTTGACCCTTTTATCTGGGCTAAAGGGCACTGCATGTCAAATGAAACCGCGGTGTTTGTCATCACTTCTTTTCAGGAACCAGTGTTCATTTGGAAAATAACAGACAAGTGAAACACCGTCTTTAAACTGTGTATTGTTGCCGGGATCAGTCATGGATGAAAAACAGGAAAAACACAATCATCTTGCCGGGTCAGCACTTCTGCTCCGTCTGTTCCTATAGGGTGTCTGCGCTGTGAGCGCTGCCCAGCAGCTTTTAAAAAGTCCAACAATCTAGCAGCTGCTAGCTCGCCCATGACTGCAAGTAACCTTTCCAAAACAACCCATGCAGAGATTTTCCCTCTTATCGCAACTCTTTTATTCTTTCCGTCCTTTCCCGCCCCGTCAGAGCTGGCACACAACACAAGTCACCACAGGAGCCCTCGGGCCAAACACAAAAACAGCCTTTTTGTAAGCTTGTTATTGCCAATTGGGAGCACGCGAGACGTGCACTTTCACGCCCGATGCCTCCTGCAATTATTCGAGAGGAACTTAAATGCACGCAAGCACAAGCTCATACATAAAACCCGCCGGCCACTTCATGACAAAAGAGATTTCATCTTTCAGCCACACGTGGGTGTCGAGGCCTGTTAGGGCTCATTCAACTCCACTGTAGGCTGCTATTCATCACAGCGATAGGACATTTGCAACCAATAGGCCAGCGGCCCGTTACAGCAGACCCCTCGGTGTGAGAGGAGATATGAGGGGTTACTGCAGTTCAACCAACTGTATTGTTGTTCTTGTCGCGTGTTAACTTACGAGGCGGACCACATGTGGTTTGGTCTGACTCACTTCCCTTTTGAGAAAGGGAAGGTATGCAGACATCAAATGAGGTGACAGGGTGCTCAGTAGGGAAGTACATGGAAAATTACACCAAAAGGGAACCGGAGATTCCATTCAAACAGTCTGCTTAAGAGTGAAATATAGTGACTTTGTCCCATAAGCAAACGTATAAGTTTAAGTCTTCACAATCAGCAGGGTTGGCCAAAAGAACAAGGAATCAACTATATTAGAAAATGTAACTTGTAATGTAAGTTAAATGTTGAATGTTTACCTAAACTACATTTATTTGAGAGGCATATTTACTACGAGATGTTTTAGATGCAAGTCATTTAGCTGACGCTTCATGCATTCATATCCTTAAAGGGAAACAACACCCCAGGCACAAAAGGTCAAAATATGTGACGTTCAGATATTATCACGAAACCGATTATTTACATTAAGACGAGTTTTGTATTGCAATTGTTCTGAAAATGTAGAATAAACCAATAGGACGTGATCTTATTGAATATTTGCTAATTACATTTGTTTCCACATAATCTGCATTGGATAACATTGTTTTAGGAGAAATCTACAGAGGCAAATAGATAAAGTGTGGATAAAGTGTGGAAGTTTCTTCCCTTAAAGAGATTTTTTTGTTATTCTCGGCTTAATGTGAGATTTTACTTTCCAGTTTTTTAACTCAGCAAAAATAAGCTTCACATTAGGAGTACAATTAAAAAAGTACAATATAACGTCACATATATTCAATCATTATTAATTATGATTGCATATTACAATAATATAACACAAACATCTGTGTGGTAATTATTAGCCTTTCATTTGTATTGTTTTGTATCTATTATTTCTCACACCATCGCAAAGGTACAAAGCATATCTCACTATCAACGGAATCATTTTATCCTGAAGCAGTGAAGTCACCTGATCTGGTTTAACCTGACCAGGGACTGAAGCCTGTGAGAAGCACTTTAAGTCCAAAGGAGCTTCCAAATAGCTCAGGTCTGCTGGTTTTAATCAGCGCTGAACTATGCTCCTCCTGCATGACATCGCACATTATCTATTGTTGCTGAGGGATTCAGTCTGATCATGATTCAATTCATTTAAATGTGCAACAGAGACACAGTGGTGATGATAAATGGATAAATAGTCTCGCCCTCTTCTCTGTGATTAGATCCTGCACAGCTCGCTGTGACCTTTCACCCCACCAGCGCGCTTCCTATAACCGCATTTACAAAACGATGCAAATATATGCTTGTAACTCATTGGCCAACAGCCTGTGTATCTTTTAATGCAATGGCCAAATCAAGAGGGCAGCGATGCCTCAAGGTCTCCACGTGGACATGTTGACTGAAGTCTGGCGCTACGCGTCAGCGAGCGGGTTTATAAAGAGGGACACACTTCTCCGCTCAAACAAACTCCTGCCGTGTCGTCCTCTGAGTAGATCAACAGGTACGTTCACTGGCACCACTGTCTGGACGGAGAACGCGTCTCTGTCCTCTTCCCGCCGCGGGACGCACACGTAGTGAGATAGCGGGATTTTACACTTTGAGTTTGAGTTGGTAAATAAGGGAACTGTCCGCTCGGAGTGGTGCTGACGCGGCGCCGCTTCTCTCTCCGGGTGCGCGCGCGCGCGCGTAAAGGTGTTTAACCTGTCCTCTTCCTTCCCCTCCAAAGATCCAAAGCCAAGATGAAGCTGTACCTCGCCGTGGCCGTGCTGATGCTGGCTTTTGTCGCGTACACAGGTAGGTGTCTCTAGAATTACTGCGAAGTTTGCGCGTTCGTTGTCTCCCATAGTGGGTAACGTGACCCCCCCCCCCCCCCCCCCCCCCCCCACCCCCCACACACAGAGGCGCAGGACGCGGAGCAGACCGTCGAGCAGAGGTTCAATAGGTTCGGAGAGCAGGTGGCGGAGGTGAGCAAGGGCCTGGCCGAGAAGGCCAAGACCACCTTCGAGGAGATATCCACCAGCCAGTTCGCAGAGGACACCCGGTAAGCGCGCACGCGCACACGGGGGATAATTAGGCAACACGTGTACGTCCACACGCACGTCTGTGTAACACGTTGTTTGGCTTCTCCTCCCCAGGAACTGGTTCCAGACGCAGTTTGAGAGTTTGAAGTCTAAGTTGTCGTAAGCAAACCAGTAGACCCGTCCCCATCTCCAGCCCCATCTCCAGCCCCCCCCCCCCCCCCCCCCCCACCGACCCCCTGCACAACAACAGCAGCCCATCGCTATGCTTCTATGTGCATCCTGTGTTTGCATCAGTATTTCTCATTAAGAACTTCTGAATGTACTGAATCAAATAAAGGACACACGTTCGACTCACATGTTCCATGACTGCAATTCATTTCCTTCCAGTTTTTAAATTCCTTAGTCCTTCAGAGCTCTAAGATAAAACTAGATTTCACAATATATGATAAATTGATGAGTTAAGAATATTTTCAAATGATTTACTTTTTAGATAAGAAGTGTTCTTACTGTGGTTTTCCTTATAAGTTTTCTTTAAACAAGATTTAAACATTTAGTTCTTCCTTAGAAAAGTTAAACTTGTAAAGGAACAAACATTGAAGCCAATTAATTGGTTCATTTATTATTCTAAAATATTAGAGGCAGACAAGTAGATTTTAATGAAAGCTGTACTTCCATTCTTTGTATTATTGAAGAGACACAACTCTTCAGACTCTACCTCAATGTCACTACCTAAATGATTAAATCCCTCGATAACACATTTACATAACTAAACTGGGTAAAGTAAGTAAAACTTAAAGCTACTTGGTTATTGAGGAACACAATCTAAGACCAACATGAAACGAGGTTCTTTATTTCTTACTGAGTGCACGACTCAGACACAGTTTCCAGGCCTGTATTTCAATAAGTCAGCTCCCTCAATCACAGTGTCCTTGTTTAAAAAATCAAGGTGCATCATGATCAAAACCACTTTTCTTTCTTGTGAAAACAACTTAAAAGCAGACCGGTATACTTTTATAAAAACTAACCATTGCTGGAACGAAATCGCATTGCCTTTTTAAAGTTTTTTTTGTTGTATTTCACTGAAACATTTTGTAAAGGAGCTTCCTGGACTCGGCTGGACAGGGGTCTGTGATAAAAAGCAGAAAGCATTATTCACACGATAGACATCGTGGAGGAAGGTAAAGAGAGCTCCGAGGAGCTCTGAGAGTCAGTGCTTCCAGGTCCACGGTCATGTTCCCTGGTTGAATCCTCCAGGTTGGGAGTGAGTCACTGGGATCAAGAACCTTGTTCATGAGCGAAGGTAAAATGGAGATTGATTGGTTTCATTTCATTTCGGAACAAAACTCCGCCGTAATGAGCTTCTCACGTGGGAATGCTCAACCTGAGAGATGCTGCTCTTTCAGTTCGAAAGGTCCCAGGTGAGGGGGCTCCTTTATCTGATGTGGAAGCCTGCGGGACGTCTCCCTGTAGAGAATGTCGGGTATGCCCAAATGATAACAGGCCCGGGGGAAGATCTAGAACCATCTGGGAAGATGGAACATCTCCTCTGGCCTGGGAACACCTCGGGGTCCCATGAAAGAGGAACATAAGCAAGATCACCTCGATGAGTTGACGGACAACCGTTTGATGGGTTTAAAGTACTTTGACCATATTTATACTAGGGTTGATATCGTATTAATGGGCTCTGAGAGATCGTTAAATCAAAGAACAGCTCGCAGCTTCTGCGTCAACAGCTGATACCAAAGGGCAAGTGCCAACAGAGCTGCTTTTGTGCCATTTCACAACTCCTGGGCTAAAGTCACTGTTTATGCTGAGTTAATGATCCACCAGTTGTCCCAGAATGCGTTCCTGTTAAGAGAACAGAGTGACAGAGGTAAGCAGCCGGGGTTCAGGGGTCACAGATTAGGACGCCGTTGCCTCAGTTGTGTGGGCTGAAATTGGATTTAAATCACTTTCACTTGACTTTGGTTCACATTTTTATATTTTCCATGCAGTCGTATACTACGTAAAGTGTGACCCTTAACATAATTCTATTCTCATTATTCTATTTTGGATTGATTCAATTTACACAGTTTATAATACGACTTTTCTGATGTATACTTGCAGGGACACACACGTCTTTAACACACTGAGGGACAGTACAGGTGTGTAAAACCAAACACACTGTGTAAAAACAAGAAGATGTCTGTTAAGACAGCTGCGATCCGGTCTGTGCGTCGCTGTTATGAACTCTAACATCAACACAAGTGTTGCATTATTCCCGTTGAGAATGTTCTGCAAGGCTGGAACATAAGAACATTTATTCGATTTTGTGGTGGACTCTGCCCACAGAAATGTTTGATCCCCCCCCCGGCCCCCCCGGCCCCTCCGTCGCCCACTCTTCTAAAAATCATGGCGCTATTGCAAGAAGAGAGACTTTGACTGGCCTGTGCACATATCAGCCCCCGCCAAAGGGTTTGAGGTATCTGATCCAAAGGGCACTCGGACAGTTAGTGAACTCAGCTAATGTTGATCTTGAGAAGATATCGAGGGTTCAAGATCGGCAGATCGACCTGCTAACATCGTGATACGGACGACATTTAACGAGGAGAATAAAAGCTCATCCGATGCTTTCATGTGACTCGTTTCATTAAAAACTCAATTTAAAATGTCCAAATGCGTCCACGTGTGTCTCTGCATTTCCAGGCTATGTTTGGTCTAAGGTCTGACCCAACTTAGTCAAAGACCCGTTGCTTTGCTGTCTCTCGGACCTTTGTCAATAAAATGATTTTTAAAAAAACACACAGAGTGAAGAGTCACCCGATCCGGACCAATGTTCAGGCTGTTGTGTTCTCTTAATACAAATAGAAAGGCTGGATAACATCTCATTGATTCAGCTTCTGTTGACCAGAGCCGGAGGAAAGGTAAAAATATCACTCATCCCGTTGCACTTCTTTCTGCTGGATGTTAACAAATTGTTACGTTAAATTAACTTGACATTGTGATATTTGTACATATAATGTACATAATAAATATAAAACACATGTATAAACTGGTAATAGTTGTGTTTCTCACGGCAGATGCATCTGAAAGAAGTTGTTCTCGGTGTCGTCTTGCTGATGCAAGGTGTTTTATTCTACGAGCCTCACTCTCAGCTCCCTCACTTTCTCAGCTCGTCGTTTCTTTTGCTATTTCCTGACTGACAAACGTCCCCCTCTGCAGCGTGCGGCCCGCTTTCGGCCCAGACCCCGATGTCCGGCGTGTCTGATGCTGAACCGCCGACGGACCCCCCGGGGTTACTGCGGAGGCTGGCGCAGAAAACCAGGTACCGTTACGAGCACGATCAACGCCGCCACTTCTGAGCCACGTTTTACATCCCTCGGTGAACTCGTGCATCTCACAGGGAAGTCAACGCTAAAGTCCAGGACTTGGGGGCACCAGTGATGGGCTTTATCGGTGCTTACTACGAAGACCACATCCAACCGGTGGCTGAGAGCTACGTCGAATGGGCCTCTAACCTCAGGAGCTCCATGCTGGATAAGATCCAGATAACCATTGGCAACTACTTGCCACTGTAGGCAATAATAAAACTGTTGTACCTCACAGATGTATGCATGTTCTGACCAGATGGCATATCTGCCGATGCTGCAAATAAAGTTTGAACCAATCATTGAGCTCTGCAGGTTATTTTAAATACAGAAGGAATAGAGAAGGAAAGAAGGAATACAGAAGTATAGTTACTTGGTGTCAACGGGCACTTTACTGAACGAAATACTGAATTATTCAGTTTAGCTGTTCAATTAATTGTTACGCTTTTTTGAGGCTGCAGGATTCTCCCAAAATCTAGAAGTATATGACAAATGAAAATAAGAGAGAAAATAGAACAAATAAAACCCTGTGAGGTTACTGTCCCAGGTTATGCAGGTGAGAGGTGAAAGCAGGAATCCCAGCATGCATTGCTCTGGGCGCCGTAGACCCTTTCCAGACGCGTGCTGGCGACTCCATCTGCAACAGACATTACATCACACGTCATTTAGCTGACGGCTTTTATCCAAGGCGACTTACAATAAGTGCATTCAACCACAGGGACACCGACATCGTCAAACGATTCTGATTAGCTGTTACAGTTTGATCGCCACGAGTCAATCAACTCAAAATCCTTTTGACACGTGTGGCGTAACGACTTGGGACACGCATGCAGCAGGACTTCATTCCAACTCACAGCTACACGCGGTGCTATCAGCAGGGCTCCAAGTGCCATATGAATACAGATAAACCGTCTTTTGAGGAACATTGCATAAGTCATTTCAACATATTTAAAGTGAATATGATGTTCACTGGACTTTGTTTAGGCGAACAGCATGCATGTCAGTGTGCATGTGCACACACATGTGTGTGTGTGTGTGTGTGTGTGTGTTTGTGTGTGTGTGTGTGTGTGTGTGTGCTCATCAGATGACGTTTGTTTGCAGTCGCCCCCTATATCATCCTGTCCAGATGTGAGCTCCCAGTTACAGACAACTCACTTTCAGAGACGACTGTCACTTCTTGGATCCGTCCAACACAACCGCAGGTAATCCTTATTTCCACTGCTGCAGAGCTCATAGCTTCTCTTCTACAGAGACTTTTCAATAGATTTCACCAGAATTAAATACATCTTTGTAAAGCATTATTTGATTTTTTTGCATTAAGAATGCAGTTTCACCGCCGTGACTGTGTGAGGTTAAAGTGACAAACGTGGAAAAGAATATTGAATATCTAGAAAACCGAGGCTCTAAACTGAAAGTTCTTTTCTTCTTTTCTTTTGATTCAGACATGAACGCAAAATACGCCGTGGCGCTGATCCTCGCTCTGCAGGGTAAGAAAAGCTGCCAATGCAACTTATGGATGTCATTTTCAACTGGAGCTTTGGACGAGAAAAAATACAAAGTATAGAAATCAGTTGAATCATTGTTTTCTTCAATCCTTTTCAAGAAGGATCAAATGTAACATGTTTGTCATTGCATTTGTTGAAACAATTTAATGAAAAATACCTAGATTTACCAAGTTAGCATGCAAGACAAGGATCTTTTTAAAAACAAATTAAATACTGGTCAAATAAATCAAAAAGTATTATGAAGATATGCAAAGTACCTTTTCTTTGGTTCTTTGGTTGTTCTGCAAAAGCAATAATTCTGATCAAATAAACGTGTCTCGATACACTTTTGAGTGTTCGTAACATTCTGGTTCTGTTCCAGTCTCCGTGTGCCTGTGTCAGCTGCCCGAACCCTCGCCGGAGCTGGTTCAAAAGTACGACTCGATGAAATCTGTCTTCTACCAGAGGCTGCTGACGGCTTTCAACAAGCTGCACGCCAGCGCTGTGGCATCAGCCGATAGCGGACCGAACGCCAGGGACTTCGTTGAGGAGTTGCGGGCCAAGCCCGAGTTCCAGGCCCTCGTCAAGGTGGCCAGGTGAGCGTTTGTCACCTGTCGTGAATCCCAGAGAAGTGTCCACATCAGCTGCACAGCTTCACGCATGGAGGCTACGGTTGGGATGGCTGCTGCTGCTGTTGCTGTTGTTGTTGTTGTGCAGATGTTGGTGTTAAATGATCTGCCTTTCCTGCTTTGCGCAGCGGCCTGGGCCAGGAGGCCGCCCCCCTGGTGGACAAGGCCCGTACGGCCGCTCTGGGGACATACGAGCACTACGTGCGTCCCCACGTCGGCCAGCAGCTGAGCGACAGCATCGACCGCATCAAGGTCTACCTGGACATGTTCCTGCCCACCCAGTAGAGCGGAGCGTTGTAGCGTGATAGACGATAGAAAGTACACCAGGTTAGGCTGAGAAGAGCGATGCACCATGCACGTGCAATCCTTTGCCTCTTTTCAAATCATAATTTTTTTGCCAAATCATGCAGAGTTAAAAAGTAAAGTGAACACCACCTACGCAAATTGTGCATGTACAGTATTATGTGTTTGATACACTAACCAAAGTCTCTGTGTGGTTGTGTATGAATATGTGTGAGTGTGTTCATTAAAATGGATGGAAACGATCTGAAATGTGCTTCTTCATCAATAGATTCAAGGTTTACTCTCACGGCTTCTTCCGTTCGTTCTTATTCATGAGCTCCATTAAACGCCGTGTTGCTCATGCGTCAATCTTATTTACAAATAATAAACATAATTATTAATGTACTACAAACATCAAAGTGCAAAACAGTCTTATTGAAGGAAAATGAAGGTGTTAAAGGCATCAGTTTTATTACGATGAGCGATGAATCATTGAAGCATTTTTACATTTAGTCATAATTATAATAATTATAATTGGTCATTGTAAACAGTGACACGCTGCTCTTCATTTCTGCCCCTTTCAGACATTCTGGTTATTATTTACTTTAGAGTTTATGAGCCAAGACGACTGATATCTGCATCCGTGTCTTTGTCTTCGTAAACTCGTCGTCTCTTCCATCAAAGCGCCGAATCAGCTGATTCAGTGAACAGACCTTAAGACCTTAAGCCCAAAATATGGGATCAGAGCGAAGACTCTGCCTTCACTAGTTCAGTTAACAAGATGATCGAAGCATTCTGAGAACGTTTATATGGAAATAAAACAGCTCAGTTATTTGCAGTTAGATTTCAAGAGTTGAAATCCATTTAACTAATACACAAAAGTACATAATTGTAATTGTAATTACATATATATTTCTATATGGACTGCCTCATTAATCTATTTAAGGATAAGAATGAATAATTATTCATTTGTGTATCTATTCAAAACTGTAAAAAGAAGCTCCTCGCTGAAGGATCTCACATATTCAGAACAAATAGATGCGGATTTTATTTAAAGAAAAGAATTTGGAAATAATGCTGTATTGAATTGAGAAAGATTTAGTGAATGTCACAATGAATCTATTGTGACTTGCACGTCTCCTGCCACTGCAAAGAAAAGTCAAAATATTTAGCAACTAGTATCATTATTATGTTACTTTATAAAGAGGAATACAAATTGTGTGAGCAGACCACAAACAGAAAAGGAACAAACCGACTTGTGTGCATCATTGATTGTTCCTCTGATCTAATGCATAGACAAGGGTGGGGGGGGGGGGGGGGGGGGGCGGGAGGGGTCAAAGGGATGGTAGCCTCCCGGCCAGGGGGGCACCACCCACCCGCCCAGGTGAGGACGAGGTGTGAGAGAAGACGCACCTGAAGCTGATCACCTGACGCGACTCTTGCTTCTGATCGCTGCGCTTACCACCAAACCCCCGGGTCACAATCACCCCAAAACGACGACCTCACGTGACCCCCAGCGTTTCATAACACATGTTTGGGCGGATGACGTGTTGTCGACGCCGCCGTGTTAGCAGGACTTAGGACTATTGTAACGTTGTGCGTCCGCTGCTGTCAGGGATCAATGGAAAATGTCTGATCTGGCTGCACTCAAAGGTGGCTAATGGGAAAGGTACCGACACAACGCCCCCCCCCCCCAGACCCCCAGTCCCCCCAGTCCCCCCAGCCCCCCCAGCCCCTGTGCCCATGACGCCCAACCAGTGGCTTTTGATGGTGTTTGAAGCGCCTCCGCGGTCCGATTCCCGTGTTTACAGAGAACAGCGATGTCTGCTTCATCAATACGCGAATGTCCCACACTCCCTGAAAGGCACAGAGCAGCTTTATCTTCCCCAGGATGCACTTTGGCTCTGGGACCAACGAGTAAACACATCGTGGCTCCTATATAAACAGGCCGGCCCTCCGGGGGCCTCTTACTCTGTCTCCTGAGGCGCGATACAGTGAGTACTGAACCTTTTCACTCCGGGGCCTTAAAAAGCACGACTTCTATGTTCGAAGATTTTACGAAAAATAATGTTCAACATGATTCTAAACCGGAAATAATGTTTTAGTTTTGATATTAATTAATTAAGTCCACACAGCAGCTCGTCTGAGCATCGAAGTGTAATGTCTCACCCTGGTGGATGAAGTGAGGTGAGCCTGCGAGTGTCTGTCTCTGTCCTCGTAGATACGAGCGGCAGTATGAAGAAGCTGCTGGTTGTCACCGTGCTGGTTGCCCTGCTCGCTCTCGGTAAGCGCGTCCTCTGAAAACACCGAGGGGATCGACGTGTGATAATATGAGTTACTCTGCTGATCGAAAAAAAAAACACCTCTGACCTGTTTTGCTGAAGGCGCCGAAAGCTTCCGCATGCCGAGGCAGGCCGAGGTGGAGGAGGACGAGGGCGCCCTGTCCAAGATCACGGGCACCTTCATGTCCTACTATGACAGCGCCGTCAACACGGCCAGCGGCTACCTGGACACCATCAAGGGCCTGAAGCTGGAGGAGAAGGCAAAGTAAGACCTCCTCAGAGACGGAGTCATTGATGCCGTGTGTGGATGCCGGTTTAAGCGCTTCTCTGTCCCACAGGAACATCTACAGCGACACCAGCACAGTCGTGAGCACCTACGCGGGCATTGCCCACGACCAGCTGTATCACATCTTTTACCAGAAGTAAACAAGAACCCACCTCCAGCCGCCTCGTCTGCCTTGTCGGACATTGTGAGAACTTTCAAGCTCCACACGCTTCCCCCCCCCCCCCCAAAGCCTTAGAACCCACAAAGGACGCTTTCTTGGGTGAATGAAGAAAACCACCCGACAGGGACCGTGATCTTGCTCAGAGGGACGCGTTGGTGGTTGAGAAGCTCAATGCAACTCGTCCAGAACCATCGGGTTTCTCCTCGGGGGCCTCAGACACAACCGGCCGTCCAAATAATACAAATCATTTAATGCTCTATCGCCCCCTACTGGTGTCGTGAGTCGTCCCTCATCTGGATAAAGTGAAATATTTTTGTGTCATTTCATGAAATAAAATATTTATGCCAGACACTTGTGCCTGTGGTGGATACATGTGAGTCCAGGAGGTGAATTGTCCACGCGTGAATCTGGAACGAGTTACTCTGCTTTTATCAACCGAGGCAACAACACAACAGAGAGGCTTCTGTTAATTAATAATGGATGAAAAAAAAAAAACGACATCACAGAGACGAACGAAGAAAACAAAGACTGAGGTTTGTTTGGAGGATTCTGACGAGTGATGTTGTGTTAGTTCATAAATCTACAAGAATCTCCTTGTTACGCAATATGCAGGAAACACTCTCGACTCTGATCACACGCACCAGTAATTACGACTCAGCGGCACGTTCACGTCCTCCAGTGTGCGGCCTCCGTTTCCCCTGTTTCACAATCTGGAGAAGAGCTGCACTCGACAACGTGTCAAACGTTGTCCCTCAGCTGGAGACTGGGATCAGATTTGGCTTTGACGCTAATTTCATTTTACTCACAATCATCTGAGATTATTTGGATTCCCCCTCCAGGTTACTGGGGGGGGGGTTTCCTTCTTTAATTAGAGCTCTTCATTTGAATGCTCCGTAGCTGTCAGACATTGAGGGATGTTTTGTGAAGGAAAGGAATCATTGGTTGTTTCGTTGCAGTTATAATCTTTGCCTTCATTGTGCTGTTATAGATAGATAGACAGATAGATAGATAGATAGATACTTTATTGGTCCCTCAAGAGGGAAATTTTGGTATCACAGCAGCATGTACAGGGAAGAAAATAGAATAAAAAGATACACATTATATACAATATAATAAGAGTAATATTAAATTATTAAATTAAATTAAATTAAATAAACTGAAACAAAAGAATAACCTTCCAAAAGAGGCAATAATAATAATTTGTAAAAGGAGAAGAGGAAAAGCAGCAGCATCACAGCTGTGCAGGGTTGTTATTGTCGTTATTTAGCCAGGGATGATTTATTGTAGAGAGTTATTGCACTGGGCAGGAATGATCTCGTTGTGGAAGGAGTCTGTTGGAGAACGTGCTCCGCTGTCCCTGCAGCAGGTGGTCAGGATCCTGTGTTTTGTGTTTGGCTGTTGTTTAACGTGTGGACTCCAATCCACGAGAACCGGAGCTCCTGAGAGCTCAACCAGCTTTGCGTGGCTCCACCATAGAATTATTTATCGACGGAAACAAAATTTATTCAGAGACTCAAACGGGACAAGGAAAAATAATAGCAAATATCTGGGTTTACTGAAGGAAATCTGGGATGAACAAAGACAATCGTCCTCCTACTGAACAGCAGAGGGCATAATGTCTCCACCTCGGCCTCCGTCATCGGGGTTCGTTCCGTTGGTTGATTACGGCACCATGAGTCGTTTTAGAGTGCACCATAAAATGTCTGTGCAACACTTTAAACTGTAACTTCAATCTCCTTTATGTCTGAACACTGTCTCTCAGGCACCGTGAGACGGGTGGTCTTTGTCCCCTGAAAACGAGACGCGTCACTCAAACTCAACATGCTGTTTAGTGGGTTTAATTCTCCCGGAGAGATAAAAGGCCAAAGCAGGAAGCCACGAACAGGATGTGACATCACTTCTCTGTCTCAACGTGTCTCAGTGTGACTCGCGGCCATTGCAGAGCTAACAAGGAAACGTCCTGTTTCAATGAAAACGCCAAAGTCACTAATTAAAAGAGGTAGACCTTGAAAATAGTATTTACAGGAGGTGTAGCCCTTAATGCTCCAACAAGAGAAGTAAGTAACCGACCTGAAGAGGCGGAAGAAGCCTCTGACTGGCAGACCGATGAGTGACGCGTCACAACGCTCTTCATTTTAATGGCATGAAAACTCGGCTTTTCCCTTCAGCCAATTAAGCCGGGCGGCCTCATTTGTGGCGTCAAAAGGGAAACTCTCGGGCCGCGGGTTCATACAATTACTCACGAGCGTTTTGAGGGCCGCCTGAAGTCGTGCGAATCCAACGCTCGGGTAGGAAGCAAACTCGAAATTGTAGATATAAACAACAACAAAAAAATAAATGTCAAGTGTTCAGGCCCTTTATGTTTTATTCATGAATCGTTCTCCGCGATCCCTCATTTTCCCTCATTTGCTTCAGCTGAAGAGTTTCCCCAGCTGGCTAATAGCTGCGCCGCTAATTAGCTGAGATGTTCTCCGGGAGGGCGCCACGATTTGATCATGTGACAGCGGGTGTTTGTGTTGTTCCTCATGTCGAACGGCAAAACCACGAGTCAACGCAGGAGGACAAAAATGACGTTTAAAGCTCCTCTAATCGATGTTTTTCAGAACGAGCATATTAATGCAATCGGACAGATTGAGGCGACCGGCTTTCTTCTGGCGATCAGGCAGCTGTTTTCTGTAAGATGCCCCATTAAAACTGCAAGATCAAACCCGTCAAACAGCAGCTAGTAGCTCCATGACACGTTCGTCAGGTGACCCCACGTTGATTTTAACGTTGTCCCTCTACTGCATTAATGGGAAGCACCACTGGAGGGGGGTAAAGCCCCAGGAACGCAGGGGGGGGCCACAGAGGCGCCTTTTTCCTGCTGACGGGGGGGACGTGAACGTTGCTATCTTAACGGCGCAGAATGTACGCGGTGGCGTACTTCGCGACTTCGCCGACGTGCCGAGTACAAAGAAACACACACTCACTCATGCTTCATACACAAGAACACACACACACACACACACACACACACACACACACACACTTACATGCCAAGTGACTGGCAGCTGTGTCCATAATCGCCCACGCAGCTGAACGTAGGGGCCGCTCTGCCATCTGTTACCAGGGCCGCCTCCCCCTAACCGCCCCCCCCCGGGCCCGCTCGCTCTGCGGGAGACAGAGGTCACACTCAGGGGTCACTCTAATAAAAATGCAGTGGTTTAGGTGGTGCAGAAGGTGCACGACACATTGAAATGTAGGCCGACCTGTGGAGGCCAGATGCATCTTCCTGCAACTCCCACTCAGAATGTAATGGACCGACACGAGGCGTTTGTTTGTTTGTCTTCATCAGATGTTTGGAGTGATTCTAGCGCTCCGCGTCTGCATGTTTATTTCTCCGCTTCACACACAAACACACAAACACTCACAGAGTCAGAACCCTCTCTCAGAGTTACCATCCTGGGCTCACGTTTGTTATCACTCCCTGCCTCCGCCTTGCTGGGGACCCTCTCCCAATTTGTCAAGATCCTCCCCTCACCTGTTCCTCTCTCTCCCGGCTCTCAGGACTCGCACTCCCTTCTTCCATCAGCGCTCCATCCTCGGTGGCACACGAGGCCGAAAAAGTCACCAACGCACACTCAGACCTTCAAAATGATTCTTATTTGTCTTTCTTCCACAGAACTGACAGGTCTTTTCACAAAGATGTAAATTAACATGAGGGGGGGGGGGGTGGTCTTGCATGTGTGCGTGTGTGCGTGTGGGAACACACTGTATGTGTGTGTGTCTGTTCAGTGCCTGACGGCTCGTTGAGAAGAGCACAAGTCAATCAAGCCGGACCCCCCCCCCCCCCCCCATCCCTCCCTCCCCCCGTCCCATCGAGACCTGCGGCTCATCGGGGGAGATAATTAGACTGAAGAGCTTTAATGATGCTAGCCTAATAGCTACAAAGCACAGTGCGGGGCGGCGGCGTGCGCGCGTGCGTGCACATCTGTGCGTGCACATCTGGCAGCGTGACGCTGTGGAGGCAGCGGTGAGTGAGCGAGTGATTAAAATGATGTTTTGTTAACACTGAGTTTATGAGGGTGTGTGTGTAGGGGGGGGTATGGAAGCTGATGGGATAATGACTGTTATGGCTATCAGCCTCCATCCCACACACACACACACACACACACACACACACACACACACACACACAGTCAGGTTGTGTGGGATAAAAGCAAGTGTGAAACTGGGAGACAAACAGAGAAGGTGGGAGGAGGCGTTACGCTTTCGTATTGGAAATGGCAGTGAATTTAAATGAGCACTTTGGAGGACGAGAGCTGTTAAAGCTAAACGCAGAGACAAAGAATGCTTACATATAGGGCGTGGACACAATAATGAGAACATTTCACGCCACACACTAGCTTCACGTTTTAAACATCAACCTGAAACTGCTGAAAACAATAAAGCTCTCTGACGGTTTGAATAAAAGAATTGTTTACGCATACTCTTTTTCTCCATATATATATATATATATATATATATATATATATATATATATATATCAAGTTCATATGAACATGAATATGATATATATATCATATTCATGTTCATATGAACTTGATTTCATTCGGTTTTAAAGCACTCAATGACTTCAGCGTCCTACTTACCCACTTAGCATGCTGCCACGTTGCACTTCTGCACCACTTTGGAAAATACATTTTTAAAAATGTCTTTCATACCTTTCACTACTTCATCCACAGCTGGATTTTTTTTTGCCATCCAAATGGGAATCAAGCCTTTGTGCTGCGAAGACCTGAGCGAACACACACACACACACACACACACACACACACTCAGAGTGTCTCACACACACACATTTTCAGTAATGGTTTTCACAAAAAGGGGCCACGGCTACAAAGACGTGAACCCCACAGGGAATCCATTCGCCTTCCCGTGCAATCATCGTGCACTCACTCCTAAAAAAACACCACGGACCGGCGCCGTTGCCGTGGATACACATCGACGCATCGCTCCCTCTAACCGCCTCTTTTTTTTTTTTTTTTCAAATGTACCTTTTTCCCTCCTCCGGAAGACCCGTAATCCCCGCGGATGGGTTGGCGCTCCCGCTCCGCTGTACCAGAACACGCTCTTTCCTGCAAGGTTTTGTGTGAGGAGTGTGTTGCAGCGAGAAAGCTTCACCTGAGGCCTCAACAACAAAGGCCACACAAATGACTGAAATACACTGTGCGCGTAACGCACAACGGTCGGACGGCTGGCGGATGGTGGTTGGTTTCACCTCTTTGGTCTGGTGGATAACAGAGATTTGGGAGAGTTTGTAAATGTGAAGAGCAGACACAGCTTGTCAGGGCAGGTGATGTGGACGCCTGGGGCGGGGGGGTGTTTGGGGAGTAAATGTTTGACAACAACATGCTATTATAGTTGAGAGGGGAAGGGGGGGGGGGGGGGGGGGTAGTTGTTGAGTAAAGCCGGTTGATTCCGGTAACACGGTGTTCCACTCTGCTCCTTGTAGGAATGAGGGGCAGACGGCTGATTAACCGGAACGGACGGCGTGGACTCGGCTTTCTGTTGCTCTGCAAACGCAGGAAAGAGCATTTTTGGCACGCGAACAACTAAGCTTTCACTCCACTGGCTCCCTGGGAGCCTCTCGCACTTATCTAAAAAATGTCCTGTCTGCTGCATGAATCAATGCCTTTTTTTTTAAATTTGGGTCTCTCTGAACTTCTTCTGCTTCTGTATTTTTCTGCTGCTGCCTCGCGGATGAATAAATCGTTTCAAGTGCAGCATAAGAATTCTACTTGAAAAGAGAGAAATCCCCCCCCCCCCCCTCACCCCCCCCTCCCCCTCCGAGGGCCGAAAACCTGCGATCGCAGAACTCTTTGGTGAGTCAGGATTGAAGCAGAGCAAAAGTAGCAGAGCCAGCGCTGATCCACGAGGGCGGCGCCATGACCCCTGACCTCCCCCCCCTCGTCCTCACTGTAGCCAGCGGGCAACCTTTGAAACACGAAACGTAACCCCGCCCCCCTCGACCTGCGTGCCAAAGGTCGACTTTGCGAACGAATGCCTCCAAACTCTTCTGCGCCGCCGAGCACAAACACGGAAATAACACACACGTATAACGCACCGGGGGGGGCACGAGCAACACACACAACCAGTGAGGAATGTTTGCCCCCCCCCCTCCAGGTCAGGACCAGAGGAGCAGTGTTACGGTGTGTGTGGGGAGTGAATCATTTACACTAACACACACGCACATCTCACACAAAAACACTCTCACGCAACGCGTTGTGCTGCTGTGTGTGTGTGTGTGTGTGTGTGTGTGCGAGGTTATGCAGACCCACTTCACCTGATCCAGAAGGAAATAAAGTGGTCGGATAAGCAGATAAGAGCCCAGCTGAGATGAAATGCCAGGGCCTTCCCACACACACACAGACACACACTCACAGACACACACTCAGAGAAGAAGGAACCAACCCTGCGTCGTGTCTTCTATTCCTGCAGAGAGCGGCTTGATGAGACGCCGCGCGGCTGCTGGTGGCCGCTTCCATTAAAGGCGACGGAAGCAACGCGGCCAACGAACGGCGTGAAACAGAAACGCAGGTTCGAGGGCGAATAGACGAGGGGGGGGGGAAGGAGGCTGCTCTAAAACGCACCACAAGTCGTTCGCTGAAGATCCTGTTTATTTTCCGGCGGCAGAAGAGGCGACGCGACGGCAGATCCCCATCAGTAAGTCGGTGAAGCGCGTGAGAGTAATTACGGGGATCTCACGGGGACGCCTTAAGTCGCTCTCAGTGCCGCTGCCATTATTGTTACAACACACAAGGGAAACACAAACACTTTTCACAGCATGTGTGTGCGCGTTGCAAGCGTGATGGAGAAAGAGGAGCGTGTGAGCTTAGTGGATGCTGTGAATGCAACAACTGTTTTTCTCTGCTCTCTTTGTGTGTTTGCCTGCAGGTGTGCGTGTGTGTTTTTTTCAGGTGTTCTCTGAGTTTGGCAACAAGGTCAAGTGCAAAGAATGTGTTCCTCTTTCATTACGCTACGCAACTCGACATGCTTCAAGGTCTTTCAGGAGCCTTGGTTGCAAGTACACACACAAACACGCGCGCACGTTGTGGCAGAGAGTTGTGTAGCTCTCTGTGTGTGTCGCTGTGGGGGCTCCCACGTTTCTCAGTGCATATCATCGCCCCCCCAAAAAAACACCAGCGTGTGTGTTTTATTCTCCAGACAGCTGCCGTGCTGTAATGTTAGCCAGGGGGGGGCGGAGCCTGAGGCGGGGAAATGGGCGGAGCTCAGAAGTTCTCTGAGGATCTGATCTGCTGCAGCTGCTCCTCAGCTCCTGCAGGCTCTCTCTCCTCCTTTTCCCCTCTTTTCTTCTCGGGGGGGAAATTCCGTTTGGTTGCTGCAGTATTTGTATCCTCTGTTGGAACGGTGTGCAAACGCAATCTCCATCACCTGCCGCAAAGTTCACCTGGTGGTGACGTTCTCCAGCAGTTTTTTTGTGACACACTTGTTCCTTTGGTCCCGTTCAGCTCATATTTGTAGGTACTTGTCTTATAGTGAGTGTGGGACATCGAGTAGATCACCTTTTGAACGGTTTAACTAAATCTCGGAGTTGACCTCGGCCTGTCACGGACAATCTAGGTGACCTTTGACCCTTGTGCATTAGCTCAGACACCCCATGATGCCATTAACGTAGATTAACTGCCGTCACATTCTTGCTCTCACAGATCAATGCGAAGTATTTATAGTTGTTTTCTCGCTCTTATCGCCGTCTGTTACGGTGAGCAGACATAAATCAGACAGAACAATAATAAATAAACCACCCCAAATCTCACAGGTGGGCCGGCATTCCTGAGTGACACCCGCTCACCTCCACCACACACACACACACACGCGCGCGCTGTCCGTCATAATCACAGCCGTGCGGCACACACGTGGAGCCACACAGGATATTAAAGCGCCGGACACGTTCGCCACACAGGCGCTCTTTCATTATTCATCCCGACCCACTTCTCTGTCTTCTACTCCCTTCCTCGTCCTTCCACCCTCCTGTTTTTATCTGGCGGATTCATGAGCTCTTCACAAGGCGTCTTCTGTTTTGGTCCTTCGTCACCCAAGCTTCTCACTTCCGCTCCTCTCGTGCTCTCGTCTCCTCCCCTTTTTATGCAGCACATTTGACGCTTTTGTGTGTCTTCATCAACCGTCTTCCTCCCTCCCGTTGTCCCCCGACTCAACCCGTCCTCTCCGCTGATCTCCACGTTCCACGGGGAACGTCCCCCCCCCTGCCTCATTGCTTCTGGCTCTGTGTGTGCAAACTGCATCAGCGCTGATTGTGTATGATGGAGCACATGTAGTCAGCTAGTCTGTCTCCGGAGTCTTGTTCGACCTGGATGAATCCCAACACACACACGCACACACACACACACACACTGCAGCGTGTGTCTCCATGTCTTTCTGTGTGTGCACGCTGGACTGAATGCGTGTCCGTCCGATCGGGGGGGTCGCGCAGGCCGAGGGGACGGACAGCGGCTGTCATCCCTCAAAAGGCCGACACTAAATGGCTGAATCAGTTTAAAGCTACTGTAACTAAACCCAGCACGACAGCTCACAGTGGTGGGGGAGGGAAGGGGAGGGTGGGGGGGGGGAGGAAGGGCGCTGCGAGGGATGAGAGTAATCCCGCTCGTTGTTGGCTGGAGTGAAAAGCACTGATCCCCCCCCCGTCTCTGTCTCTATTTACAACGTCCAGAGTATTTAACGGTTGTTTAACACAACATCTGAGAGATTCATCAGCACACGTTTTAAGCTCCATCAAGTTCTCCACTCTGCTTCAGCGTGGTGCAGGCGGAGGTCGTGCGGTGTGTTCGCGGGGTGACGGGCTGCCTTTAAAACCACAATCCCCCCCCCCCCCAACGATTGATGTGACCGGTCCTTCCTTTCATTGCTGAGTAATTAGAGACTCACGTCCCACCGTGTCGATCTGTCAGTCAGCCGAAGGCCGTCGGCGGGAGTCTTTACGGACACTGTTGCCACGACATCTTGGGAAATGAAGGTGAATCGTCCTCCTCCGGATCTTTACGGATGAAATAGAACGTTTGGGTGATTTGCTTGCTGCTTCTGATGCTCAAAAGCTCACACAGGAATTCAGTGTGAATTCTTTCCTTTGTGTTTGCAGGTTCCACTGTGCGGTTCTACAGTCGCAGACCCCCGGGGATGCTGACACGGACCCCCCCGCGTCAAAACACACCCGAGGGGCCGATATCGATGCCGTTATTTACAATTTCCATAAATCTCCCTCTTCCGTCAACGCGCTCGCACGGCCTCCGTCTCTGCTGCTCTGCATCCGCAGCGTTGGATGGATTTCTCCAGGTCACATTGATGGGAGGCGCTTTCATTACCTAATGCACCAGCACAGCAGGAGGGGGGGGGGTCAAGGGGGTTTGGGGGGGGGGTTTGGGACAACAGCGCCGATTGGCCCGGAGCCAGAGTGTGTTTGCAGGCTAAAACAAAATTGGCACGAGGTGGACGCAGCGTTACGTCACCAGGGATCTTCACTGTGTGCGATTATGATTATAGCCGCTATTGATTAGCTGCCGACTGTTACGTGTCAACGTCCAAAGCTGCGCCGAGAGATTCCGCAGGCGATTGACGGCTTCGCTCCGAAGTTTCTTCTGAACACGAGAGCAAGCAGAGCGCTGAGACATGAGCATCCGTCATTTTTATGTTTTCCGTCACAACAAATCACGGGACGGATCAACGTGGACGAGGACGGGTTCAACATGCCGGTTGCATCAAAGAGATTTCATTTTGGTTCAAGCAAAGTATGAATTTAGTTGTCATCTTCTGGGAAGCGTAAGAAAAAGACACGCGGACGAAAGGCATCGGAAGCTGTTTGTTGATTGCTTTCCGTCTGCTGTGCGATTGATCGACGTTTGTCGGACAAACTCTGGCTTTTGCTTCCGTTCTACAAGCTGCGTGACGGAAATGAAATGAAATAAAACAGTGTTGCAGATACGGCAATAAAAACACAGAGAACGTGTGTTCTGGAGTTTTGTTTCTTTATAAATTCTACACAGCTGGAACCAAATAAAAAGATACATCAACACACCACAGAGGTCGAAACAGTGTAGCACAAAATATACAGTATACAGAGAGAAACTGAGAATATCTCCTAAAAACACAATCCTCCTAAATAAAAAACAACAACATTTCTCTCTTGTCTCGGAGCGAGTGGCAAAGAACGGGGAAAAAAAGAAAACTCAGTAGTTCCAAAATAAAGAATCCCCCTTTCTGAAAAAAAACAACAACTTGCATACCACATTATTTCTTTATATAAAACATTAAAATCAAATCACCGGTTGGCGAGATCAGTGGACGGACGTTCGCCACTTGATGAGCCGACATTCTTTCACAAATCAAGGCCCTCGGTTCCAGTGTACAACAAACCCCCCCCCACCCCCCCCCCCCACAAAGAAATACACTCAGAAACGCTCCCATTTGGTAAAGATGACAGTGTTAAGCTCAACAGACAGTGTGATGGCAGTACAGGGGAATGACGCACTGACGCGATGGCGAGAAGGAAAAACGGGCGCATGGCGGCTCGAGCGATGGCATTTGCAGCTGGATTTACAAAAGCGAGGAAAGGGATAATTGTCGTTATTAAATGCGCTGAGCTTTTTCTACAAGAGAGATAATTAGGTGTATTGTAAAAAAAAAAAAAAAAAAAACCCCACAAAAAACACAAAAATTCACAGGTGGCAAATTGAACAAACGGCACTGAAGCACGGACGCTGATGGGGGGTGATTGTGAGCGTAAACCGCCACGTGCTCGTCGGGGTGAACAGAAGCAGAGAGGTACCGCGTGAGACTCGGCGGCAGAACAGACCGCAGACTGAGCCCCCCCCGCCGAGGCAGCGTCGGGGTCTATTCTGCAGACGAGTCGGTGAGGAGGAACCAAAAAGGGAGCTTTGGGGTTTTAAACCTGCGGAAGCACGAGCAATGGATTCGCCTCCCACACCAACGTCCATATTGTCCCGCGCAGTGGTGAATGAAAGGTCCTGTTGTCTTTATGACTGGTCACCTCCTTCCCTTCATCCTTTCGTTGTTGTCGCTTTGTTTCATCACTGGGAGAGAAAAACACAAAAAAAACAATGAAAATGTTTAATGGTCAAACATTACTGAATAGAGAATGTTCTTTAAATATAATACGAGGATTTTACCATCACTAGAAGTGATAATATCACACCTTGTGTCCCTGCTTTTCATTTCATCCTTCTCTATCTCACCGACCCGATGCTGATAAACATCTGCACATATTTTCTACGATACAATCGTTTCAATCTGAAGTCACATGTTACGTGTTGAACGTACGTGTTGCATTGTGGGGGAATCGAGTACCTTCATGGCAACGCTGACATGGAACAAGGGGAGGAAACATTTCCTGCAGCGCGAGCAACACATTGAACAAAGGAAACAAAGTCGCTTAAATGGAAACTATGTTCCCATCCGATGTCCTTGAAGCTGTTCCTGCATCCCGGCAGTCTGGAGCATCAGGAGTTACATTCATGAACGCCCCCCCCCCCCCCCCCCCGCCCCTCTTAAGCCCGTTGGCCTGACCTGCTGTGTGGAGGGTCTCTTGTTGAGGAGGCCGGCCTCTTCGTTGGCCTTGTCTGCCTTCATCTCCACCACGACCTCCTTGTTCACTTCTCCACTGACCCTGGGGGGGCGACGAAAGAAAGGTGTCAACAATATGGGAATTATCTGGACAAATAATGGATGGAGACACCATCCAACCATGATGAACCCCCCCACATTCTTAAATGTATCACTTTCAGCAGTTTCTCTATTTATTAAATGAACCCCTTTGTTCAAAACGCCATCGCGTAGTTTCCCTCCAGTTGTTGTGGAGTCTCATGAGGTAACACCTCCTCATTAATGCCCCCCCGTCCCCCGTCCCCCGTCTGTACTCACACGTCCTTCTTGTCCTTCTTGCTGCAGGGCAGCTTGTCCTTCTTGTTCAGGAAGTAGATGAGCGCCACCATCAGCAGGAGCAGCAGGACACAAACCACCACGGCGATCACCACGCTGCTGGAGCCCCCCTGCTGCTCGCCCGCTACAGCGCCGCAACCAGGGACACACGGAGGGAGGGGTGGAGGGACGCATGGTTGGTTGGAAGGTGGCGGGGGGGGGGGGGGGGGAGAGACGAGGGCGGGTGGGGAAGGGGGTGAGCACAGTGGAGGATGGGGATGGAGTTTTTGATTTTGGGGGCGCAGTGGTAGGCGGAGGGTAATCATGAGGGGCGTTTGATTCGTGGGGGCAGAGGAGAAGGAGGTCATTTCATTAGGGGGGTACGACAGGAGG
Source organism: Gasterosteus aculeatus (assembly GCF_964276395.1). Lineage (NCBI taxonomy): Eukaryota > Metazoa > Chordata > Actinopteri > Perciformes > Gasterosteidae > Gasterosteus > Gasterosteus aculeatus. The sequence continues at coordinate 1,913,520 of NC_135707.1, forward strand.
GGGGCGAGATGGGAAGGAGAGGAGGAAGGGAGGGGGGTGGGGGGGGGGGGCAGATGAAGACAATAGATGGACGGGTGGAGAGGGGGAGGGAACGGGGGATGGGGTGAGGGGTTAGTCTAACTTTCAATTGAACTGAAATGTGATGGAACCCAAAACGTTGTCGACAGAAAACAACACGCACATACTCACCCAACGACTTGTATTACTACGCCCGGAGGACACGACGCTACATCTACTCCATCTACTCCATCTACATCTACTCCATCTACATCTACGCCATCTACATCTACTCCATCTACTCCATCTACATCTACTCCATCTACATCTACTCCATCTACATCTACGCCATCTACATCTACTCCATCTACATCTACATCTACGCCATCTACATCTACTCCATCTACATTAGCTGTGTGTTTCTAAGGTGTGTGTTGGACAGTGGTGGTGCAGGATGCTCATGCGATGGACTGACTGATGGACCATTGATGGAAGGCGGGCGGGGGGGCGGGGCGGGGGAGTGGGGGGCACTGGGTTCCTACGGTCTACCTGTTGCCTGGCAACTTGACAGTAATGAAAGGACTCGAGGAAAAGTCAAACCGTCCCTCTAACTCTGCACCACCGCCGTGTTCCCACAGTTAACCCGGTTGGTGGAGCCCAGATGCATCGTCAACGGGGGGTGGGGGGGGGGGGGGGGTCGCGCCCCCCAGTTTGGGAACCGCTGAGTTAACCATTTGAAAGCGGGGTAACTGTGTCAGGTCGTGATGGAGGCTCCTCCCTTAACTGAAGCGTGTCCTCTCAGCGACGGCAATACAAGTATGGACACACAAACACGCGAGCTCCTGTAAACACGTTTAGTGCTGCGTGTGCACACGTGGACGCACAGTGACTCACAGCTGGAGACGGACGCCACACACACACACGTGTCACAAAGGGGTTAGCGGTACAGACCTGACTCAAGCACGGGGTTTCCAGAGAGCAGCACTTTGAGAGAAGAAGAGTTTCTCAGTCGCACAGCGGAGCAGAGCAACAGGCACACGGCGCACAAAAGCAGAGGTTACTGAATGCTACACACACAGACACACACACACACACACACATACAGCAACCCGGCGAGTTGAAACGGCGAAAAAAGGAAAAGCGAGAAAAAAGAAAAGAAAACGGTCGGAAGGAAGCGGCGACCAAGAAGGAGACACGGTGAAGAAACAAAGAGAGGAAAGGAAGGAATAGAATAGAATAGATTCCTTTATTGTTCCCAAGAGGCCACAAAAAGTCATAGTAGCTTCCACCAAATATACGACAGACATTATACAAAGGTGACAAGAGAAGAAGAAGAACAATATACAATATCCACAGTGTTCGGTAGCAAGGGGGGCGAAATATACAAGATTACACTACGGTGGAGGGAGCGTGTAGTAGTGTGTATGCGTGTGTGTGTGTGTGTGTGTGTGTGTGTGTGTGATGGAGGGGCCGGGGCAGGAGGAGACGGGGGGGGGAGACGGGGGTGGGGGGGGGGGATCTAAACTACACAGAGTCCTGACAGAAGGAGGGAGGAGAGGAGGAGGAGGAGGAGAAGGGAGAAGGCTCTACCTCTGTCGGCCGAGCTGCCAATCGCTGCGAGACGAGAAGAGAGGAGGAGGAAAGCGTGTGAGACGTGGATGAAGACATTAGCAGACTCGCGTAGTCCCTCCGGACTTCGGTTAGCAATCGGTTGCTAGGAAACATGCTCAGCACCGAACAGACAAAAGCAATCGTCTGCGGATGTAACAGGAAGCCCGTGTAGCATCACAAAGCAGTTTGATCCGTCCGATTTAAAGAACTGACATGGAGAAACTTTCCGAATTCAGCTAATTTAGTTTCTTTTGCTCTTCAAGTCAGCTCAGATAATTCGCTCGAGCATAAGAACTAGTTTGTGTGACGCATTGATCTCCATTGAGTGAATATTAGAAACAGTCGGCCCTCGCCGTGCACACTGACCTCTCTTGAGAGACACCGCGACGGTCTTGCTGTCGGCTCCGTGCTCGTTGGAGACCTGGCAGGTCACGCCGTCCTTCATGACCTGGGCGGTGGCCTCCAGCGTCACGGTGCTCACCACCTTGTTTCCTTCCACCGACACCGACTGCCAGGAGCGACATTCCTCCCGTCAAGTTCCCTCATCGCACAATCAACATTTTGCACAAATAGTTCTAAAACCAGCAGACCAAGACATGCAAACTTTTGACCCCCCCTGTTAGAAATCAGACTGTATCCCTCCCACCAGCAGTAATCACACCCCTTTACTAATTGATTTGTGGTAATTGCACGCGGGAGGAAAACGTTTCTCGGGTCGTTTTCTGCAGCCGTACCTCTTTGCCCGACGGCTTCCAGGTGAACTGAGGGGGGGGGGAGCCGTACGCGGAGCACTTCAGAGTCACCGCGTCCCCTTCCTGCCCCACCTCCCCGACAGCGGGCGTCTCCATCATCGGCTTTCCTGCCGAGGGGGAGAGAGAGAGAGACAGAGAGAGAGAGAGACTTTAAACAAGAACACACTGGAAACGGGGACTGGTGCATGCTGGGAAATCGGATCATCAACTTTATCAAATGATTTATTACAACACACTGAATGAACATATCCTATGGGTTAAGGTTACATTATAGTAACAATATATTATAAAATGAACTGACCCCCCACAAGCTGACACTGACATTGTGTGTGTGTGTGTGTGTGTGTGTGTGTGTGTGTGTGTGTGTGTGTGTGGATCCGGCCCGTTACCTTTCACAGTGAGGTTCACGCCGGCCCGGGCGGTCAGACCCGGCACGGACGGCACAGCTCCAACACACACGTACTCTCCGGCATCACGGTAGGAAGCCTCTTGGATCGACAGTACGCCGTCCTGGGAGAGAACCTCGGAGCCCTGCAGGGACGCACAACAGACACACACAAGCGCCGTCTTTCTCTGTATTCTGCGCGCGCGAACCGTCTGGTTTCCGCGGCGTGCAGCTGTGCCGGGAGAGCCTCCGCACGCGGCGTTCCCGCAGAGCAGCGCCCCCCAGGAGACACAACAACAGATACACGACGACCACAAACAGAGCGACGCGGCGTCCAAGTGCACGGGAGGCGGAGCAGCAAAAACAACGGCGTTCCTAGAAAGAGACGAGCGCTCCGCTTCGAGGACGCACCTTCTTCCAGTGCACCGTGTGGAGGGCGGAGGCCCTGGTCTTGCAGTGCCACTCCACCTTGTCTCCCAGCGAGACCACCTGAGGCTCTGCGGGGGTCACGCTCACCGGGTCGATGTCTGGGGGGGAGAGAGAATGGGAGGAGAGGGAGACACGTGAATTTTTCTCAAACCCATTCCACGCCTCCAGCTCGGCTTAATGTGATCAAATCTAATTAGGGAGTAAAGTCACAGATGAACTGTGAGGAGTTGAATTGGAAACCGGCCCCTCTGGTTTAAAGCTACTGTGTGATTAACTAATCAAAAGAGAACAAAGTGCAACAACCGGAGTCCAATTGTTCTTTGTGTGTGTGTGTGTGCGTGTGTGTGTGTGTGTCTTTGCCTCACTCACAGTTGACAGTGAGGCCGATGGTTCCAGTGAGGTCGGCGTCCATGTTATCGAAGTCCGTGGCGGAGCACTTGTACACACCCGCCTCCGTGCGCTTGACCGACTCGAGGACCAGCAGGCCGTCCTGACCGCTGACCACTTTCCCCTGTGGGACAGAAGACCGCAGGACTGAGACGGAGAAGACTTTCGAGAGGAGACGAGCGAAAGCGACGAAGGAAACTCTCCCTTTCTCCCGAACCGGCGCGCACGTACGTCTTTGGTGAAGTCGAACTCGGGCTGGGGGTTTCCGTCGGTCTCACACTTCATGGTGACGTCGTCGCCCTCCTTGACGGGATCCGCGTTGAGGAGGGAAAAGGTGGCTTTCTCCGAGGGGTCTACGTGCACAAGAAGAGGCGTGCGACAGGTGGACACGTCAATCGGCGGGTGGGAAAAGGCGTTCCTGAGGGACGCTTTACGTTCCTCGTCCCTCATCACTCTCCTCGAGCAGAACATCAGGGAGACGTGACGAGACTGACTCTGCTAATCAGACTGTATTCCTCAGAAGTCATTTCTCGTGACCCTGAAGCTCATTCTAAAGCTTAAGTACGTTCCACCTGATTCCTCCGCTTGAAGCGTCAGATACGACGGGTTGGTTAACTCACAGTTGAGGTTGATGGTGATGGTGTCGGACTTCTTCTGCCTGATCTGCTCTCCCGGCATGCTGTACTCCACGGTGCACTGGAACACGGAGTCCTTGTCCGCCTTCTTGGGCTGCATGTAGAGGGTGTTCCTGACCGTGTAGAGACCAGAGGCCTCCTTCACCACTGAGGAGATCATGTTGGTCTCTGACAGAGGGAAGGGGGGGGGGGGCACAGATTAGGTCCTGGTTGTGACACTACATCGGGCGGTGTATTTATCCGCTGTGGTCCCAACCGACACGTACTCTCCTTCCGGTCCTTGACCTCGGGGAGCGGCTGGTCGTTTTTGAACCAGATGATTCTGGGCTGCGGGTGTCCGTTCATGGTCACACAGGTGCCGATCTGATACACATGGGGAAGGTGGGGGGGAAAGAAAGTTGGTTTAAAGCGCCTAAACCGTGCTCACGTGCGACGGGGGGGGGGGGGGGGGTGGACGCACCTCGGAGCTGGTGCTCTGCCCGGTGGAGATGGCCTGACTCGACGGCTTCGTGAGCTCCGGCTTCTCGGGGGCGACTGAGACGGGGAGACAGAAGGAAGAAACATTTAAGAGAGCAGAGGCACACGTCCACCCTCCCCCCCCCCCGGCTATCCGGCTCCCTGTGGTCCCGGCGAGACCCGGTTCACACGAGCCGATAAGGGTCCGCAGGATCCACCCGAGCTCTCATGTGTCTCACAAGGTCGTCTCACCCCGCCGCCAGCTGCCGGCGGCTGGTGGGAACAAACAGTGGGCGAGTGTGCGTGTTCCTCCCTGCGGGGCGAGCGTGTTCCTCCCGTCGGCTCTGCCGGGTCTCTGCGTCCGGGACGACGGACGGTCGGCGCAGGCGCTTCGCGTGTACAATGTCGTCACAGCCGAATTTGGAGCGGTGAGTCAGTGAAATGAGGACATTGCGACCACGTCGTCTCGGCTGGGAGGACATTCTGTTTCTTCAGATCCCTCACGAGCCCCCGAGCAGTCAGGTGGTCAAACGTGGGCACAGGATAATTGCTGGTTTGTGGGACACTTTAAGGGTTTAAGTAAATCTAAAAGGGCCTTTGTCAAACACCACTGACGCACAAATAAGAGCTGGTTCTCTGAGGGGATAAAAGTTAATAATCAACGTGGAGTTTGACTGAAGAAAGAGTTGTTTGGCTTTTTAGAGTGATTGATCAGTCCAATCCAAAATACCAATTAATTGTACTTATTTGGGCTAATGCGCTAAATGCTACGCGTGATTGATGCTGCTGAGTCAGTGAAAAGGAGCCAGCGGTCTGCAGGGGGGGGTCGGCCTTTAGCACCGTTATTAAGGTGAGATATGAGACATGACAAGTGTGATGGAACTATTCATCAATTGTGTCAAGAGTGATTAGATTGTAGTTAATTGACTTCTAGGGAACTAATGAAAGGAAATAGGTAACCAACTGCCGGCTGTAGACAAACAATCTGTAAAGACCTTTTGCCTCCAGGAACTTAAGAGTGCGATATTGGCAAAAAGCAATTTTCTAAATGAATTACATGCATTAAATCCGATTAAGCCCCCTTTAAATGAAAGTATGCGTGACCACGCACGCAGACTTTAAGGTCGTTTACAAGGTCAAAGGACTCACAGAAGACTTTGAGCATAGTGGCGCCGTATCCGAACCCGGTGGGGCCGGCGGTCACCTGGCATATGAAGACGAGCTCGTCGGAGGGCTGGACGGAGGAGATGGTCAAGGAGAAGTCTGCCCCGAGCGTGACCCTCCCCGTCAGAGGGGTTCCCTCGTCGCTCTTCCCTTTGCCGTCGCTGAGGAAAGCCACGCGCTTCCTGGCCCCGTTCTCCTCCTGCAGGGTCGGACGTGGGGGGGGGGGGGCGGAGGCAGATGGGAGGCAAACAATGAGCAAACCAGCGAACGCAAAATGCCGGACGTGCGGTCAAAGTGCAAAGGGACTCACGATGTACCACTCCACGACGGTGTTGCCGGCTCCCTGCGGCACGGTGTACGTGCACGGCAGTTTGGAGGCCTCTCCTTTCAGCACCTCCACTATGGGAGCCACTTTGACGGTCACAGTGCCGCCGCGAACTAGAAAACACAGAAAAACACACAAAAGGGAAACAAGGGGATTTAATGCCTTGAAGCGCAGCGTCGGCAGCACGCCGAGGCGCGGACACAAAAGCTCAAACACAGGACAGCGAGCCACGAGAATCAGCACTGCGGACGAACACGGTTAAGGGCGCCAGGAGGGGGGGGGGGCCTCCTCACTGCCCCATTAGGATGCACAAATGGTCCCATGTGACAATGGGGCAGCGGGATGGACCCCAACTGGTTCCAGCGGGGGAAGGGAACCCTGTAACTCTCCTAACTCGTGACAAGGAAAGGAGAGAGGAGAGGAAGGATGGAGGCCTAGAGGAAGGAAAGTCACTGCAGCTCAAGCAGAGATCCTCAGCGTGCCCAGTGGGAGGCTGATGTTGGGAAGGAAAGGACCTTGTTCTTTACGAGGATGAGGATGGAATATTTCAGTCTGTGCCGCCTCCACAGTAACACCAGTTCAGTAATAATGGATGTGGAGTTCGGTTCAAAAGCCTTTGCGCTTAATTCAATATTCATATTCTGGACGCATGTGCAGCTAATGATCAACCCACCCCACACTAAATTAATCATGTCATCAATATCTGGACTACAAAATCCACACATGAATAATTGATTTGTTGTGCACAACTTGCCGGAGTGGAGACGGCGGACTTCTGGGAATCTGCTCGACGGAGTAGTTTTAAGAAGAAAAGGGGGGGGGGGGGGGGGGGGGGGGGGAGATGAAAGGGTGAGAGAGGGAGAGAAAGAGAGAGAGAGAGACGGGCTGAGCGGGACGGGAGCCGTCACTTCACCGCGGCGAAGAGGGCGAGTTCACCAAGAGGAGATAGACACATTCCTCCAGGGTCAGATGCCGACATTGACCCTGACCCACAGAGGTCAAGGGTCACAGTCAGGCATTGACATCTGACGAAAAGGATCTCATGTCTCCTTCCCTCGCCCTTTCTTCACTCCGCTTTACCGTCTCCCTCGTCCACTTCCCCCCCCCCCCGCCTCACATCCCCTCTTCCTCGTCTTCTCCCGCTGCAAACACCGCGTTTCATCCGCGCCGCTCTCAAGTGAAACATCTAGTTAAGCAAAACCAAGTCTCGTGTTTCCAGTCTGTTTCCACGGCAACGCCAACAGCGAGCAAACGGACCAATCTGTGAGCAAAGCAAGAGGTCGGGATCCACACACACACACACACACACACACACACACACAGCACATTAAATCAGGTGACTTGCTGGCACAGAAAAACCCAACTCAGTCACTCGAGTAATTTGCTTTTGGGAAAACACATGTACACACAAACGGAAGTGACAGTTCAACCCCGGAAAAACAAAAAAAGACTTTATTTTCGCCTCTCATGGCTATTTATCAAAGTAGAACTTTACGGCTCACCGTTTGCATCCGACGTTCATTCATCCGTGCAAAACATTTCACACTCTATTCTTCTATATTGTTTATTATTGTCGGCCGGACGCGACGGGGATACGATTGAACCCTCGGCCAGCTTCCTCTCCAACGGCCCACTGAGGACGTTTGGACGCTTCTGACGGTCGACGGCGTCTGATGAAAAGCTGCGCTGGTTGTTTTGGGGGACTCGCTCAGTTGCTCGATGACGTGCAGGTGAAAGAAGTGAAAGCCATGGTTTGTCCATCTGCCGGTCTCTCCCTCTCCCCCCCCCCCCCCCCCCCCCGCCCCCTCACTCAGCCTTGGGGGGCCACTCACAATATGCTGTAGTGGAGAGTGCTGCTCGCATGAGGCAGATGGACGTACAGAGACGGACAATTCAAGCATAATTAAGGAAGTCCTCCGTCCAATCAGTCTAGAGACGCATGCTGTTGGCTGTCACTGTGTGTGTGTGTGTGAGAGAGAAAGAGAGTGGCTGGGCTGTTTCGGGGGGGGGGGGGGGGGGGCAGCTTCATGGGGGTCTCATTAGCTGACGCAGGCCAGATAATCGGATTTAGCCAAAGAGAGGGGAAGTGTGTGTGAGGTGGTGCGTGACCGGTTAAAAATGACAGATGGGAACGAGACGGTCAGACTGCGACCTGCACACACACACACACACACACACACACACTCTCTTACAGTACATGTATGATGCACGTGATATTTATGAGCAGCTGAATGAAGCTGTGCGTGAGTCGTGTCAGTCCCACATGTGCTGAAAAGTTAATGTGAAAGCGTCTTCAATACTGTGTGTGTGCTCCTCTCTCTCTCTCTCTCTCTCTCTCTCTCTCTCCCCTTCACACACACCCCTCATTATGAGGAGAACCAGCCGCATCCTCTCGGCTGTCCTCGCCTCCTGTCGTATTCTGGACATCAAACCCGGCGCTCCTTCCTCCCGTTGTCAAAGAGCATTCTTCATCAGACAAACCGGCTCCACCGGGAGCAGAAAGAGAAGGCGCACAAAGGAAATAAGAGGATAACGGCGTTGTGAGGAGACCCCAGTCGTACCTGCGGTGACTGCCCCCCCCCCCCCCCCCCAACGTCTATGAAAGACACCATTGACCTCCTTTTCACATGAGCCTGGTTTCATCCCGCTGTCCTCTACGGGAGGACGGCGGTCGGGAAGCGTGTTGGATCACTGCGGCGGCAACGCGGAGGACTTCTTCCATCAGGGGAGTCCAGGACGTTCAAGAGGAGTGTGTACTTGTGTCCGTGTGTGTGTTTGTGTGTGTGTGTGTGTCCTCTAACAGGATTAGTGCGTCCGGCTGTTGGCACAGCAAACAGCGTCCCGTAGGAGAAGACGCGGCTTCAATGTCACGGGGGCCGAGTCACCTTCAGCGTGGTCCTGAAATAAAGCAGGACAATAACGTCCTCGCGTGCCGCTGATCAGCACCTCGGATGAGCGACGTCCATATTAAACCACCGCGGTTAATCAATAGGCTGCTTTGATCATCTGTTAGATATTAATGGGCAAAACGAGACGTTTAAAGACCTATTCATGGGCGGCTGGAACAGCTGTTCTGAAACGAGACAGACCAAACTAATGGATAAATGGATAAAATAATCAACCGACGAACCGATTAAAGCAGAGCGCCTCCTCCAAACAGCCACATTCACATTCAAGAGCCCGAAATCTAAAAGGAATAAAATATGATGCAAGATGATAAAAGGAGCTACTCCTCCCGCAGGCTTCACCCCCCCCCCCCCCCCGACCCGAGTAAAGGGAGGGGGGGGGCGACCAGGGGGTCCATGTAAGGTATGTAGTCCGTCAGCGCCCGACTGATGAGACCAGAACAGGTGCAGCGAGGGAACAGCAGCTGCTGCACACACACACACACACACACACACACACACAATGAAGGCCTGATGTAGAAGGCAAGGGGCGAGACATGCACAGGGAGACACAAAGACGGTGGACAGGGAGGGGTGAAGGAGAGGGGAAGACGAGGTCCTGTCTGGAATACAGGAGGCCCGACAAACGAGTAAGAAGTAGATCCGCCGTGCGTCGCTTCTGCAGAAGGATCCAGCGATACGCATCTCGTGCTCAACGGGATCACGCCAACACGTGATTCGTGCAACAGCGAGGACACAACACCGAGTAGAGGATAAACGGTAAAACAGGGCCGGCGCAGAGCTGCACCGCCTGAGACTCGCCGCCTCAGTCTGACAAAGCGATATCCGGTAGCACTGAGAGCCGGATCGTGCCTGTGTACACAGATATAAATACAGCTGGTGTGTGCACAGCGAGCGCTGCTGGCTCTTTGTGTCGGGATTAGACACAACCCGAGCGGGACAAGAGGACCCGAGGTCCCTATTGGACGACTCGGGCTGCGATTGGTCCGCTAGGGCGTCTTAATCAAAGATCACGAGTCCCGGGAAACCCGTGACCAGCTGTTTATTTACGGGCGGATCCGTCCTCGGTCCCGTAAATCTCAACCAGTCAAAGGCCTCCATTGTGCTCCCAAGATGCTATCTGGGCCTCTAATTGGAGTCAAACGAAATAACACCTTTGTTGGTGGAGCAGGAAGCTCGGCTGTTTCCATGTATCTCATCAGGGTTGTGTTTGGTGTCGGCGTGTCGGGCGTCCTGATTAAAGGGGAGACAGCGGCGTCCCGGATGTGCAGACGCCACCCGCTAAGCCCTCGGCCCGCTACCACAGGATATGAGGGATGGGGGGGGGGGGAGGGCGGTCCGTCTTCCTGTCAGGGCTTGTACTGGTCTACCGCCGGAGTAGAAGTCAAATTTACACCTGGGACCCTGCAGCTACACACACACACACACACACACACACACACACACACACACACACACACAGCTTGAGTCTAGCGGAGGAGACGATGTTTCACCACTTTGGTTATTTACTGGTTTACTGACAAAGGACGGACGCATTTGTTTCATAAGAAGCGTTTTAGCTTTTTACTGTTTTCATTCATCCGCGGTGGTGAGATGGTGAAGTTTTAAATGGTGAAGTTTCCGATCGGCACTTTGATCGCGTTTTAACTCCATCAGGATTCACGAGCTGAACTTTTCGTGAAGTGACTACAGAGGCAGAGGAACGACGACGAAGGACACGAGGTTTAGAGGAGGACAAATGTTCCCGGGTGGGAGAGGGAGGCGTGCAGGGGGGGGGGGGGGGGGTGATGTAAGGCTACGCATCACACCGCGTTAGCATGTTAGCATCGGCTTCCTGCTCAGTGCAATTATTTGCATTGTTACTTAATTCTGCAGGTTTCAATGAATGCGCAGCGGGTGTGTGTGTGCGCTTCTTTGTGTATCAAAGTGTCTGTTGTGTTAGAGAAGTCACAGTGTGCGCGGTTGTGACAGATAAATCACACCTCTCCTGGTGTGTGTGTGTGTGTGTGTGTGTCTCACGGCAGTTTAGGGGCCCAAGACAAACAGTTTGAAGTGGGCCACAAGCTCCGGCCCTCACACACTCCTTTGTCTCCCAGGAGACTCCCCCTCGCCGGTCCCGTCGCCTCGGCAACGGGGTGAGAAGTCAGCCCCATTTAAACTGGAGAGTTTAGGGCTTCGAGTGTGTGTGTGTGTGTGTGTGTGTATTGAGGGGGGGGGACGAGGACGAGGACGGATGGTAGGAGGACACGGGAGGACTGGATTTGTGGTGCTGACGCGGCGTCCCGCGCTCCGCTCGAAAGAACGAAACAAAACAAAGCCAAGACGTCTCATGAGGAGATTAAAAACGGAGGCTGGTGAGTTTTAGTGCTGAGCAAGAGCTTCTGGGAAAGTAGCTTTGAGACATTGTCTCTCGCTCGTATTCTGGAAGCTTCCGTCCCCCATTAGAGTTGGCCGAGTGAAATTGAAATCATTCGTCACAAAGAATATCGGGGGCCATTTACAAAGCTAATATCTTTAAGCTGACACAATCTGGACCCAATATATGTGACTCCATTAACGGCGAGTTAGCGAGACAGTGGCCAGAGTCCTGCTCCCATTAGAGGGCCCTTCGGGGTCCGAACACAGTAACAAAGAGGGGGGGGGGGGAAAAAAAAAACCCAAGGCCGACAGGATCGGATAAAAATATCAAGAGGAATTTCATTACTATTGAAATCAAAGGACACAAACCAGAGTGTGTTGGCCAATTACCGCTCTGTGGCTCCTCCTGGCTGCCTTTCATTTTCAGAGGGAACTCAATTTGGCGAAAGGGAGAAAGGAGCCTGTGTGTGTGTGTGTGTGTGTGTGTGTGTGTGTGTGTGTGTGTCCCGATCGACTGAGGAAGGAGAATCTGTGGATGTCACTGAGGGGGCAGAGATGAGAAAAGGTGTTAATATTTAATGTTTCAGGGCCCCTGAATCTGGGCCTCCTTCCCTTCCTCCTTCCACCCCTCTTCGCCTCAGGCTCTCCAATTAGCACAGCCCGTCCTTTATTCCACCTCCGAGTCCCTCCTTCCAGAAAACGGCCCTCGGCGAAAAAAAAACCCCCAAAAAAACGTTGAAGCAGGAGAGAAGCAGCAACGGAGGGACGGGCTCGCGGCGAGAAAAGGAGCGAGTTTTGAGCTGATGCCGATGAAAAGTTCTGACGAGGGTCACGCGGGAGGAAAGCGGCCGACGCGGGAAGGAGCATCAAACCCAGAGGACGGGGAAGTAGACGTGGAGCGAGCGAAGGAGAGGGAGTTCATTTCCACGGTGAGATGCGACGTTCGGCCGAGGCCGCGTGTTGCCGCCGATGTCGCCATTATCGTCCATAATGGGGTCCTGACGAGGGTCTTCAGTGACGATGGAAGCAGTAAAGATTGTAAATTCTTCTGAGGGAAGGGGCGGGCCTTAAAGGAGGACGGACGGACGGACGGCGAACTGGTTGATTGTTGGATTTTATTTTCTGATGATCCAGCGAAGCTCCAGAGAAGAAGAACTGCCTCCCACCACGTTGTCTTCCTTCCTCCCGCGCGCGTCACGTGGCCGCAGCTCGCGCCGCGATTGGCGGGACATCCGGCGGCGCACAGCAAAGGTCGTTTCACATCGTGAAAATGTCAAAATGAGACACTTGCAGAGGGATGGGGGGGGGGCGAGGAGAGCTGACTCAGGGTATAAATAAAGGGAGAGACATTAAGGCCTACAGCTAATCTCACTAAAAGGGTCACGACAAAGTGCTGCCGACCCCCCCGAATCAATTCATTCCAGCAAGTCATTTCCTCGGCCACTGCTGCATGTACCGTAGCTCTTCTGCCTAATTTACTGTAATAAACGAGCCAGCGGAGTGTGCGCATTGTTGTGGTGCGTGTGTGTGTCTTTGAGGACACAATGTTTGATTAAGATAGAATAAGCACACACAGACACTGGCTTCAGACGGGGGAAATAGAGTGTAAGATTAGTTGTAAGGTGAGCAAAAGGTGAACGCGGGCAAACGTGTGTCACCGGGGGTCTCAAATTTCTGCACGCACACACACACGCACACACACACACGCACACGCAGAGTGAAGGCTGAAACATGCCGTCCTGCCAACTCGTGTGTATTTTACGGCGATGAGTCCAGGGATGAATGTCTCAAGCTCTGCTTACAGTAACCTATTTACAGTACAAACACACCTGGCTGGCCTTCATATCTCAACAGCTCCATCCGTCCGCCCCCCCCCCCCCCCCCCCCACCCGCACTCGCCTCCACCCCCCCACACCCCCACTCGGCCTGCATTGTGGCACCCAGGTGTCTGCTTGGCCTGACAAAGGGCCCGCCCCCGCGGCTTATCCACACAAGGCACAAGCTGAGGTAAACAGAGAGGGGGGGGGAGGGTAACAGAGGGGGGGGGCGACGGGCAAACAACACCGAGATGCCGCCGCCGCCCGCTTCCCGCCGGTCACGCTGACATTGGGCCGCTGTGTGAACAGAAAACAGACCCGGGGTGGTTTCGGGGTGAGAGGGCAGCTCTGGGCGTTCATGTCACTTACTGGACATATTTATTAAAACTCAAGAGGTGGTGTGATGGAGGCGGTGTTTTCACAGCATGTTCCAGTGTCCACACTTCTCCACCTTTGCATGAATAGAAATAAAAGCGCATTTGTTGGCGTGTTTCGCTCCACTGGAGTAGAATGGCGGTGGCAGTGCCGAGCAGCACTCTGCCCGTCCTGGTTAGCGGCGGCCCTCCCTTCGCTGCTAATGAGCCTTCGTTTTGGCAGAAGAGGGAGGAAAGCCAGAGAGGCGAACGCCGCTTCCACCACTTCAGCTGACAGCAGTTGCCTCTCGAAGCGCTCTCCTAACGCCCACGTGGGACGCCGCGAGAGGCCTGGAATAGGTTGGAAGATGGCGGAGCAAATGGAGATCCACTCTTCCTATTAGCCTCCATTATCCAGAAGCATCGTTTCTGCTGTGTGTGCGTTTGCGTGCGCGATGGCGCCCCTTCCGCCTCGGCTCGGCTCGCATGCACAGATCGGTGGACCGCCAGAGAGAATTGCCGCCTCATTGTGCCCGAGCTGAAATACGAGCGCGCTGGCTGAATAAAGGGGGTCTTACAAGGGGGTGAGGGCGCTCCTTAGGGGGGCCGGGCAGCCGGGCGTGACAAGCCGGTGCCGCTGTAATGAGATAACAGGCCACTGGAGTACGCGTTGACTTGTCCCTCCATTCTCTCCTTTCTCTGCAGCGCTTATCCCCCTTTTCTTATCCGTGCATTGCTCCAATCTTTTTTTTTTTCCGGCCCCCACCGGCGCTCAGCGGGCTGGTAAAGCCTGCGTGCGAGGGGCAGATAGCGGGACGGGGGAGGGCGGCGTGGACACAGAGAGCGTGGAAATGAGACCCTGACAGGATCGATCGGGGTCCGCGAGGTCGACGAGGACAACGGGACAACCGTTTTTGTTTGGACTGGGAGGACAGAATGAGTCACTGCCTCCGGATCAAAACCCACGGAATTACCCCTGCACCTGCCCCCCCCCCCCCCCCCTCCCCCCCCTCTCTCTTGTTCAAACGGCCTCACAGTGTCGACAGCGGCCGGTTGGCGGCACGAACAAAAAGTGGGAATATGTGACTAACGTGCTGCTCCTCGGGTGAATCGTGGCCCTTAAATCAGCTCGTCGTGCTCGGGCGGCTTCGCAGACGCGATTCTATCTGGGGGTCGTGAGCCGTCGGCCCGCCGCCGCCGCCGCCGCGCCTTATCCACGCTCGCTGTCCCAAAACAGCGTTTAAGCCGGAGATTTAGAACGCTCTGTCTGGCCCTAAATCTTAAGTCCCCCCCGCCCGGCATACCTCATGCACGGCCCGACCCCCCCCCCCCCCCCTTTGCCCACCCGTGTTCCGTCCAGCCCTACCTTATACCCTCCCCCCCCCCACACACTTTCGGGCCTTTTTTTTTTTCCCTATTACGGCGGATTAGCTCAGAATGCTTGGACGAGCTTCAGCAAGGCGGGGGCACAAAGTCACACATCAACACACACACAATCGCTGGCGCTGGCAGATACGGTCACAAGCCCCACTGGCACGGACACATGGGGCCTTCTGGAGAGCACGCACACACACACACACACACACACACACACACACACACACATTTACACAGCGGGCCCAGACTCTGAAACAGAGTGAAAGGTGCAGAATCCAAACCAAAGCCTCTATTAATCCCCTGATCCCTCTGAGATAGAACAATTCAGAGTTAATTACTATTCTCCGGCATTCCTCTCTTTGATTTCTAAATCCAGTAAACTCCCGTTTCTCCCGTCGGAGTAGATCGTCTGCTGCGGAGCCGTCTCCCCGTCTGTCCTGGGTTCCTCCCCTGCTGCTCCCCTTGGCACACTCTTACCTGACGCTGTGAGATGACGGGTAATATATTGTTCGGAGCAGTGGTTCCACCACCACCCCTCAACGACAAGCCGGCGACCCAAATCGAGGAACATTCTCAAATGGATTGAGGCAGAATACGTATGCCGAGTTTAATGAAAAAGCAAAACGGCCGGCTGCTAATTCTAATTTTTATTTTCCCCAGTCAAAGGCCCGCGACCCATTAAGAACACCAGTTGAGAACCGCTGGTTTACAGCGCTCTGAATTCAACACACACGGTGTGCGGGTCTCGGCGGCAGCTGACGCACAGTCTGAAGCTTGTGTCGTTCCGGGTTGGAGTTTTTGGAACCACGGTGGGGTTTAATTAGCGTGGAGAGGGACCACGTGGCCCGGCCGGGTCCTGCCGGGACCCGTCAACCAGGAGGAAAACCCGCCGGGCTGCTGTATTTATAGACACAGATGCACTCATCTGTATGCAGACGGCTTCCTCAGACGTCTCGACCTGATAGCAGATCGCCATCGCCGCCGAGAGAGAGCGTCCCGCATCACAACGCTTTATCTCCTGCGTCTCGCGGTAGTTTTGTTGACTGTTGGACGGGACGTATTTCACGCAGGGGGGAGGGGAGGGGGGGGGGGGGGGGTGAATGCATTCCCACTGGGGAGTTTCTATTTTCTGCACCAACACCTGGAGACAGTCGGGCAGATAAGCCGGAGACGAGCAGATAGTGAGACTCTGGCCCGTACATGGCTGGGCCGAGGAGACACACACACACACACACACACACACGCACACGCACACGCACGCATATTTCAAATATCGCTCAGCATATGGAAAGAGCCAGCGCACAAATCACGAGTGGCATGCAGCTCGCGTGTGATGCGCGCATATTTTAAGGTAAACGCGAGGGAATATGAGCCAGCATTCCTGGCTAACACGGCACACCTGTCCTCCCCCATTGTCCCCCGTTGCGGGGGGGGGCACTAAACAGCTGATCCATCGGGCCTTTCTTTACCCTCCACGCACCCTCTTTTGATCCGTTTCCATGTGGGGAGCAGTGCTTTTTAAATAAAAGGAGTAGTGGTCGGTCTGCGCTCCGGAGGGGGGGGGGGGCGGGTGTTACCACGGTAACAGACGGAGGTTATTGTTGGGAGCCAGACAGGCGTTATTGTTCAAAGTGGGGGAGCATGGGGCAGGAGGGGGGTAGGTCAGGGATTGGAGGCCGGGGGGGGGGGTAACTAAAGCCGCGGGTAGGCGGGGCTACACAGGTGGGTCACATTATTATTGATTGCCTGACATTATGCGGACAGCGGGGGGAGTCCGCGGAGACGGACGAATAAATTGCGGCTCGGACATCAAAGCCGGGCTGCCGACAGGGAGCCCGCGGGGACGGGGAGGCGCCCGCGGCGGGTTGGACACGGACGCAGGGGACGCACAATGAGCCGCGTCCTCCAGTTACCTGGTGACACGAGAGGCCTGCGAGAGGAGAGCTGGAAAATGACAGAATGAAAGCAAAGGAAATGTCAGCCGTGAATAATTTCATTCCCAAGCGTGGATTCGTTTAGATGAAGCCATATTTCCATTTTATTTTTTTGTTGAATAAATAAAATGTCCAACGCGTTTACACGTCGAGGCTCAGCGGAGACCTTCAGGTGCAGGTGCAGAATTCCAATCCTCATAAAACGGGGACCGGCTTCCCACCGGGCGCCGTTTTTCACATTGACGCTTCGTCAAATCATCATTCATTCATTGCTCGGGTGGTTTTGTGATTAGAAAGTAAATTGGACACAACGGATGAGACAAAAAGGGAAAATACAAATTTGGAGTGAATCAGGGGGACACTCGCCACACGCGGCGAAACGGAAAACAACCACTGGCGGGAGAACAAAGTCGTCCATCACGAGCTCACGAGCCGCCACCGGCTGCTAAGTGATTGACTCGTCCCGTGCAGATGCTATCGGCTAAGCTAACTGGAGCCGGGTGATAATATCTGGAATGTGTGAAACCCGAGAGAACACAAAAAACAACACGCGCCCCGACCTGCACGGTCCTGTGACTCCGGGAGACGGAAGGTAGACACACCGTGTGCTGATGAAGAGGAAGGAGAGGAGGGTGGAGGGAGGGAGGGAGGGGGGAGGGGGGGCAGGTAAGACCTGGAGGGTTTTGCATGACGAGACGGCAAAGTCGAAAAAAAACAAACAGACAAAAGCAGCGGGACGTCGTCATGGACGGCGAAAGAGACAAAGACAAGTAACGCGAGGATGCGGGGAGGGGCGGGGGGGAGGTCAGACGTTGTGGTGGAGGGAAAAATGCCTCAGCCACATTGTTCTCCCCCCCCCTCCCTCCCTCCCTCTCCCTCTTTTCCCAAAACTTCCTCCGCTCACACGGTGCCGTGTCCTCCTTTCTCAGGAGAAAACACGGCCAAATGAAAATACCACCAAGGCCTCCCCTCCTTTTGAAGCGTCCGCGGCGAAGGTCACGCGCCGGCCTCCCGTGAGATCTGCGCGCAGTCGCAACGATCCACGGCGCTTCGGATAAAGCAAATGTCAAACGCCGCCGCCTTTCCTTGGTGCGCGACCGGTTAACCACCATTAAGCACGTGACGGGTCCGGCTTTTCCTCTTGATGCCGTCCGGGTGGTCGTACGTTTAGATTAGTTACAACAACAGCATCGGATTCAACGCCGGCCACAGACAGAGAAAAGGAAATCCTTCACCGTTCAGTCAGGGCAGCTCAGAAAAGCAGCGCGGTGACATGAAGATTGAGTCTGACAGGCAGAGATAACAAGGATACCAGACGCTGATAGGAATGGGGGGGGGGGTGGACTGGCATGAGGGTACAATGTGGACGGCCAGCATACCAGAATCAAAGCCCGCAGAAGGAGTGCGTCCTTTAATCGTGCCACAGAGGGTGCGTTCCATCGCGGTGACAGGGCCTCCGTTTATCCACGCCAGCCGTGAAACATGTGTTACTCACATAGCAATAAGTACAGTGCAGCGTTGTTTTTCGCCCACACACACACACACACACACACACGCGCACGCCTGCGTGGGCGTTTGCAGGAGCAGACGGTCCCAGGTAGGCGTCGCGTCGGGCTCTTTGTGTTCCATCATGTAGAAAACAGGACACCACACTGTGCAAAACTACAGCAGGGCGCTTGAGTGTGCGTATCTTTGCTTCAGCTATCAGCACCACCAGCACCACCACCACCACCTGGCACCGTATCACCCACCTCCTCCATCTCCAGGCATGTGGTAATAACCCACAGACGTTTGAGCAAACGCAGGTATCGGGAGGGGGGGTCAGCAGAAGAAAGAGACGAGGAGGGAAATGGGATGAAAGTGGGCCAGAAGGGGCGGAGTTATCGTCCTGAGCCAGTTAAAATAAGAAGAATATAAGATATATAACGTACACGCCTGCCAGCATGTGACGCCAGGAAGGCAAGTCATTGAAAAACATTTCATTTCAAATGTAACAAAAGGGGACCGAGAGAAAGAAATGAAAAAGGGGGGAAGGAGGCGGCTGAAATGAAACGCATCCCGTGTGTCACGTCTGTGATCATTGGAGTGAATATTCAAAGCCTTCATCACAGGGGAGGGGGGATGGAAAGACGGGCGGAAGAGGACGGGGATAAAAGCGGACGCGATACTATTGAACTTGTTTCAACTGGATGCACTCAAAGGCGGCGGCGGCAGCGGCGGCTGGACCTCCCGCCAGCGCCATTGATTCATTATTCACATTATTCATCATATCACCGTGTCCTCAATCGCAGGCCGCTGCATGAGAGAGACGCTTCTCTTAATCGGTTCATCAAGGGCCCAGGTGATATGACCATGAGTAAGTAAGAATGGTTTCGCTGTTATGATGTCACCGATGCGAGTGTCCCACCAGATGTCCCCGGGGACGCCTCGTCTTTCTTTAATAGCCGGGTTAGAGTTGCACGCATTCTGCGAGCCGGCCCCGGGGCCCCTCGGGCTAATTCTGACATTTATGGTGGGAAAGGTGTTTGGGAAAGGTTTGCAGAGGAGGGCAGAAAGGCATGCTGCTGCAGGAGAAGGGGAAAGGACAGGACGGGATGGGGGGGGGGGGGGGGGGAGCTGGGGAATGTTAAAAGACACGTAAGCCAAATGACAGGAGACGTGGACGGAGCTGCAGGACTGTCCCGTGACCTTAACCCTCAAGAGGGAGCTCGGGGCGGGACGCCTGTGATGGAGGGCAGGCAGACGGGACGGGGGGAGCAACAGAAGCACAGATCTGTGGTCACGTGTCCCACCGACTGGCTGCCTCAAGTGAGTACGAGTAAGTGAAGTACGATTCACGTTAAAAATTCACTTTCTCTGTCCTTGGTCCTTAATGGTGGAATTAGGTCTCTGAAGACACCAGGACCACAGAGAGCCTTCACATCTTCAGACTAAAGACCTCTTCAGACTCTACCTCCACTAACACACTAACTAACTGTAGCACTTAACTTGTTCGCCACTATAGCAGATTGTAAATTGGCTTATTTGAGGAAACGTTCTTGTTTCTCGCTCTTCTGAGTTTGTGTTTGTGGTTGAAATGCACTTTATTGTAAGTCGCTTTGGATAAAAGCGTCAGCTAAATGACACGTGGTGTAAAAAACAGCAGGCGACACCCCGAATGTTTCTCTCGGTTTTCTCCTCTGTGGCACTCAAACCTAAAAAAAAAACCCAATGGCCCTCACCCGCCGCCAAAAAACAGCAGATTTCTGCCATTTGAACTCCTCTCGCCGCCCACGTTCACAATACTGGTGGTGGGAAAACAGCCGCTAGCGGCTTCTGTGTTTATCTGATAAACGGCTTCATTTGGGATCGCGGCGCGGCATCCAAACCAGCTGCCACGCGCAAACAGAATCGCGGCGCTGCGTGTCGCCGCGACCGGCTAGCGCGGTACCCGGGAGCACCCGTGGACTCCGGCTGGCTCCAGCTGATAGGGGCCAATCGCTCGGACATCGTCCCGTGTTTGTACTGGAAGCTTTGGCCGCCCTCTGTGAGTCAACTGACTGATAATCCACAGCGGCGGCGGCGGGAACAGACCGACAACAAACAAGGGAAACGAAACAGAGAGCGAGGGAGATGTGGCGAGAGACACGAAACGAGGGAACAGGGGGAATTCAGAGAGACTAACGGGGTGTGGGAGACGGTGTCAGGAGACGGTGGAAGGGTGAGGAGGCGGCGGCGGCGGAAGGGAGGAAAATGAGGCCACGCGGAGGAAAGAAGACCACGCCGTGCTGCAGGTGAACGCGTGCAACGCGACCCGACGCCGCCATTCCCTTTGTCCCGCTACAACATGCCAACCCTCCTCCCCAAAGGGAGCCGGGGGAGAGATAAGGGAAGAAAGGCCGAGGCGCAGTGTGGGAGGGGGGGGACACAACGTCCTGTTCGGATACTCGGATACAGCCGAAGCGACGGAGGAGAGGACAGACAAGTCTGCCATTGTTCGGCTGTCGCCGTGAGGCTCAAACGCCAAGTGAAGCCTCCTCACTTTTATCAGAATATAACTTATTTAATCATCGTTTTATGACGTGAGAAACAGCGCCCCCTCTAAATGGTGCGTGGTGAATGAGGGGTACTGCGCTCTGTGGTCACAGCAGCTCCGAGTTAAATCAGGCGGCCGGTCCGACACCAGAACCGGAGCTCCGTCCTGAGAGGAACAAAGGTCACCAGGTCACCAGACTTTCAACGGGCAAAATCAGAACTTAAGACGTAAGAGTCGCGTTTGACGTGGACGTAAAAACGTAACGGCTTCTGATTGAGTGTGTGAATGAATTCGCATCTTTCCTGATGCCACTGCTCAAACTGCACAGGCTAGCACGTAGCATCTCTCCCCGATCTACCCGTGGCGTTAGCATTAGCATCGGGGGGTCACTGGAGCGTTTGACTCGTTGGTTCGCACCGTCATGCCGATGGTGCGCCGGGTTTCCGACGCCCTCCCGAACCGTTGCACCAACTGCCACTGCAGAGGTGCCAAACGGACACCCACGCACACACCCACGCACACACACACACACACCCACGGCAACAGATGGGGCGAGGTGGGGCGCGTGGGTGGGTGCAGAGCTACCGTAAAGGGTGCAGGCAGCGGGTGGGAGGTTTTCCGTTGGCTGCCTTCAACTTGCCAACTTCCTTGCCAAAGCAGAAGACGCTCCAATCCCGACAGCCGGGCATCGAAAAGCACCAGCTGGTGCCCCAGAGTACCACGACCACGGCGGCGCCATATGACACGCTGCCGCATGGGGGGGGGGGGGGGGGGAGGAGGCCGCCACCAATGTGAGACAAGGGGCCAAACAGGGACAATCACAATAAAGCTTGTCCTCCAATTTATTTGCCAAAATAAAAGGGAATTTAACGAGAGAGGGGGTGCCAGGCACGTGAATGTGAGGCCCCCCCGGGCCCCCCCGGGGGGCAGGGATGGACTCCACCGCTGTCCCGTCACCAGCTGGTACCGCCATCATTACACACACACACACACACACACACCTATTTATAACCCCCGTAAATCCAGATTCCAGTTCATGTCGGGGTTGAAGTAAATGTTCACGTGGTCCTGACCGCTCAAACTGACGGGGGCCCACACACACAGCCCGGTCCTGCCCCCCCCCCACACACACCCGTGGCCAGTTCGTTAGTTTGTCACACACCCCCACACACGCTGCAGTGTTAGTTCACTTAATAGGGTTTGCATTCCAGACACACATTCAAATACCCAGACCCGCTTTCCCACAAGTGTGTAGATGCAAGCAAACAAACACACAAACACACACGTGGTGATTTTAAAGCACCTGCATGAAGGCATCCATGCTTTTTTTTAAGGGTCGGAGAGAACAAACCACCAAGAGTTAGTGGGGCTCCTCGGCGCGCTGCCCTCCTTACTTTCCCTTTCTTCTCTCTCTGCTGTGCCGATACTCGGCCCGGCAGTAATACCTGCATTCCGCCCTCTCAAACAATGCAGCCTTGTTTCGGGTGCAGGGACAAAAGGAGCTGGCTGAAAAAGTGGGTCCAAAAAGGTGCCGCGGTGAGGAGTCCCACGGCGGCGGCGGCGGAATGCACTCGGCACTGGAGCGGCCTCCAGCACCGGAGGCCAATCCGCGAAGAAAACAGGTGACATCGCTCAAGTAGGCGACTGGTGAGCTGATGCAGACTATATCGTCCCAGGAAGCAGGATCCTCCGTTGGGCCACCGGTGACCTTCAGCGGTGACGTCGCGTGATGGAGGATTACACAACGTGGTCCAAACTACAGTCCGTCGATCACAACAGGCAACTAGAAATGAATTGGCTGGTTATTTCTTGGGTTGTGTGTGTTACTTGTAGTCCACTTCGCTTCATCTTTGTTAATGGAATCTTTTGGGGGGTTAATGAGTGTTCGATGGGTGGAAGACACTTGAATGGTTTATAGGAGACTGGGATTTTTAGTATTTGGTATTTTGACATTTCATTTCCACCAAACAATGAATTTAAAGTGATCATATAAGCAGAGAAATCAATAACAACTCATCCTTATTTGCAGCCGAAGTCAAAAGTAATTAAGCCAAGCGAGTTGAAATTCAATATTCTTCCACTTTCATTCATTTTTCATTTGCTAAAATAATTCTTTTCACATAATGGAATTGATTTCTAGTCGTAAGTAGACGTGAGACGTAATGAAAAACAGTGACATACTGAGAGCCCTCCCCCCCGTCTCCCCCTCTCCTCCCTCTGCCTGTCCCCCTTTGTCAGGCCTTATTATTGAACACGTGTCCTCTCTGCCCCGGCCATTAACCAGCCCAACCCTCACACACTGCTTTCAATGCACACGCACACACACACACACACACACACACACACACACACACACACACACACGGCTAATTGACATGTGCGCCGTTCATCGTTCCCCACAGAGACGAATCCCAAAGTGTGTTTGCGTGGGATGTGAGCGGGGAACGGAATCAAAGAGGGTCCTCCGAGCGGCCTGTCCAGGACCTCTCATCGCCCCTCAGACCCCCGCCCCACCCTCCGTCTCCGACGCCGCCGCGTGGCTTCTGCCTGATCATCATCATCGCGTACGAATGATTGTCGAGTAAATCCCGTCTTGCTGCTGCGACCAGGACCGAGTGCCAGGCGCTCTCGTTGTAATGACTTTATCCCGTAATAACGGGAGGCTAAACGGGTTATGCCCCCCCCCCTGTACGTCCCACCGTATCCCCACAATAACCCTCCATCACGTTTGTTGTTCTGCAGATCGCACAGACGTGTAATTGGGAATCATTTAGCCTGATGGAGTCATAACCCAATTGAAAGCCATTGATTTGGGATTAAATATTCATATGTGCTTTTTTTTTTTTTTTTTTTCCTGCCAGGCTGAACGAAAGCGAAGCTGTGAAACTCGACTCGCTCAGAATTACCAGAAAGTGGAGACGACTGACAAAGACAAAACCCCTCTTATTGGATCACTGTTGGACAAACAGAACTCAGACTGTGAGTCTTCTGGGTTTCTCATTGTCATTAAACTCAAAAGGGGGGGGGGGGATTACCCGCAGAGCCACGAGGGATCGATTGGACAACGAGACGAGACGCGGGAGACGGATGGAGGGTGAGACACGGGAGAAGAAAGAACACTGCGATGAAAGGGATGATTTACGGAACGGGCGAATTTTAGGAAGAGACGTAACCAGCCGAACGCGACCCGGGGAGAACACCGACAGTCGCGGCGGGGCGAGAACGCGGCTCTTCTCTTGCAAAGTCAAGTTCACGCAGGCGGAGGAGAGACGGGAAAACAAAAGGAGGGTTTTGTCCTTTTGGCGAGTCCTGAAAACTGACACGGGATCAGTTCGGCGACGACACGCCGGCCCGCCTCTCCGGTGACGTGGGGCGGACGAAAACGCACAGAACACAAAGCTGAAAAGTGCACAACCGCCCCCCCACCTCCTCCTCCCCCCCATGAAGGATTAATGTCCCGTCTCTCAGGCCCCCACGGATCAGTTAAAGCAACACGATCTCATTGTCAAACACTGACCAGCCTCACTGGAGTGTTTAACCACCGCTGCTTAACCATTAACTAGATTAAAGCCGAAGGAGGAAGGAAGGGGGAGGAAGGAAGGGGGAGGGGGGGGTGGAGGGGGGGCAGGAATGTTATCTGATGGACGGGGATGGGATGAGTAGCTCCAGAGGTTTTCGGCCGTCCACACCCTTTACACACACACACACACACACACACACACACACACACACACACATGTGGGCCCTTTAGGCTGCAGGCTACAGTTAAAGTTAAAAACATGCCGAACATGCACCACCACCCCCCCCCACCCCCCCACACCAGAAAGGCGTGTGGAAAGACACCGTCTGAAAGACAGAAGTGGTAATGGAACCCAAGTGTGTGTGTGTGTGTGTGGGGGGGGGTGTGTGGGGGGGGGGGGGGGGGTCTTCGCTGGAGGGTTACATTCAACAACTGCTGCTGAGGCAACTGTTGAAGTCTGAAAAGCAACAGCTTGCGGGTCTCCCAGAGGACGCTCCGCCCGCCAACAGTCAGATGGAGGGTTTAGGGTCGGGGGGGGGGGGGGGGGGGGTTCGGGGGTTCGGGGGGTTTGGGGGTTCGGGGGGGGTGCAGGGTTTCCTCTCCCCTGCCAGGAAAATGATCTCCTTGGCAACGGATCCAGGCTTTTCCGTGACATTCCCCATTCCGAGCTGGCGTCCGTCAATCCGGACGTACTCCGCCCGTTTGATCCGCACTGCTGCCGTCTCCGCCCTCCTCTCCCCCCAACTCCTCTCCCCCCCCTCCCAGTCGCACGCTACGTGATTGATCAAAGCAGCCGGTCACCTAAAGGGGGGACGTGGCAATGCGGATCTGCACAGCGCCCGTCCTGCCGCTCGCCGTGTCCCCGCGCTGAGGGACGGGGACTCTTCGTCTTGCTGCGGCGCTAAATGGATTGGCAGCACTTAACCTCGTCCCTCTAGAAAGAGCTTTGTGAAATTGCAATTTTGCCGCGGCCCTCGATCGGCCTCGCCCACCATAGGCAGACGTCGGGGGGGACGAGGACGTCCATACAGAGACGCGGGGCCTCTTTTCCAAGGCTGCGTTTCGAAATTGCCCCCTCGCCGTCATCTTCCTCCCTCGAGAGGAGAACAACGCTGCGGCTTCACGGCAGTCGGCTGTGATCACCCCTCATCCCGTCTCCGCTTCCTCCCTTTCCTCCCGACTACTCCCGCTAATGAGACGCAAACCAATGAGACGGCTTCGTCTCCAAGGCCAGACGGGAGACCGGCAGAGACAGTCACCGCTCGGCAAAGTGAGGAACCGTGAACGTGCCCAGTGGGGGAGGAGGGCCAATTGGGTTTTTTTTTCTTCAATCTTCAAAAGTGGCCATAAATCTGGCTGTGTGGGTGGGGGTGGGGGGAGGGGGACGGGGGGCCATGAATGTGAACGGAGCCCCTCTCCCCGTTGCTGATGCTGTGCGGGGTTATTAACTGTGAACAATGCGGCGAAAAGCGCAGAGGGCAACAAGGTGAAGGGCTCAGAGAGAAAGAAAAACCCACTCGCAGCTCAAAGACAAAAAGACAGACAGAAGGCGGAGTCGAGGAGGGACGGACGGACGGAGGCGGAGTCGAGGAGGGACGGACGGACGGAGGCGGAGTCGAGGAGGGACGGACGGGCAAACACACCTTTGGTTTACGTATGAGCAGCCGGGGTAATCACAGCTTAGGCCGCAGTTCTTTTGAAGCTTTTTTGCGGGGATTCGAGGATGAAAACGCCTGGTGTGGGGGGGTTGGGGGGGGGTAGGTGATTTCAGGGTGAGATTAACCACCCGCATGCTGCCCGCCGTGTGCCGATGCCCCGATTGGCAACTTCACGCTGCCGGACGGGCACAATCCCTGTAGTCCAGCTCAATGACTGCCCGCCCCGAGCCAACCACAACGGGGCATTTATCTCATAGCGACTAATATTTAACTGCCCCCCCCCCACACCGTTTGCTTGGCCCTAGTCAGACCGCAGGAATGCACCCCCGGATGCGGGGGGGGGCGGACCCGGCTTTGCACCTTTTAACGGTGCCTCTTGATGGCGAGACGGAAGACGCATTGTGGCCCCTTGTTTGTACACGGATTACTGCCTGCGAGAGGGGGGCTTTTAAGGCGGGAGAGGGGGGGGGGGGGGGGCGTAGAATGTGCCGGGATCACACACACACGCAGACACACACACACACACACACGTTACAGCGCGAGCTGCGACGCGTCCCGAGGAATGCCGCTCATTCCGTCCCATCAGTCACACACATGAATGAATGAACCACCCCAATAATTGCAGCTCTTCCAGTCCTAGCCCCCCCCCCCCCCCCCCCCACCCCCCACCGGGGGCAAACACGGACTCGCTCTCCCCACAGCAGCCGCCGTCAATCTGTCACTCACCGCTGCATGAGCAGAGGTTTCCAGTGTGGTAACATCCCAATCCAGCAACGGGGGGGGCAGCACAGGTGTGCACGTTGCTATTTGCTGTGGGTGCGTTTCGGAATGCACACGTGTGCACGCTTGCAAGAGACCCGAACCAAGTGCCCCCCCCCCCCCCCCCCCCGCTGCCCCCTGTAAAAGAATTCCCCTTTAACTCCTCCAGGCTAAATGGCTCTTTTTCTGGCCTAATACCATAATAATTACACACGTCTCCAGGGGGTGCACTGTTGAAATGGCGCTGCCGGAGGGTGGGGGGGTGGAGGGGGGTGGGGGGGAATTAAAAGTGAGGAAATGACTGTGGGAATTAAAGTGGCCGTAGACAAAGAGGCCGACGCCGTGTGCGACACTTTAACACAACGCCGCTTGTCGCTGCGATTCTTTCCGCCGGCTCCCGACCACTTTGGAGTCTCTACTGGACTCATCCGACCTTTGTCCCTCGTCTTGTCTCCTAACTTTGTTCCTTTCATCCCCCAGAAGGAGGGGGGGGGGGGGGGGGCAGTGATATCGTTGGAGGGATTGTATTTCAACTTGAGTCCCTTTGTGCGTTGAAGAGGCTGCGGACGCCAGCGGCTGTGGTCCAACGTCCTCCGGCCAGCCCAGAGGAAGTCAGCTGATGAGACACGGCTTCCCGGCAGCGGGCCTGGATGAGCGGGTCAGAGGTCAGCGGCTCGGTCGGAGACGCGCGGAGCACCTCGGGGAGGGGGGGGGGGGGGGGGGGCGACACCCATGTGTCACAACGTCTTGCACAGATACGGGTGTCATGGGTCACGTGATTCCACGCTCAGAGGGGGGGGGGGGGGGGGACATAGTTGTGCGTGTGACCAGCGATTGTGAGAATGTGGGTCTGTGGGACAGAATCCCAGCGGGACACAAGCTGCGCCGCTATTATTAGACCAAAGCATGCGAGACCTACTGACTGACGAATTCAACATTTGTAGCTTCTAAAGGGGAGAAAACGACTTTCCTTCCAACACACTTCATCGGTAGGAGGGGGGAGGGAGGGGAGGGAGGGGGGGAGAGAGGGGAGGGGAGGCACCTGGAACTGATCCTTTAAATCAAAAGCACTGCGGCTGCACAGATCAACACGGCAGCCATCAATTACACGGGAACTTTTTAGAAGGCACCTGGAGGACAGACAGCACAACTGTGTCTGACGCCAGGCGGGACAGGTGTGGGGGGGGGGGGGGGCAGGAAGGGAGGGGGGGGGGGGTCGTTGCTTCTGTAAAAGCAGATCTGGACTGGTGCAGAGGCGGGAGGCGGAAGGAGAAGGAGGGGGGGGCTGATATACAGTACGTATAAAGAGCTTTACAGCAGAGGGAGGAGGGCAGCAATGCCCCCCTCCCTCCCTCCCCCCCTTCCTCCCCCCTTCCTCCCCCGCCCTTCAGCTCATCGGCTCCACTCGCGCGGCCTCTGCGCCGGACAGAATTAGACAAACTTTCACCAGAGGACCTCAGAGACGAATAGAAATCACACACACAGACACCAACAAGTCCGAGGAACAGAGCTGACGGAGGAAGATGGAGGAAGATGGAGCAAGAAACCGGGCCAATAATAAACGTGTCGCCTGGAGCACCGAGCGCCTCTTTGCTTTGACGGGGGGGATCATGTGGGGCTCCGATATAAATGGCTCGGGCTCTCTGGCAGCACCCAGGGGTGCCGGGGGGCGCGGGGGGCGCGCGCCCAGCGCGGGGCACGCGCATCGCACATCAAAGCGCTGGAGACCGAGACAGGCGGAACAAAAGGAAACGTTATTGGGAACTTTATTTTGTAGGGTTGTCTTTTAAAATACACACGAATTGCAAATTGCGGTTGTTTTATTTTGAATTTTGAAACAACAGCGCGCGGAGCGGAGACTCTGCCCCCCCCCCCCCTCGCCCTTAAAACATCCCGACAGCGGAGACCCACGGGGGGCACGGCCGGGTGGGTGAGGGGGGGACCGGGTTATTATTCGCCACTTTGACTAGTGTCAGAACAAACAAACCGACCCCCCCCCTCCCGCCCGGCAGTGCGCGCGCTCGGGTCCACCTGCTCCGCCGGCAGCAGGTCGCTCCGGACCCCCCAGCTACCGAATAAAGGGGCGAAGCAGAAGGTGGAGTAACGTAGAACCCGCAGCTTGAAGCCACAAAAACCACCAGCGGCGCGGCTACACTTTGCAAACTTACTCAGGGGCGGGGGGGGCGGGGGGGGCAGGGGGGGCATTTAGGGGCAAATGTAGCGGAAAGTATTAAAGGGAATTACCTTGATATGCGCAGAGCAGCAAGGTGCACGCGAGGAAGGTTCCGTCCATGGCGGCTTCTCCAACTTCTTCTTCTTCAGGGGAAAGTAAGTCACCGTGTTTGTGCTGCAGAGGAAGTCTGACTGCGACTCTTTCTTCTTCTTTCAAGTTGATGCTGCTGCTTCAGCGGCTCTCTCTCTCTCTCTCTCTCTCTCTCTCTCTCTCTCCCCCTCCCTATCTCTCTCTCTCTCTCTCTCTCTCTCTCTCTCTCTCTCTCTCTCTCTCTCTCTCTCCCTCTCTCTCTCTCTCTCTCTCTCTCCCTCTCTCTCTCTCTCTCTCTCCCCCTCCCTATCTCTCTCTCTCTCTCTCTCTCTCTCTCTCTCTCTCTCTCTCTCTCTCTCTCTCTCTCCCTCTCTCTCTCTCTCTCTCTCTCTCCCTCTCTCTCTCTCTCTCTCTCCCCCTCCCTCTCTCTCTCTCTCAGAAATCTGATGCTGGTGCAGTCTTCCTGGTTGATGTATTTGCACAAAAGGTGACCCCCCTCCCTCCCTCCCCACACACACACTACTCAACCCCTCCCCAATCTCTCTCTCTCTCTCTCTCTCTCTCTCTCTCTCTCTCTCTCGCTCAGTGAAAGAACTGACTAATCTCAGGTCCACTGGGGCCCGCAGGATTCTTAAAAGTGATTTTATTATGGGTCTCTCTCACTGCAGCACCCAAAATGTTCCCTTCATACGAAATAACTAAAGTTTTATAAAATATAATATAAAAATGACCAGAAGAACTGAAATGAATCTCACATTAAACGCAGTGTCAGGTCGATTATACCCAGAACATTTGAAATATTTTTGAATAAAAACATTTTGAAATGTATTTTTTGCACTTTTTGGGTGTGTTATCAACATGGGCAACTTACGTTTTTGATGAAATGAATTCATTATTTGTAAATTGTGGCGCAAATGGTGAAGTTTGACGGGTGCGATTCATCCTCCAGTTTAAGGCTAATAAATGAATCTGGCAGGTTATAAACCGTCATTCACATGTCGTAATCTTAAAACTAATTGGTTGCAATTAGAAGTCTGTGTTTCCTGCCCCGTTCAGGCCTTTTACCGACGCATTGGTCTGAAATTATGAATTAAACTTCCAAAACAACAACTGGAGGCGGGAGCGGCTGAACCTTGAAAGACATACCTTTCATTCCTAGACACGTAATCTCTTTACAATCTGCTGGGTATTGACTGGGCCCGCTGAGGTTCAGACATACAGTTATCATGAGGGACTAAGTGGCTTATTCAAAGCGCTGTGATTCCCGTCTGAGTGGCCCGAGTGGCCGCTGTGCGGATCTGTGAAGTCCAAAGTTGGCCAAATCCCATAAACATGTCAATCCCATACGAGATGGCTTACTGGAAGCGTTGCCCACCTGAGAGCTCAGCACCAACATCTCCTCCGGTCTCCCCGTCCGCCGGGGGAGACCGTTTGTCTCGGCCATCGGCGCGCCCTGCAGGTAATAATAGTCCCTCGCAGAGACACACATTCCACACATAGTTGCTCCAAAACAGCTGGTTAATATTTTCTTAGCTCCATTCAAAGAGAGGCAGCTCCACTGCGCCAAAGACATGAAACACACACACACACACACACGCAGACGATGACTTTTAAAAGGAAGACGCTGGCAGGAATATGCGTCTCTCTCTATCTATTCCCAGCAATGTCAGCAGGAGGGGAAAAAGCAGCCACTCATCTGTGATATTGACCCGTAATAATCATCTCTCTCCGTGCTATAAAGACAGGAGATCCACTGCAGGGGTCCCCTGTCCCGTGGGGACGGACGTGGCGCTGCGCAAGCCGCTGCCTGCTGCCGCCGTCGTGCCGCATAGCTGCAGGCCAGCGCTGATTTGGCGCGGCGAGGAGGTTTTCTTACGCGAGGTCTTTTAGTCATAGCGGTGGATGTAATTTGTCTCATTGGTTCATTACGTAATGGAGCTGCAGGGGAGGAGAGGAGGAGGAGGGTGGAGGAGGGTGGAGGAGGAGGACGAGGAGGAAAAGAGGATATGACAGAAGGGAGACGTGAGGATTCATGTAAGCCAAGAGTCATCCTTTAACAGTAACTCCACAGTACCTGCTGAGGTGGGCACGATGCTTCCTCGTTGAGGTGGCACAGGTGGAGCGAGGGCGGAGCAAGAGTGGGCTTGAACACCATCAGGAGGTAATGACATGAGTCATCCTCCTTCTTTAGACGGACTGTGTTTGGTGTTCTTTGCCACAGTCCACCATTAGCGAGGTGTCCTACACGTCCGTCTCACCAGCAATGTCGCCCACCTCCCCAGGGAGGCCGAGTGAGTCTCGTCCCAAATAAAAAAGGTATACCTCAAAAGATCTTCCTCCAGCCCAAACCCCTGGACAGTGAGGACAGCAGCTGGCTCCCAACCTGAAGAGGACGATCGATCAGGACCATGGGCCTCGGGGATGCCTACGCTCGTCCCTTCCCACGAGGCTGGAGACAACATGTTTGTATGACAAACCAAGGGGACGCAGGCGCGATCTTTCTTGGAATCCACCAAACAGATGTGGACTGGATGGTTGAACCCCCGTGAACCCTCTGTGTCTTGATCCACTGTCCCGCAACCAGGACAAAATCTCCACCGTCGCTCCTCAGTGCCTCAGGAACCAAGGGACGTCCTTTGAGACGTTTTGTGACTTCCGCTGGAACCACAAATTTGGCTTCAAACAACTTCTTCTGCACGCGGCTGCGCTGACTTGACTTTGATGAGTAAAAACGATCCGTCCCCAGGAGGGGGGGACAAACTGTCCACGCCGAATGTCATAGCAACCCACGCAATAACTGCTTCACTCCAAAGCGCTCAGTCGGGTGAACTGAGGGTCGAGATGCGAGTGGACCAACACTCTGAAAGTGTGTCTTTTGTTTGTGGCAAAGACCTTTCAAGCAGCTCCGTGCGTGTTAAATTACACGAAGGGGCTCATCTGCTGGCACCGAAGCGTTCGAGAACCTCAAGAGAAGAAGAAAAATGCAGTTACAGACACTCGTCGGAGGCGGGTTGTCACGCAGAATATAAATCAGATCAGCTCCCTCTGTAGTCCCTTATTTTAAGTGATTTCACACCGCACCCCGCGTAAGAAATGAAGCTACCTGACAGAGGGAATATCTGAGGCGTCAGCTTAAAGCGAGCGCATGAAGAGGAACAGAGACACGGAAGCACTACAAAGGGAGCAGAGATGTGTAATGAAAGAATAATGGAGTGAACAGATTAGAGGCGGAGGAGGGAAGAACTTTAATTCCAAAGTCAGGGGATGGGGAACGCAGAGCCTCGGGGGGATAACAGTCAGGCAGAAAGGGGAAAGCGAAGGTAAACCGTAATCTCGCACCAATTCTGATGTCTGGGCCCCGGCGCCGCAGGGATCCTTCACATCCCACCCTAAACCCTACGCTCTATTCCTCAGTTCTCCATCTCTGTCCATCACAATCCCTCCCCCCGCATCTTCCTCCCCCTCAGCCTCCTCCTCCCCGGCTCCCCGTTGGCCCGAGCAACAGACAATCCCGCCGCGGGTTTTTTCCCGGCATCGACGCGCGGCGTGAGCTTGAGTCACGGGACGTGCGGCGGTGACGAAGCCGCTCTCTCTGGGGAAAAAGCTGGACAGCTCACGTTTTGCTGCCAATTGCCCTGCGATGATCAACAGAAGTGCCTGAGATGAAGGGATGGTTACGACTCAGCGTCCGTCCTCTGCCCTCCGTGGGTTGAGCTGCCTCGCGTGTGATTGGATCTCTGTCTGTAGTGGTAAAATTAGAGGTGGGTAAACTCTGAATTTTGTGATCATACAGACCTCGACGCGATGCGAAGCAACGCAACACGAAGCGTTGCGGCACAATTGCAGATTCCGTTCCGCCCGCAACGACGACTACACCCTCCCCCCCGTCGGACCTTCACGACCGGTCCGCAAAATATTGTCTGACATGAAACCGGTCCGTGAGGTAAGAAAGGTCGGGGACCACTGGGCTGATCCGTGTGTTTACGCACCTCCTGGATCCTGATTGGTGTCGCAAGGCACTGATTGGATGCTCACAGACCGTAATGCAGCGCAGATGAACATTACAGATTCAGACTACGGCGTTTATATGTTCAACAATAGGAAACGTAGTCTTAGCTGTTTTAAAATTACACCAAGTTTATTTCGGATTATTCCAATGGAAGAATACAAGGTGCAGGGAACTTTGAGGTGCGTAAACGCCACTTATAGGTGCGTAAACGCTATTTCCAAAATTCCAGAGGTGCGTAAACGGCGTTTACGTGCGTTTACCCTCCACTACAGCCCTGCTCAGTGGGTAAAACAACAGCTGCTGCTACAAAGCTTTCAGCCCTGCAGGCAAACTGCATTTGTGCTGTTGGTGACGACGGGATCAAATGTTTGTTTGTTTTTATCCCCTTAAGACCCGCCCCCCCGCGTACAACATTCCTTACTGTGTCCTCGCGTCCGTCCCTGATAGGACGCCGGGCGCGACAACGGCCAGTAACCCTGCCAGGGTCACCGCTAAGGCGGCAGGAAATCCTGCTGAACGAGACGGAGTCACACGGGCGCCTTTGTGCCCACGGAGATGGTCGCCGCATCGCAAAGGTCAAATGGCAGCGCAGTTCACGTTCAACGGGAAAGTGGTTCATGCGACCCTTCCTGGTTTGAAAGGGTGAAATGCAACCGAATCTGTGGGTTTGAGCCGGTCTTCCTCCTAAACGTACAGAGAAGGAGGCGGATTGCAGTGGAAATGTGTGAATCCGGCAGACAAACCCTGAGCTGCTGCTGCAGACGACTACAAATGAAACCGTGAAACGCCAAAGCAATGATTAAACGGGGGAAATGGGGCCGTTTTGTGATTCACAGCTGTGAGCTCTGCATTCCAATAAAAGCTCGTGTAGACCGATATCTCAAACAAAATGTGTGTGATCCCCTTTTTTGGGCCTTTCCTTAAACACCAGCAGAGCGCTTTGCACGTTTGAATCTCACAACGCTGTCAAAACAGTTAACCCTCCATATTTCTCACGTCCCCACAACAGCGACAAACATTCTGCCGTATTCAATGCGGATATTTCACAATGCGTCACGTGTTTTTTACGCTGCGGATCGCGTCTGTGTTAAAGGGAACAAACGGGGCAATGGGCGAAGCGTAACCGCGTAACCAGCAGCCCGGCGCCTAAATGTGTCCCACGTCCTCCTCTGCACGGGGACGCAACTGTGAAGTGTAAATGAATACACAGTCAATCATATCGCACGGACCATCATCATGTATGATGATGTGACTGCATCAGTGTACAACTTTCTTCATGCTGTCAAAAAAAAAAATCAACGGAGTGTCTGTGTGCAACAGCCATGAAGGAGAGACGGGTTATCGTAAGCATCCGCAACGTAAGTGGCCATTTTAAATGTTAATGCCGAATTTATTACAATTCAATTACAGTCCATGTTGGGTGTACAAATTAAACCACATTTTATTACTTAATTCATCCCTGTTTTCTCATTATATCTTTCCAGCAACAATCTGATGTGAAATCAAAGAAACAAGCGTATCTACTTTAGAGACGGACGAAGACAAACCACGAGAAACTAAAGGGACAAACTGTTTTCAGACTGGATGAATGTGGCTTTACGAAACTACATGAATCTTCTTTCATGCGTTTCGTACCATTTGTTTGGACCACGGTTTTGGTCTTTCTGTAAAACATGTAAATGGAGCTTTCAGAGGAAAATTAATTAGGAATCAGCTCTTTTCCTTCAAAGTCCCACAGCGTTTCTGCACTGCGCTTTCTGCTGCTTACCAACACACACACACACACACACACACACACTCCTCCATGCCCGCCGGGCTGCGTGGACTCTATCGGGTTTACACCAACTCAACGTCGGCGTCGTCTCTGCACTCAAACCTGCAGGCTTGGAATTTGAATACATGAATCATTTTATAGAATATTAATCGTCTTTCAACCACTGAATGAATTGCAGGCAATTGCATTTTTCTCTCGTCGGCCTCGGGGGGGGGGGGTTACAGCAGGAATATGAGAGTGCACCACCTCCGTGAAGCTGAAGTGCGTGCTGCCCCGTCACGTTCGGCGCGTTTACGCCGTTCGTTTGGGTTTTCTGACGCCACCCAAAGCAATTCTCGACCCTGAACGCACCGCACACACCCGCTGGTGTGACCACAGCCGGTCCGCTGCGACCTGTGCAGCATCACGTCCAACAGTTCAACAGTGATATTATTACTATCACGGTCATGTGCAGCCGGTCGGTGGAACGTCGCCCTGGTGTCGGACCACGTTAGTCGGACCACGTTTGTCTCCATGAGTTAAAAGTGCAGCGTGGAGGTTTTTCCCACCTGTGTGTGTCTCTGCTGTCACCAAAGTGACGGGGTCCCATCTGTGTGTGTCCAATGGTGCCTGAACCATTAACATCTCTGCAGATGTGCCCCCCCCCACCCTCCCAGACGGTCACTCTCTCTCTCTCACACACACACACACACACACACACACACACACACACACACACACACACACACACACACACACACACACACAGGGCCTTCACTCTGATTGGTTAACTGACCGTAATCAATCGGTTCCTTTCATCCCCGCTAAGCTCCAACATCTCGTCCCTCAATCATCTCTCGCCTCCAACTGATCTTCTGCCCTCATCCATCTCTCCCCATGTCCAGTCCCCCCCCTTCAGCCCCAGTGATGTGCAGGGGGGGGGGGGGGTTGAGGAACAGAATGTTGCCCCGTCCATACAGCCAGAGGGCGACAGAAGAGGAGAAATTCAAAATAAGGGCCATTGGGATGAAAGAAGTTGTCCGTCAGAGGTGTGAAGAGACCGCGGAGGTTTTATGGGTGGAGGGAGAAATGAAAGACGGAAGGATCAGAAGGGGGGAGGAAAGAGAGGGAGTCACTCGTGTGCTTCGGTGCAGCAAATCGACCCGGGGGCCAGAGAGCAGCCAGTCAAAGAGGAAGCCAACTGCCCAAAAAGAAGGTTTCTGTTAAAAGAAGCAAAAAGACGTCTCGGACCGGCCGGCTTGAGGCTTCCACGTCGGGAGGGAGGGAGGAGAACTTCCACTGGCGCTCGTTTCTTCCTGATTCACCTACTTGGGGGTGGTGGGGGGGGGTACAAGGAGCGCACAATGGCATTAAAGATTAAAGTAGCCCCGATTGTGGCGTAACATATTTAGCCACAGCTCGTTGCTTCCGTATGAGTCCGAATTACTTCTGCTGCCCGGCTCGGCCGCTCAAATCAATATTTGAGCTTTAGTGATCAATTGGCAGCAGATGGTTTTTCCCATAAATGGGACTCGACTGAAAGCTGAGTGGCTCCAGTGAGAGTGCATTAGGGGCCCCGTCCCGCCACACTGATGTCAATTAGTGTGGCGGGTTTCAGAGCGTGTGTGTTTGCGTCTGCACCCCTTTTAACGGACCACGTGACTGCAGAGTCCAAAACAATCCTCCACATTCAGCGGCCCGATACGGCCGAGCCGCGGTGTCATCGAGGTGACCGCCGTGGTCACGCGTCATCGCTGTGAGGACACGTGACCTCGTGGGCCGAGGGTGACGACGCACTTGACCTCCGGCGGGAATCGACAGAGCTCCACTCTGCTCATAATGAGTCATGATGCACACGAGGGAGTCACATTTGTGTGATTCTTGTTTATCCAAGAGGAATCATGCTAACGGTCGAAGCTTTTAGGCTTTGAGTCACTCAACACAGGCTCTGAAAATTCTCCTCCCGTGTTTTAAACATTTTCTATTCCTCTCTAAATCATTGCAATTAGATTGTTAATTCCCCCCATGGGCACATTGTAATATTTCATTTGCATAAAAGCAGTTTGAATCACTAAGTGGGAAAATGATGACTTCAGAAACACTTTAATGACATAGTTTGGTATTTGAATTTCAAAATAAATGTCGACAAATTGTGGAGTTGCTTTTACTTCAAATTGAAAGACACAACCACTTGATTTAGCCACGACCTCTTTTGAGCGATGACCTGCGTTGGTCCGGAGGCCGCTGTGACCCGCTGACACGACTCCATCACCACGATCTCCGTCAGTAACTGTTGCTTCAATACGTCATCTTTCCTCATTCCACCGCTGCCGCCTCTCTCTCTCTCTCTCTCTCTCTCTCTCTCTCTCTCGCTCGCTCGCTCCCGTCTGAGCGATCTGGAATAAGTGTCTGAAATCTGCATGCGGAGCGCTCGGTTCCAGCTGTGAACAGAGGGGTGAAATGGAAAAGGCAGCGGGAGGAGAAGAAGCAGATTAGGCTCCTCTGACGGCGTGCGCTGCCTCCTGGCCGACGCCGGCTGAGCGAGGACGGGTAGGATGAGGAAGACGGGCGGGGGGCGAGGGGGGGGGGGGTGATGGAGGCTGAGAGGATAAAATGTGAGAAGCACAGAGCAGCCAAGTGAATGTGGAGGAACACAAAGAGAAACGCGGTGGGAAGATGGTTTGGGTCGGAGGTGGAGAAGACAGTGGAACAATCTGCTCTGGAAGGGACGGAAAATGGTGTAAAACTAGATCAAGACCTCCTCAAAGACACCCAGCGTTCTTCCTCAGACACAAAGGCGCGAAAAGCCACCACACAGACTGAAGGAACTCTGCTGCCCTTTGAAATGGTCGGACCTTGAACTTCAGCAGACAGACGGCGGCTGAGCGAGAAGAACGAGTGTGACGTCGTGCGCTGAGATTTGGGCCAAAGGTCCGTCTGAGGGACGTCGGACACTCGGGGAAAGAACAGAGGAGCCAAAAGCAGCTGAACGTCACGATGTGGAGATGAGAAACGATTGTTTTTAAGTAAAAGTTTGCTTTACATTATAATCAAAACATCGAAATGAACTTCAGTTTCATGCACACGCTCCAAATGTCAAGGGGCCAGTTTGGTAGATTGCTATTCATGAGATTCCCGCGCTGGTGCCACGGCGGCGAGGTGGGTATTGACCTCAGCTGGAAGCGCCAGATGGGAGAAAGAGAGAAATAGATTGGGGGGGCGGGGAGGGAATAAACTGCGTAATGGAAAACGAAAAATGAAATAATGAGAAGAGAAAATGAGACGCAGAGAAACCAGGAGAACAATTTCTCCATCAGGACCCAGAGAGGCGCGACCCTGTTATTTGCTCCCTGCCCGTATGGGCGAGTGCATAATGTCGCCCCAATGTTGTACCCGGCCTCTGCCACTCGGCCCGGAGAGGAAGGCTCCCCGTGGTGTCCCCGTGGTGTCCCCGTCTCCTCAGAGGACAGATGACGGTGGTCAAACGCCACGTTTGTTCTCAGCTTCCCACCACGTCCCAAACGGACCCCAATCACGACTCACAAACCAGCGTCCACGGGGTCGCTACGGGAGAGTCAATAATAACGTGCATTTTTCTGGGCCAAATGTGCGCATCTGAATCGGCGGCGTCGAAACCGAATAAACGCCCCGTCTTCGTGGAGGGAGACGATTCTCAGGGGACGTTGCTGGGGGAGAAGAACTGTGGGTGAAGAGAAGAGGACGCTTTGAAAGCCGCTCTGCCGTTAACAAGGTTTCTGCTAACAAACTCACCTCGATGTTGCACTGTTCTTGCACGCAGTTGCGGAGGCAGTGTGTAGTGTTTTTTCTCTCTCACACACACACACACACACACACACACACACACACACACACTCGTGTGTGCTCCTCAAAGACAGTAGTCCATTGATAACACCAGAGGGTTGACTGGCTTATCTCTTCAGGGAGGGAAGGTACGGAAACAAAAAGCCCATTGACAGATGGAGGGTTTCCCGAGTCCAAGGTCACGTATTTCTGAAAATAATAATGTGCAGCGACACGAGTGGCAGCGAAAGAAAAACAGAAAGAGAGATGAAAATGGAAATGAAAATGGTGAAGGGGAAGTAATGAGTAAAGGGTGAATGTGGAGAGATGGTGGGAGGAACTGAGGGCACCTTAGGGAGGGGTGAGGACATGGTGGTCACCGTGTAGAAGAGACAGCGCAGAGGAGCCTGACCTCTGCACCACAAACACACGCGCACACACACACAACACAGACACACACACACACACGGCAGGGCGGGCTGTCATGAATGAAAGTCGGGCTGCAGACAGTCTCGTACGACGTGGCTCACAATTCAATTGGCAGACAGGTTAAGAAAAGTCACGAGATGATCACAATGAAGCTACACACACACAGACACACACACACACACACACACATAATGAGTAACTGGATGTAGTGCATATAGACTTCTCTGGGATGCAGAGATACTGGTAAGAATCCCATGTGGGGGGGAGACAGTTCCACATCACAGTTCAAAGACATGCGTCCAAGTGTATTGTACCTGTGCACATTGTACCTGTATTGTACCTGTGCATATTGTACCTGTATTGTACCTGTGCATATTGTACCTGTACATATTGTACCTATATTGTACCTGTGCATATTGTACCTGTATTGTACCTGTG
Organism: Gasterosteus aculeatus; assembly: GCF_964276395.1. Classification (NCBI taxonomy): domain Eukaryota; kingdom Metazoa; phylum Chordata; class Actinopteri; order Perciformes; family Gasterosteidae; genus Gasterosteus; species Gasterosteus aculeatus. Next base: position 1,953,051 of record NC_135707.1, read on the forward strand.
CCTATTGTACCTGTACATATTGTACCTGTATTGTACCTGTGCATATTGTACCTGTACATATTGTACCTGTATTGTACCTGTGCATATTGTACCTGTGCACATTGTACCTGTATTGTACCTGTACATATTGTACCTGTATTGTACCTGTGCATATTGTACCTGTACTGTACCTGTACATATTGTACCTGTATTGTACCTGTGCATATTGTACCTGTACTGTACCTGTGCATATTGTACCTGTATTGTACCTGTGCACATTGTACCTGTATTGTACCCGTGCATATTGTACCTGTACTGTACCTGTGCATATTGTACCTGTATTGTACCTGTGCACATTGTACCTGTATTGTACCTGTGCATATTGTACCTGTACATATTGTACCTATATTGTACCTGTGCATATTGTACCTGTATTGTACCTGTGCCTATTGTACCTGTATTGTACCTGTGCATATTGTACCTGTACATATTGTACCTGTATTGTACCTGTGCATATTGTACCTGTGCACATTGTACCTGTATTGTACCTGTACATATTGTACCTGTATTGTACCTGTGCATATTGTACCTGTACTGTACCTGTACATATTGTACCTGTATTGTACCTGTGCATATTGTACCTGTATTGTACCTGTGCATATTGTACCTGTACTGTACCTGTGCATATTGTACCTGTATATATTGTACCTGTATTGTACCTGTGCATATTGTACCTGCATTGTTGTACCTGTATTGTACCTGTGCATATTGTACCTGTATTGTACCTGTGCATATTGTACCTGTATTGTACTTGTGCATATTGTACCTGTGCATATTGTACCTGTATTGTACCTGTGCATATTGTACTTGTACTTGTCTTGGTTTGGCCAACAGGGTTTTCATGTGCAATGACGGATATTTCGAGTGCACTATTTAGCTTTCACCTCCTTTCAAAGGCGTTTGTTTGGCTAAACTGTTGGTCGTATAAAAGGTTGCAGGGTAAAAGTATATATATATATAAGATTATATCTGATACAAGTATATATTTCAATGTAAAACCTTATTGTGCAAATGACCTCCATCTGCCATTACAGTATGCACTATAGAATAAAACACATGCCTCTCAGGAATAAGCAGCAGCACATTTTGAAGGAGGACTGAGGTCCAAAGGGGAGAACAAAGCTGTGGTGACACATGACGCCGCTTCAGGGAGGATTTGAACATATCCAGAGGAAGCATATCTATCTACACTGGACTCCATGTGTGGTCTTAAAGGGGTGCAGGGAGGAACGACCTCTGCAGTCGGAGCACGGAGGCGATGCCACAGGCCCTGATAACAGGCGGTAAGGCGACAGGGCAGTGATGGCGCTAAAGGACAAAGCGTGGAGGGAGGTTAGCAGGAAGAGGGCGAACGCCGGCGTACAATGGGGGAGGTGGAAGGGGGCGAGAGCATCAGAGCGATGAGGTGCGAGCGTGAGGAATTGTTGCGGGTTGAAAAGGAGAAAGAGACCAAAGAACGACGGGAAAAAGTCAGAAAAAGTTTCCTTGTTCTGTAAAAGGTTTGAGATGAACCAACAAGACCAACTACTGCGTTATTTAATGCGCCAGAATCCCCGCGAGGTCCTACTGACCCAGTCACATGTCAAACACAGCGTCCTTTTTCGGCCATTCCGACCCACAATCCCTTGCACAGCAGGAGATAGGTCACGTCAGCGGAGCCCGATGACAGCCGATGACAACTCGCTGAAGGAAGATATCGGGGGCGGGGGGGGGCACGGTTCAGCATGTTAAGACCAAGCGGTTTGTCTCAAGCGGACACGCGTCTCCCTCAACTTCACAGGACGCCTCCTGTTGACCTTCAGGTTCTGTCTGATGTACTTGATCACATGGTTTTGACTTTGCAACGGCGAGTGCAAAGCGCTGGAGAGGATCAGCAATGGAGGCGCTCTGCTCCGCCTTCCTCTGGAGACTCCTCCCCCTTCCAGACGGGTCGAGGGGGACTCCTCACTCAGGCCGTCACTGTCAGCTCTGCGCTGCCGTGTAGCTGCCTCCCTCCGTCACTCCTTTGTTGTGCGCCGAAGGCCGCCGCATCAAAGTGGCAGCGACACACACACACACACACACACACACACACACACACACACACACACACACACACACAAAGAGAAGACCCACTGTGCAATTCAGTCAGTTGGGCTGGCTTTGTAGACTGCATCTGTTCTGCGCCCTGTCATTCTCCCTTTGCACCCCACCCTCTGTGACAGGTGGAGGCGATTCAGGAGACACACACAAAGCTCACAGAGACCCAAAAGTCACCGACACACACACACACACAGACAGACACACACCTGCTGGGGGGGCCGTGCTACGGGGCCCCGTGGTGCCAGGCAGGCGGAGCAGCACGTCGCATGTTTACACCACCTGCTCTCAGCACGGCCAGCGGAGGAGGGATTAACACACACACACACACACACACACACACACACACACATACAGTAGACAGATGTACATGAGAGCAGTAAAGCATGCCGGAGGTCAACAAGGTCAAACATATTCGTCTTTTGACACACAGGGACACGTCCATACGTCCACCAGCGTCAACCCACCGGGACGGACGAGTCTTCTTCTCACTTACTCACTGATGCGTGTCATTAAAAAATAAAGGACCACCGACCTTCTGACCTCGGACTAATTTCTACAAACAACTTCCTGCAGATCAGGGCTGAGCGCGACTAGGCCGCATCTCCTTTGTTGGTTTAATCGCTGGCTTGTAGAAACAAGAGTTAATTAGGTTAAAGGAAAATAAATAAATACCCGAGCTTTAGTAAAAACAAAGAATGGAAAGTTGGCAAAACGTGAGACAAAGGGCCGCGGTTTTGGTAAGAAAGAGATGTAGTTTACGAGGAAAAGTGCCGATGTCATCTGCGCTCAGCCAGGAATGTATTCTGTGGGATCACTGCCAACTTCTCCCAAGAAAGCCCAGTTCCTTCAATATGCCAAAGAACAGGAATGCTGGGAAACTTTCTGAGGGGTCTTGTCATCTCGGGGGGGGGGGGGGGGACCTGCCAGAGGGCATGAAGCTGTGGGCTGACAGAGTGTGTGTGTGTGTGTGTGTGTAGGAGCTCTCCCGATAGCGGGTCTATTTTAGAGACACTCGTGCAGCGGAGACATTTCTTAGTTATCTGCGGTTTCCAGCCACGAGGAGGTGAGAGTCTGCATCCAGTCTCAGTGTGATCAGGCTGAGCTGCCAGAAGAAGTGTGAGTAGGTGTAGGTGCAGCTCCCCCCCTCCCCTCCTCCCCCCACCACACACACACACACAACAAACCCTGTGGATGTGCATGGATGTTGTTGGAGGAGGAATAGTTTCACAGCATTAATTGCCACAGTGCAGCCTGCTGATAATTGGGCTGCACAAACAGAGTGACAGGAGCTGAAATCACATTAACATAAAAATACACACACACACACACACACACACACACACAATACAACAGTGAACAAACAGTGCAGAACTTCTCCTGGTGGGTAACACACACTCAGTCAATCCTTCGCTCTCTTCCACAGTAAAGGGAGGGAGAGGGGGGGGAGACTACAGGTTCAGGTGGTTTTCGAATGGAAAAGGTCCACATATGGAGATGAGCGAGTGTATAAAGAGAGATGAGTATTTCCTGAGAGACGTGCAGAGTAATTGGGAGGCTTTATGGTGATTGACACGGAGAAAAAAAAAAAGTCAAATGGCGAGAGCCGCGTGCTGAGCTCAGCTCGCCGTGCTGCGTGTACTCTGAAGGAAACACTGCAGGCTCGTTGTCTTGGGATCTGCACCACAGCAGCAAGGATAATCTCATAGAAGAAGCAGAAGAAACCAGCAGATTGGATGTTTTAGTCATTCGCTTCCTCGGGGATTTGTTACTGTGTGATGTAGGAGGAGATATTTGAAAACAGGCTGGAGCAGCGGGATCTACTGCTCTCGAGATCCTGAGGAGGCCTTGGAGCCGCGGTGCAGAACATCATGAGGCATTCTACAGGCTTTGGCACCATCTGCAGGACTCCAGAAACACCGGCCAATGAAACCACTCAGCCGGCCTCCCTCTTCAACGCCGGGCAACAGAACAAAGTGCATCTCCTCACAGAAGCACGACGCTTCCAAACGGGGGGAAAAAGAACAAAACATGCTTAACGCTTTAGGTTGAATTCTAGACACTAATCTGGTTGCTTTTATTGGACAAGCTGATGTTGGCAGCAGAAACGGATTACTCTTGATGAACAACACCCACAAAATAGTTGGTCACACCAGAGAAATAAAGTGGTGGTGACAATTGTGTAAAAAAAGGCCATTATTGTCAAGTTTGATAGAAGAACCAGATATGGTCCATTTCTGCCACCAGGTGGCACTGTGGCCCTGGACTGAACCGCTAATCTATGACGTCATTCCGCATCAGCTTCCCCCTTTAACTTAATTTTCCAGTCTCATCGGATTCATGACATGATTAATATGGAGTCCGTGGTTGCAAGCGTTAGTGTGCCCCCCTCACCCCCCCCCCGCAGGGAGCCTTTGGTGCATAGCGGATATGATTTAGCTGGCCTGGTTTATGAGGCTAATAAACAGTCTTTAAACGAGCCAGATGTTCATATTGATACGTAGAATAGCTAATCGGGTCAACAGTTCACATGTCCCCCCTCCACTGCAGGTCAATTGGCACAATATCTCCAGTCAGGGAATTTTATTTATCCAACTGTCCTTCAGAGTGTGAGCGGCCCATTAATGTCCTGACGTTGATCTGCATTGGTCACATGTGTTGAAAACAGAAGGCACACAGTGTTTGACTTTCTCCAAAAGATTTATTGAACAGCTACAGTTTTCTTGCTGGCAGCTGAAACCTGTGGAGAAAAACAAGAAAAGAAACATGAGGCATATTCAGGAATTAAGTCAAGCAGACCGCGTTGAAGTGTTTTTGAACAACGTTGTCTCCTATAAAAAAAAAAAAAATTGATCCTACTACTCGCTGTGTAAAAAGTATTTTAACTGGTTCATCGTGCTGCCATAGGAACTATTTACTCCTGTTTATCAATCGCGATCAAATGAACATTCCATTTTCTTATTCTTACTAAATAGAATTTTATCATGTATTGTGCAACTTCAGGAAGCAAGATAGTATCAAAAAATGCAATTTCAAGGGGGCTTGATTTTGGGGACAGTTACCAGGAGAGCGGTTTCCCTCATTTAGTCTTCTACGGAAATGACACGCAGCTTTTAAAAAGCCATCAGAAGCTACAACACAGAAGGGGGAGCGGCGCCACAGCAACACGCAGTTTCAGGGGCAACAGTTTCAGGGGCAGGCAGGTGGGCGGGGCTGAGCCTGCTCATTAGCATGCTGCTCATTAGCATGCTACCCATTAGCATGGGTAAACAAGTAGAAAAGTGGTGCCATACGGCGAACTAGCTAAGCATGAAATTCCCTCCACATGTTTACCCCGTTTACCCTTGGATCGTCACAACACTGCTGCCCGGCTGCTGATATTTTTTGACAAGACCCAACTGAGATCCGTTTGTAAGCGAAGGCGAGCAAACAATGCCAGTAGCGCGCCACACAAATCACTCTGCTGGTGGAGGAGAATTCGCCCGGAGGACGAGTTGTTTGAAGAGCCTTGCATGGCGAAGCGACACTGCGGCTGTGTACTCCCATAACAGATGAGGTGTCGCAGCAACGCAACGGGGCGGCGTGCGTGTGATCACTCGCGCTGGCGGCACAGCCGGGAGGGAGTCTTAGTGTCACATGAAGCGCCAGTGTGACACGCAGTCAAAAACAACCTTTTCCTGGCCGCTATCAGGCTGCACGGATATTCATTCAGCCACACGGACGCTGATAGCGGAGCGTTCATATTCCAGCAGTAGGTTGACCGGGCTGTAGCGCACATGCTAAAACGCCACAGCTTCATTTTCAAAGCAGCGGCTCGCCAACACCCCTTAGTGTTGTTCCATTAATGAGGGGTAAAGAGGAAAGGGGGTATGGAGGATTTAAGATGGTCTTTACCATCACCAAAGAACATGCAACGTTAAACATAACTAGCAAAGACAAGTTAGTCTCTCACCTGGCCGGCAATTCTATCCAGGTCTCTGGTTCCCTGGGAGGTGACTCTGCGACCACTGAGGGAAAGTAGACAAATATCAAGTAAAGGACACAACTCAAAGACCAATACTAAAGTCAGGAAAAGCCACACAGCAATATACCAGCCACACAGAAATCTAATCCTGCCCACTTTGAATGATGTGTGTGTGATTACAGCTTCACTAAACACTCAGGAAATCCAAGCTTACAGATTTAAAGTCTGATTTCATTAATGTGGGTTTTACAAACTTAATAGTATTACCAGTTAGTGAGTGCAACAACAACAATGCTGAATCTATACAGAAATATCTAAAAACCTGTTAATCTGCATTATCACAAAACTAATAAATATTACGTCTTGTACAGAGTCCAAATCCTTTTGTACAACATTGCACTTCAATAAATGGCTACAGATTAAATTAAGACAAATGGACAGAAAATCCATTTTCTGTGACTGAAACTTTGCCTCAGTCAGTTTTATTTGAACTAATTGTAACTTATCAAATATAAAACTAAACTGCCACCATTTGGATAATTGTTTTGAATGGAATTGATCGTTGTTGCTGCACTAATCAGAATCCGTTGATTGAAAAGTACATTACACAGAAGGAATACATGAAATGGCTGATTAAAAAACTCAATCAAGGCAGCGCTGAACATAACTGTATTGAATGTTAATTGACTACTTGTAACAAATGAATATTAGCACGTCTAGTTTTTAATGTAGCCCATCTAGTGGATACAATAACTGGAGGTACTAACCCATTGGGATCCTTCTCGATCATCTTGAGGAGCTCGAGGGCCTGCAGCACCTTACGAGCCACGTTCTTGGATCCTACACTAAAATGAGCAGGACACACACCGTTCCTCTGGCGACCGCCGTAGATCTTGGTCATGGAACCTACACCAGCACCTCCACGGAGGTACAGATGGCGGACTGTCGATGCTGTGGGAGCAGAGGGGGATGAAGGTGCAAAGTCAGTACCTTGCCTTAAAAGTGCCCTCTAAGAGGGGAAAGGCATTACTTGGGTAAATGGACAAGAAATCAGGACAGAAAAGGATTAAGTGGTGCCGTTTCATATTTCATGGTGTGGATCTCCAAGCAGTGAGCGTCCTATCCGTAAAAAAGTTTTTTTTTAAAAAGACAAAAGTATGAATACAAGCCATGGCACTCAGGGGTTATTCAAGTGGACCAGTAACATCGGCTGTCAATCATTTCATAGATTTGAACGTCCATCAGGGCCAACAATCGCAATACAATTATGCTATTTAAAAGTAACATTAAATAACATTTTATTTGTCAGAATAGTTAGACATTAGAATCGGAATGTGAAAAAATATATCCTAATTTTAAAAAATAAGTGCAAGGGACACGGAGCGGGCGATGCATTGGGCTTGGTGCAATGCGGTCGGATGTTGGAGACGTTCATTTATATGTAAAATGAATATTGCAGCACGATTTCAGAATGTGCGATGTGTCATTTTATCGCATATCGACAGGCCTAAAAATCACAGGTTTGTGCCGACACTTTGAGCAGAGTAAAGCCAGCCTGCAGAGCGACAGCCACCGTTATGATGAAAGCAACACGTAGAAAAGGAATGCATTCTTTTGCTCAATAAGCACTTTACGCCAAGATAAAAGACCCTCTTTGAATGAAGGTAAAAAAGAAATGACAGTGGAATCTTAGAATAATCTTTTGACTTACCGGCTCTGATGTAGAACCAGTTCTCATCACTTGGGGCAAGCTCCTTGTGTTTACCCAGCTTGACGAGGTCCACCCAGTCAGGCACCTTCAGCTTTCCTGACCTGGAGACGGGAGGCAAGCGTCCGTAAGCACAACACCACAGAAGGCCGTGGAGGAGTTCTCCACCCGAGAAGACTCAGTGGAGACACTGAAGTGAACCAGGTGAAGTAGAGACCAACTTTTAAGTCAACAACTACGCTTCATACTCCAAGAGCAGCTAAACAGTCACCACAACTTAAGCCACAGACATGCTAGAGTGATATTTCAATCTGCTCTGACCCATTCACAACTATGTTAACACAAGCACAGCATCCTTGCTCCGCAAAGAGTGCAGTTATTTTGCAGCGTTGCCTTATAGTAAAGTCTTTAATTGTTTTCACAATGACTTTATGATGTGTGGCTGCTCTTGACACAGCATAATAATCCTAAAACGTTTACGCCTAAGAAATGTATATTTAATTAGGCTAAAACGTATTTCCCTCTAACAGCGCAGGTAGTATTAACAACTCTGCATTAAGCTGTCGGGGAGAGCTTGATTCTCACCCATTCAGCCCACACGTTGTACTCACTTCTTCAGGAAGGCCGCCAGGGCTCGGACAAACTCCTGCTGGTTGACGTCTTTCACCGTGACACCAGGCATCTGGGACGAGACACACGTTTCAGGGATATGAACAAACACAGCCCCGCTGGAGAGCACGGTGGTGGTTCTTTGTTGAATAACGGGAACAAGAGTCTCCCGTTTTCACAGCGAGCACGCGACAGGCTCAACCACATCGGTAACTTCGGGGCTGCGTGGGTACGACCGGGTTCCCTCGGCTCAGCGAACTACCAACGCGATGTACGGAAGAGCTAATGGAGATGCATTTAATCAATAGAACGGTCAAACCAACTATTTTAGTGGCGGTTTAAGTGTTAGGGACCTCAGCTGCACGCGCAGCCTGTAGTAGCGTCACATACAGCAGGGAAGGCTAACGATCAAGCTAACTTTCACCGACCCGTTACAAGAGGAACAATTAAGTTAATACTGGTAATTTCTAAATCCATTACATTGATCGCAATAGCGTCACCGGTCCAGGGAAATCCATTTCGTTAAGTTGTACTTTAACGTCACATTTATGCAAAACACAAAACGCATAAACGCGACAGCTAGCCGCTAACTAGCTAGCAGGCCTCAACGCGGTAGCATGGAGGCAGCCATTACGGACAAGAGCTAAAGTGAAGCCGCATCATTCAAGTATAATTGTTTTAAGAACGAAAGAACGCGTCAAATAACCTCGTTTAAAGCTCAACCAATTTGTTAACGTCTAACTCATATCCTATATGGCCACATATGTGGGAAACCGCTTTAGATTTTAAGCCATTTAGCAGCATGTAACAGAGAACGACATGTAGCGCTTTACCTTGCTTGTGGACAGCGAAGGGAAGAGGGTGGAACGGGGTTTCCAACGGATGTTAAAACGGGCAAATCTCGTTCTGTAACGCGAGACCAGAGCGTTGTTTTTTGCATCGATGCCGCTCATCACACTCGCCGAACATATTGGCTCAATCCCGAGGTCTCCCCAGAACCCTAAACGCGCATTTACATTACATTAATTGAACGTATTTATTTCCTATTTTCATACGTCTTCCAGGCTCTTTACTGTTTACTCATGAGATGAGAGGTCATTTAAAAAAAATGTTTTACTGTTTTTTTTGTTTTGATAAAATAGCATAAATGACTAAATTGAATTGGTTGGGACTGGGCCATTATTACTCCGTCCCATTCATTGAAGTACAGTTTCTAAAGTAGTATTACCTTGAATAATCACATTTAGATTTTCACATATGCTCCAGAAAAAGGGAAATTGTTCATTTTGAGATTACTGGTGTCGGAAGTATCAGTTTATATTTTAACTGAAGATACAGAGGATGGAACATGTGACATAACAGTGTCATACTGCTTGTGTAATATGTATTTTCCCTTCCTACCCTCCTCCGGTCCACACTTCCACAATCAACCAATGCTATGCAGCTGCATCTCAAATCGCAGCAGGCAGAGGCTACTTTGGAACTGTCTCTGTTTTTTTATTGTGCCGCTTTATTTATGTGGGACTCAATTGAGCCCAACGAGTCGTGAGTTTCTTTTGGCTGACCCAGGAAAAATGATTAGTATAGTATGATATAGCTGGGGGTTTTATTTTGGAGATACATGCACATTCTCCTGGCACGAGCTGATTTGCATGAAAAAAAATAATAAACTGGATCGTTTGAAGAAGGCAAAATTCAATTCTTAGATCTTTTTTCAGTTGCTCCAGGCTTAGTTATCTCTAGTGGTCAGTAGAGCTTTATACATTTCTACGTATTGATTGACTGATGTAAGATCCCAGGAATAACATGGATAATGTGAAGAATAAGCCTGAAGGTAGATTCTTGATGGAAGGTGAGCATTCGCCCTGCAGCGACCCGGGCAACACACCTGTGCTATCTGCCTAATTTGTTTCATGGAACGATGCCTAGATGAGACAGTAATGTCTTCTCTCATCTCTATTACCTCCAGCTCAAACGCACTCCATCAAAAAGCAAATTGCATTCAGAGTTACGAGTCACATATTTTCCTTTGTCTCTTTACAATTACAATTAAACTGGAGTAATCCCCAAAATCTGAGCAAATGAACAAAAAAATGATTAAAACTTCTGTGCATTTGTCGGAGCTTGCATGTGCATATGTGCTTTATTTACATATCCCCCATCTGTCGGTGGTGGCGTTGCCCTTTGCACATCTCCGATGGAAAGGGCAGCCTCGCTCCAACATTGACACAATTGATATGTTTGCAAAGACAGCGCGAGAGATTTCAAGTCAGGTGGATAAGCAGAGGTTTATGAATCCGGTTTATCCGTCGTCAGTGGGGGCTGACAGTCCGGAGTGAGAGAGATAGACATCCTGGAGGGAAATAAAAAGGTATAAAGCCACGCAGGGGAGAGATTACAGAGCTTTGTATAAACTGTCTGTTTCGTCGTTGGGCTTCACAACAGGTAACTGCACTTTTCTATCCATCATTTACTTTGACTTCACCATAATTGCACTCTGAAAAAATTCTGCCCACGCTGAAAGGCTCGGCCCCGTATCCTGAATGTTGTTTCAAAGAGCCTGCTTGATTAATTAAGGTAATTACACTGGGAGTGACCGGGCAACTGTTTGAATGGAAAACTCACACAAGGTGGATTTACCGCCATTAATTACTTCAGTAGATCAATTTTGCAGAGTCCCTTCAAGTGTTGAATCAGGAGTGTGTTGTGTAAAGTGATTATGAAGGTTACTTCAGACACGATTATTGTGGGAAAAGAAACGACGGACGCCGACGGTTTGGAAAAGGTCAAACTAATTACACGGAATGGACAGGCGTCATATCGCCCTGACAAATACGTTATTTCCATATCCGCACTCTGCTTCACGTTAGACTGTTACCTTTGAAAATGCGCTGAAATTAGCTGTCAATCATCTTCTGAACAATCTGCTGGAAATGACTCACTCGGTAGAGCGTGTGCGCCTGTGTGGTGAGTGCAAGTGTTGTAGTGTTTACACAAAACTGCCCGGGCCTGTTTGGTGTTTTCCCGACAGTGCGAGAGCGTGCGAATGATGCATGGGGAGCCGGCGGGAGAGCCGAGGCGAAAACAAAGCAAAGAGGAGAGCGGAGAGGGTGTTAACACCGTGTTGCCGCCCAGCTCGGCGCTTGTTGCTCGGCGCGCGCCTCCTCGGAGGAGAGCTCCTGTCAAGTCGGCGCCTGACCTTTTCACTCTCAAAGGCCCGCTTGCAGCTCTCCGATACCTATCAGGGATTCCTACGCTCCCCGTGGCACGGCTCTCCGCCACCAGCGTGAACTTTCATCACATTTTCTACCCTTCCACGTCCGCGCTCCCTCCCTCTCTTACTTGGGTGCATTTAATATTCCCGCCCCGCACCCCCCCCGTGTTTAACTTCAAATTTCCCCCCAACCTTTGTCACTCCGTTCTCATTTGTATTCCCTCTGGTCTCCGCCCTTCTCTAAGTTTGATCATTCCTTCGACAGTGCAAGTTAACTGCGGGGGGCAGCCCGCTGAAAGAGAACATAGGGCGGGAGCCGCCACCACAGTGGGATTGAACAAGGCGGCATTTGCATAAACATCGACATTTTGTTTTTGCTCTTTCACACTGTTGTCTGCAATGACATTTTAAATTGCGTCCTTTGCATTTCTCAGTCTATCTCTCTTCGCGCCCCCCTCTGCAGACATGGACGTCATGTGGCTGTACTCTCTGTGCCAGTGCATCCTGTCGGCGGCTGTGGTCGTGGCGAGCGTGAGGTTGTGCATGGCCGCGAGCGGCAGCGGGGCCGGATCCCAGGGGGCCACGCTCCAACCCGGCAGCGTCTCATGCTGTCTCCGCCTGTGCTTGGGCTGGGCGGGCGCCGTCGGGGGCGCAGCCGGGATCCCCGCGAACGTGTTGCTCAACCAGCGAACCCCGCAGTGTCTGTACACGTGCATAACCTTGGTGTGTTGCCCCCTGCTGGTCAGGCAGTTCACCATGTTCCTGGTGATGCTCCTCACGCTGGATGGCCACCTGCGGCACCGCTTGGCAGACAGGTAAGTCTGTCAGTTTGAGCAGTGGAAGAACCAAGAGCTGTTGACTGTCACGGTATTGAATAAACACACACAAAACAACATGAATATAAAACAGCACTACATACCGTCGATGGCAACGGCATGTAACATTTTCATAGCACGGGTGAGGGCGAAGACGGCAGTAAAGCAAAAAAAAAATCCATATGGGAAGATCAAAAAACAGCAGAAAGTCAAGATTTTCCCCCGCGTGACACATCGATAGGCCTCTCATTGATCACCAGGAAGATTTGTATCACACACTGCTTACGCTTACGCTGCCTTCGGAGAGAAGCAGAGGTGAGGGAGCACATTTCAACGGGCTCAGGGCCTTTTGATATTTGAGAGAGGGTGACCTACAAGTCCGGCCTTCAGCGTTAGAAAGAGAGAATTATCTATCGTTTTGATGGGCTTCAATGTCTTCGCACCAGTTCGTGTGGGTAGAAGGGAGGTTTTTGTATATCAGATTTCCTACATAGGTCTATTTTGGCATCAAGGCGTCTTGCTGTCACTGCTGTGTTTGTGAACGGCAGGTACTCCTCGGCGATGACCCGCCAGCGAGCTCTCTGCCTGGTCCTTCTGTGCTGGGTGGCCTCCGTCCTGTCCTCCTTCTCCCAGTTCATCGGCTCGGACGTCCTCGACACCTGGAGGAGCCGCGCGACCGACCCGGACACGGCCGGCCTCGGGCTGCACGGCAACTGGACGACGCCGCCGCCTTCGCCCCGCCTTACGTCTTCCCCGCCCCTTAGGTACGACCACGGGCGCAAGGTCATCGGCAAGTACCTTCCGTACGGGGGCTTCCTGTCAAAGTTTTACGTGGAAGACATGCACAACTTCACCTACGCCGAGATTCACAGCAGCCACTGGGGGGTGTGCGCCGCCGACACCGTTCTCAGCCCCCAGTTCTTGATCTACGTCCACGGGACGACGGCGTTCATGCTCCCCTTGCTTTGCCTGCTGCTGGTCTACCTGGACCTGTTGTGCGTCAGGCCCGGGAAGACGCCTCTCAGTCACGCAGACCCCACTAAACGTGCGTCGCGGCAGGCGCGTTCCCCGGCGCTGTCCCTTTCCCTTTTAGTCCTCCTGTGCCTGCCGCTCCACATCGTCCACGCCCTCCTGCTCTTCACCTCAGGCACCAATCTTCCCGCCTGGGTTCACGCCGTCGCCGTGTTCCTCTTTCAGCTGTACGGCCTCGTGCCCCCGATCCTCTTCACTCCCCCCGGGAAACGAGTCGGGGGAGAGAGGGCGTCCTTTCCCCTCTCGGTCGCCCCCCTCCCGCCTCCGGGAGCAGCGGCGGCGTCCGGAGGGAAATCGGTGCGCGCGGCGCTGCGCGAGGCCGTGCGGGCGGCCCCCTGGTCCTCAGCCAAACGCTCCCTGAAAGCCAAAGTCTTCCAAGAGGTCTGAAGTCTTCCCGCTCAAACAAGCGCGCCGTTGTTTTTGTGTTCCCGCCGTGTTTTGTGTGCATGCGGGTTAAAAAAAAAAAAAAAAAAAAAAGGCAAGTGTTTGCAACAGCTTGCGGACTGACGGAGAACAAACACGGCGCGGCGTTTGTTGTCCGCCTGTTGACTAATCAGCAACCTGGCGCAGACTCCATGAATAACTTGTAAATGAAAAGGCCAGTTAATTATCAGGGCCCACACCAAATGTCAGCGAGAAGTCTCTCGGCGATGAAATCCTGATCGCAGATGTCTGTTGTCTTTGACTGCCCCCCCCCCCCCCAGTGGTATTATCATAAGCCCTCTAAGTCTGTGCTAAGCCGACCACCAGCGATGTAGATATGAGTGACAGCGTTTAATTAAACACTCAGTGAAATGTGGTCCAGAGAGGACGCGGCGGCGTAGGGAAAACATCATTAACCTGGTTATGACTATTTGATTAAACGTGTAATGAAACGGGCCTCGCTCGCCCCCACTTGGATTGTTCGTCTTGAAACGTGTTGTTGTGAGAATCCATCTCCTTCTGCACGGGACATCGACGTGACATTTCTCTTTTCTTTTGCCTGTTTCTGATGATCGTAGATCAGCTCATTCTCTCCCTCTCCAATTCGTTTTTTTTGTTTTTTTTTCAATTTCTGCTCTGTGGCTTTGAATTAGTCGCTCGCAATTCTCGTCAGTTGATCATTTTCACGGATTCTGTGTCTATTTTACATTTATTCTCAAAGCCGCTGTCTTGTTTTCATATATTTTGTATGAACTCAAAAAATACACATGGATTTTTTTTTTTTTGCTATTTGTTGGATGTGCACTACTCTGATTATTTATGGATCAATCAGGATAAAGGGGGTAAAAAAAGAAAAAGAAAAATCCCGGCTTCTGCCGATTCAATTGTTCTCTCGGCCGTAAATCTCTTTGCTCCCTGATTGTTGTGGGTCTGGTCACACTCGGACTCCACAATCAATGCCTCGTGACACGCCGCCGCGCACTACAAGCCGCGTCCCCCGTTCTGAGGTCACCGGGGGTTGATTTCACAGATGGACAAAACTGTGTCTAATCCAGCAGAAAAATGAAGAGTTTGTTTTTGGACGGCCTGCGCCAAGTCGTAGAAATGAATTACGAGCGCCATAAAAGGGCCGTAAACCGGGAATTATCTCACGTAGAGACGCTCCAGGGCGTTAAATGGTGAAAGTAGCACGAGGGAGCGACGGCTGTCCACTGGCTTCTACCTGTCCACTGACCTCTACCTGTCCACTGACTTCTACCTGTCCACTGACCTCTACCTGTCCACTGACTTCTACCTGTCCACTGGCTTCTACCTGTCCACTGGCTTCTACCTGTCCACTGGCTTCTTGCTGTCCACTGGCTTCTTTCTGTCCACTGGCTTCTACCTGTCCACTGGCTTCTTGTGTCCACTGGCTTCTACCTGTCTACTGACTTCCACCTGTCCACTGACTTCTACCTGTCCACTGGCTTCTTGCTGTCCACTGGCTTCTACCTGTCCACTGACTTCTACCTGTCCACTGGTTTCTTGCTGTCCACTGGCTTCTTTCTGTCCACTGGCTTCTACCTGTCCACTGGCTTCTTGTGTCCACTGGCTTCTACCTGTCTACTGACTTCCACCTGTCCACTGACTTCTACCTGTCCACTGGCTTCTTTCTGTCCACTGACTTCTACCTGTCCACTGGCTTCTACCTGTCCACTGACTTCTACCTGTCCACTGGCTTCTACCTGTCCACTGGCTTCTACCTGTCCACTGACTTCTACCTGTCCACTGGCTTCTACCTGTCCACTGGCTTCTACCTGTCTACTGACTTCCACCTGTCTACTGGCTTCTTGCTGTCCACTGGTTTCTTGCTGTCCACTGGCTTCTTGCTGTCCACTGGCTTCTTTATGTCCACTGACGTCTACCTGTCCACTGGCTTCTTGTGTCCACTGGCTTCTACCTGTCTACTGACTTCCACCTGTCCACTGACTTCTACCTGTCCACTGGCTTCTTCCTGTCCACTGACTTCTACCTGTCCACTGACTTCTACCTGTCCACTGGCTTCTTCCTGTCCACTGACTTCTACCTGTCCACTGACTTCTACCTGTCCACTGGCTTCTTCCTGTCCACTGACTTCTACCTGTCCACTGGCTTCTTCCTGTCCACTGACTTCTACCTGTCCACTGACTTCTACCTGTCCACTGGCTTCTTCCTGTCCACTGACTTCTACCTGTCCACTGACTTCTACCTGTCCACTGGCTTCTTCCTGTCCACTGACTTCTACCTGTCCACTGGCTTCTTCCTGTCCACTGACTTCTACCTGTCCACTGACTTCTACCTGTCCACTGGCTTCTTCCTGTCCACTGACTTCTACCTGTCCACTGGCTTCTTCCTGTCCACTGACTTCTACCTGTCCACTGACTTCTACCTGTCCACTGGCTTCTTCCTGTCCACTGACTTCTACCTGTCCACTGGCTTCTTGCTGTCCACTGGTTTCTTGCTGTCCACTGGCTTCTTGTGTCCACTGGCTTCTACCTGTCCACTGGCTTCTACCTGTCCACTGGCTTCCACCTGTCCACTGGCTTCTACCTGTCCACTGGCTTCTTGTGTCCACTGGCTTCTCGCTGTCATTACTGGCGAGACAATGTTCCCACGTTTACATGTCGAGGAATAAACTGCTACCAATGTCGTTCCTGCTTGTGTCTTTGATTGATTCCATGATCACCGTCTATGTTCTTCATCACGTCTAGCAGCTGAAAATGTGTCGTTTTTATTGTCTAGTGAAAAAGGATTTAAAAGGAAATATTTCCTCTTCCTTCCCGTGAGGAGAAGCAGAACGGAGGACATTTCCGTCTTCATTGCTGATCCACCACGGTGGCCCAGATAGCGGGAGCTGCTAACGCTAACTCTGCGTCATCATAAACTCCAGATATGTCTATCGAGTGTCAACTCACGGCGGTGGCGCCCGGCGAGTCCATTACTTTGATTGCCGTTTGACCATCTGTCTTTATGACCGGCGACCGCGGCGCCTCTCCACCGACGGAAGAGAAACCCATCGATCCGTCCCCCCCCCCTCCGGCGACCTCCAGCGGCTTTCAAATCCAGGCCCGCACGCGGATGCACACGCTGAGTGCCTCCCGACACAATCGGGTATTGATTGTGTGGAAGTCAACGGCGGGGTCACATTTTGCTGTCTCAACCCGCGACTTCTGTCTGTGCCCGTGATTCATTAGCGGCGCCGCGGAACCTTCTGTTTATTTTATATGTCCTAATTGAGCTGCCACGACGGGCTCGGTTTCCTACATCTTCGTCCTCCCAGCTGGAGCTCCACTGCCCCCCATGGACGGAACCATGTGCACAGTGAACAGACCCAAAAACCAGTCGGATCCCAGGGGTTGTTTTGGAATTCTTTTTAATTTTTTCGTGCTTTGTATCTTTCCCCTATAAAGAATAGTTAGCTATACATCAACAGTTACGCATGAGACTCTGAACCAAACGGGAGTGAAGGACAGGAGAAGAGACGACTAGGCACAGAAGACGAAGAGAGAGGAAAGGTAAGAGTGAAAAAAGACAGCAATTTCTCTACAGTGGAACGGAAAACAAACCATGGGAAGTGTACGTTTCTTTAACATTTACAATTGTAATAATACCAACGGCCATAATAATAACATTAACAACAATCAGAATTGTTCAAATAATAACAATTGATAAAAAATCCATTAAACCTCTGGTTTCTCATAAAGACAAATGACATTTTTTTTTTTTTATTCTTTTCTTTATTTTCTTTAAAGATCACTGGACAGGTTTGTTCGGCTTTGCACCTCTATAGGCTAATATTCTGTGTTAGTATATTTGCTTCATAATGCGTTTCAATAGTAAACTTTTTTTTTTTTTCTTAAAAGATTCATTTAATTTATGTTGCTGCTCTTTTTTTTATACAAATACGGCGTTCAGAGATGTGTATGCTGCCTGCTGCGTGTATAAATGTGTCGGCATGTGTGGTAGCGTTCAGAAAAAAAACATCCACCCATTTCAGTTCCTAATTCATTCACTCCCCTTGCCCTTCTTAAGACTTTTAAACCTTTTTATCCTCTTAATGACATTCTAAAATAATTAAGCTCTTCTTTAATGCCTCGGCAAGTCATATTCCTTTCTTCCTCGTCGGGAACGCAGCCCAACACTAATCCTTTCATTAACAGGAGCCAACAAAGGAGGGGAGATAGCGGGGGGGGGGACGGGGGAGACGGGGAGGCAGGAGGGGATGGTAACAGGTGAGCGGAGGGAGGAGACGGAGACCTAATTGAAAGAAAGGAGAAACCGTTCGCGAGATAAAATCCTGAAAGGGGATTTTTCACAAACGGTCGGTGGGCCACCTAGCACGCGCGTCTCGTCCGCGAAGCCTGGATGGCTTGTCAGAGGACTAACTGGGATACTTTGGCCGTTTTCAAAATTTAAATTTTCTAGCTCTCAATAGCTCTCGAAACCGCCTCCGCCGGCTATCGACTGAATCCACCGCGGCGGTCGGACAGGCCGCTTTTCTCTGCGCTCCCTTTCGTCCCCTTCGACCCCAGAGAATAATTATGGCATCATTTCCCCCCCTGACTCGCTCGCTTCCCTCAGTCTCCCCGAACTCAGAGTATAATGGCACCGCCGTCGATGGCTGGTGGGTCTATAGGCTCTTTTCCTCGCTCGGTGTGTGCGTGTGTGCGTGTGCGTGTGTGTGTGCGTGTGTGCGTGTGCGTGTGGAGGACATGAAGTGGAATTAAGCGGCTGTAATCGCCTGTGTGTGGTATCTGTGTACAGTCGTTTCTAGAAGGCTGCTTAGTATACAAGTGTGTGTGTGTGTGTGTGTTTATGCTGTATATAAGGGGAGAGACGGGGGACGGGAAGGGTTTCGGGGGAGACGAGGTCAGAAGGTGAGGGGGGTGGGGGGAGGGGGGGGGGGGGGGGCAGGGGGATGGGCTACAGTAGGTACTCCTTCTTTCCCTGGCTGGCGTCGTTCCCGTTGAGGAAGGCCTCCTGCACCTCGCCGTGTTCGTCCAACCCACTGGCCTCGTGGGTGAGATAGGACCCTGAGTGGAAAGGGACAGGAAGAGAGAGGCCAAGAGGGAGGGGGAGGAGGGGGAGGAGGGGAGGGAGGGGGGGGGAGGTTAGGCGGCAAAGCGTCACGATCACTGCAGCGCCATGCGGCGTTACATATTATCGCGTTCCCACACCTCCGTCCGATTAATTCACCGGTTAACTGATTGTTAGGTCAATACCAAGCGAGGATGGGCTCTCGTGTACGGTACGAGCCTACCGGAGGACATTAAAGGTAGGAGATGCATGAGCGAACGGAGGAGGGGAGGGCGGAGGAGATAACAGGGAGGGAGGAGACGGGAGAGATTGGCAGAAGAGGACAGATGGAAGGTTAGGTGCACAGTGGCACGTTTGCGCGTCACTCACAGAACCCGCCATCAAACGCATGTTAACACCCCCCCTCGGGTGCGTGTGATTTAATGATTCGGCGGAGCGCGCAGGTTACGCCGAGAGCAGGAGCGGCTCGAGTCATCGTCGCGCTTGAGCGTGCCTTCACTCCCGGGGGGGGGGAGGGGGTGAGTGACATTCTAATTCTCCTCAGGCGGGTTTGAGTGGCACGCTGCCCGACCCCGGGGGGGGGCCAGAGACAAAGCCCGGAGGGCTCGGCCTCAGCGCGGCTCGCTTGTAATGGTCCTGTCCTGTGTGCCGGTTGGCGGTCGAGCCGTACGGGGCGCCGACTGACGGCTTGTCGACCCATTGGCTGAGTAATGGCCGACGGCTGGTACCCGGATCTCTTCTCGGCAGCTGGGGGGTTGCGGCGGTTGAAGGCTGCCACAAGGCGGGCACTTAAAAAGATAGGGAACGCAGGGAGGCCGCTTCTAACGGATGAGCCCCCGATACACTAATACGTGGTCATAAAACACGGGGGCCACACCTACATTTCCCCCTCCACCCTGTCGCGTCCATCATGGAGCAGGAGCCTCCCCGTTCACTTTGCACCACCGGGTCTGGGTGCGACGGGGGCCCCCCCGCGAGGACGGTTTTTTTTGTTACGCCGGTGAGTGAAAGCGAGACGCGGTGAGTGGACGCGTCCGCGCGCGTTACCTTTCTGTCGCACAGAGCACCAGATGGTGACGATGAGGGCGCAGATGACGGTGAAAACCAGCAGCGCCAGGACGCCGCCTATCACCGCGTACGGAACCGCGCTGTGAGTCTCCACCACTGCACCGGGATCTGAGAGGGAAACCAAAAAAAGAGACAAGTGGGTGGGTGTGGGTGGAGCGTGGGGGCATATGAAGGAGAACGTGGAGATGGAAGGAGAGAGAGAGACGGGAAATGGAGACGAAGAGGATGAGATGGATCAAAAATGAAAGCGAGGGAGACGAAGGAAAAAGATGTAAAAGTGGGAGAGAGAAAACAGCAGCGTGGGCGAGTACAGGGAGCGAGACGGTATAGAGATCAGAAGTCAATAACCTCCGACCGACTCGCATTATCACCTTTCATCAGCCCCCCCCCCCCCGCTGCAGGGAAACGCCACACGTTCCAAATGTGTGAGGGGAAAAAACGGTGCAGAAAATAGGAGAGTGAATGGACAAAAGTAACCTTTAGAAAGCCACTCCAGCCAAGCACCTGTCAAGACCACAATGCACTCTGCATGAGGGAAACGTCGAGAGTCCTCACACCCCGAGAAGTGCAGCCCAGGGAAACGAAATCAAGACCGTCCCCGCGAGATGAGCGAGGAGAAAGATGGAAAGATACAAAGCAAGTTAAAGTCTGTGACATTTTTAGAAAATTGAAGCAGCGGTAGGGAATTAATAATGTCAACCTCACCGTTTACTTCTCCTCCTTCACGCCGCAGAACTCAACTAAAGGACAAATACTGATGAGAGGAAGTGTTGATTGTGTGGATTCAAATAAAGATAGTTGATTGGTTATCATTCCTGTGATGGACGCGTTGTTTCAGTCATTTATCGAGCACAAAATATTCACTGGTTCATAAATGAAGATTCACAGCTTTGTCTTTTCTCAAATTGTGCACAGTTTCATCATTAAAAACCGTCTGTGTTCAGCTCTTTGAGTTCGTATCCATTGTGTCTGAGTTGCTGACAACAACAAACCTGTTTTGTGCGCGTGACGCGGCTGAGTGGGGGGGAGTGTAAACGCTGGAAAAAGCCCAAATAGGAGGCAAGGACGCGCAGCTATTGATGCAGCTCTTGGACCTTGACAAGAGCCGAATAAAGACATGAATCATTAATTGACTGCTAACACAGATCAGGAGGGAATAAAGTCAAGGACGTGGCGCAGGCGTCGACGTTCTTGCACATGATGTAAACCTGTGAGAGCATCGTACGCCTGCCTGCATGTATGATGAAACCGTCGGTACCTCTGTGGGGGGGTGAGACGAAGCCAGACTTTAGCCGCCAAGAGCAGGTGAACCCTTTTATCAGCAGGAGACTAACGGGCTGCTTGTCTGAACGCGGGACGCGTTAACGGCCCAGTATGACGCATTGTTGTCGCTTTCATCTGTTTTTGTCATTTTTTTCATGTTTAACAACACATTTTTACGGCTTCAAGCGCCGTAAATGGGATGAATGATGCTGGACGTTGGCGCCCGGCGTCCTGTTGTGCAGGTCTGCAGAGCCCGACGTTGGCGGGTCAAAGCCCGTCGTCTGCGCGTGTTTCCACATCGCGCCGTCTTAGTGAAACCGAACGTTGTCTCTCCTCATAAACTAATGCGTGTCTCTGCTTTAAGGCACAAAACAAAGGGATGTGAATCGTTGTTAATGGTTTGTGTTTTTCTGCAGCGGCGCCCTGGCTCTGCACAGACCCGCCAGTCGTTGCCAGTTCCTTAAAACCCTTAATTGAGATTAATTAACAGTACCTGCCGAGCATCAAAAGACACACCGAAGACTTCACCCACATTCGCAGACACACACACACACATACACACACACACACACACACACACAAACGCTGACTGGGCAGTGTGTGTGTGTGAGCATCAAACAGCCAGGGATGAGAAAAAGAGGAGAGTGGGAGGTCGCGCTCGGTGCACAACGAAGCGTGTGCAGGCACGTACGCCCGTGTGCATGCAGGGCGAAGGAAGGACGCAGCGGAGGAAGTGTGTGTGTGTGTGTGTGTGTGTGTGTGTGTGTGTGTGCAGGCCACCTGAGAGTTACCAAAGGGGGGGGAAAGACACCGAAGGGGAGCAAAGGAGGACGAGGGGAGAGACGGACGGGGTCGCAGTGTGCGCGTGTTACCTTCAGGGTCCGGGGCGGACGTGGGGGACAGGATGAGGGTCGGGGTGGCGGGAATGTGGGGGGCCGCGGTCGTGACTGACACATTATCTACAGACAGACAGGGAACGGGATCACACACACACACACACACACACACACGCTATTATCTACTACATGCAGTGAGATTCCAACAAAGCCGCCGCAGGGTTTCATTCAGCGGAGTTACTGCAAAAAACTGTGACTGAAAAAAACGACCCGTCCGGCTCGATGTTCCACCGGACGTCGTCTCAGAAACAACTCGTCTCCTTCGATGGGTTTTGAGCGGGAGGAGGAGAAAAAACACAACAACACAACGCTGGTCAGCAACTGAGTGCGATGCCATTTCGATACCGGAGACAAATGCTACTAATTATTTCTCCAAATTGGCCGTGAGGGCAAAATGGAATCGATCTCCGCCCCTGACAAGCGATAAGGACTAGAACTAACGATGCTGTCCGATCATCGTCCGGGGGGGAGGGGGGGGGGGGGGGTAAAGAAGACATTGACAGCGGCGAAGACGTGCGTGAACGCGAGGGGGCTGAAGGGGATTCATCTGCCGGGCAATGGGGAACGTATGAAGGCAGCGGCACAATGGCAGCGGAGACGGAAACATTGTCTGTGACGGATGCGTCCCCCGGGGGTTGGGGGGGGGGGGGGGGGGGAGCGGCGCCACGCAGGGGCCCGTCTCTTTCAATGCGGGAACAATAGCTTGGATCTTGACACGTTCTCTGAATCAACGCGGCGCCGCCGGGTGGAGCGCGAGGAGGAGGAGGAGGAGGAGGAGGACACGTTCACGTCGCAGCTAAAGACAAAAGGTAATGGCTGACGAAGAAGTGAGCGCGGGTCTGTGTGCGCATCAGCACTTTGAGAGCGCACAACACACCGCCGCATCCAACAATCTCTGTAAAACCGCAACGAGCGAGGTAGTCACACAACACAAAGTCTTCCTTGTGCCTATTACACACACACACACACACACGCACGTAATTGGCAATGCAGAGTGACGCACAATACAGCACCAAAGGCAACCAGAGGCATACTGTACAAGCACAGACACACACACACAGACACACACTGCCCTTTCTGCTCAGGAGTAATTTATTGGTAAGTATTCCACTGTCTCTTCTCCCCGTGGCCCCGAGATCATCAATCTCTTCTTGCGCTCTTCTTATGTCAGCACTTTACCTTCTCCGCGCTGAATTCGCTCCTTCGAGCCCTCGTCTCTTTCTCTCTCTGTGTGGAAATATTGTGTTATTTTGTGCGACGTACAAGGAAGACGGGCAGAGCTTTCTGTGAAGGAGAGAGAGAAATAAAGTGGACCAGATGGGAGAAAGTGACGCTCCTGGACGCATGAGGGTCATTTGCTGCTCTGCGCTTTGCGTAAACCAGCCTGATCTCCAAAACCTGTCCGTACAAATGTGTACGAAAATCTTGAAGATGATACATGCGAAATAAATACGGACTGCAACTGATGACGTCGCCCTGTTCAAAGCGAACAGGGACCTGCGCCCCGTAAACACACTTTGTGAAGTCTAACCATGTAAAATAAACCTGTTATGATGCATTTTTAACGAGAAATTAACGTTAACTTGTAAGAATAGAATACTGACCCGAACCCCCTCAAAACATCCAACATGGCGGAGAGACGTTCACTCAAGAATCCCACATGGTCCTGTGTCTCGTTACGAATTTCTATGTTCAAGATTTTCGTATATACATTTTTACGAACAGGTTTCAGAGATCACGTTGTGCGTGCACGTACGTTGCACGTGGGCCTGAGGGTTAGCGGCCGGGGGTCGCTGCACTAATTAACTGACGCTGATTCATTTATTTGACCTAAATATTCTTCTTTCTCACTTAACGTCCAACTTCTTCTCGTCGTTTCTAAAAAAACCTCTCCTCCCCTCACGTGCACCTCCTTTGGCTTCCCTGCGTGGAGCTGGTTTCGCTCCTCTGCGGCCGCCTCTCCTCAACTTAATTAAAGAGAACGGCGCTCAGCTGCCGTCCTCGCGGCCGATAGCGCGCTTCTCTTCCCTACACCGTGTTTGTTATTCATTAACACTACACGGCCGCCAATCAGGCCCGAGTTCTTTCCAGGGACGGAGGTGGCGGCACTCGGGACAACGGCGTTTCTCCCTGTATCTCACCCTCGCACAAGTGCGCCCGAGGACACCGCGCCGCCATTTCGGAGGAGCGCCGAAAATTCACGTCCCCCGATTATAAGGGCGTTGCCCCCGAAAGGCAGTGGCGGCTGCAGCTGTCCGCTCGAGGAGGCCCGAGTGCTGGGCGCCGGTCAGGGGTTCACTGCGACGGCGCCGAGGCCGACACTGATTGGCTGAGGACGCTCACTTGGACACCCAAACGCAGCGCCACGCGGGGGGGGAGGGAAACCGCCGAAAACAAAGCCGGCGTTATCTCCGTCTCGCTTCCGCCGCCCCCGAAACCTTCTTCCACTCTCAGTCCGTGTGTTTTTAAAGTCTCACTTCATTAAATGGAGGACTGTGTTTTTCAGTCCAATTATCCCGGCGGCTCATTACGACGGCCGAGGAGACACAGGCTAATCCCTGGTCACCTGGCGTCCTTCCCTTTTCCCCGTGCACCCGTTTCCTCTCGCCGTCCCTGCGCCATGCTCTCTATGAAACGTGCCTGCTCTGGTTTTTACCAAAACACAAACACACGCACGCGTTACGTAGGTGCAAACCAACTATTTGCATCTCCTCCTCTACCTCCTTTTCTCTTCATCTCCTGCGCGCGCTCATGCAATTCAATTCTAATGGGTTTTATTGGCGTGGCGATTCGTCTGAGTGCTGCAGCTCAGTTCAATTACATAAGGAAGCCCTGCAGGTTTTCACCAGACAATGAGCAGCCAGCTCCTCCCCGCGCGCACAGAGCCACGTGCACCTGTGCGTGCACACGTTCAGGGCTAAAAGAAAGAATTCCAATTCCTGCTTAACAATGGTGGCCGCGAGATGAAACAACGCATCCATTCCGCATCCTGCAGCAGACACTCGCTGCGTGTGCGCGATGCGTGCAAAACAATTTCTCACATTTGCATCATTACTGACTTTCTGAATGTTTCAAAAAATCATTTTCCGACGTATGAACTCACATCCTCCCTCTCTCGAAATCATAAAACACGCGCACACACACTGACTAACGCGTGCACACACGTTATATGACCAGTGGGATGACGCTCCGGCCTCTCGCTCTCTGTTCTCCTGCGCCGCCGTTAAGCTCGTCTCTCCTCGCGCGGCGCCTGAGGCACCGGAGACAAATCGCTCGGCGCTTTTGCCTGAGCTTGTACTCTGTGTACGGACCCCGATGGCATGATAACTCCCGCCGAGGGAAGGTTGACACACGGATTGGGCCGGAGAGCTGAGGGAGAGCGCTGGTAGTTCTTCTGCACAGGCAATAAAAAGATCCCTTTTCTGCTGAGTCATCGTTTAACAGCCAAAAAAGAAGAAAAAACCCTCCAGCACGCGCTCCTTCCTCCCCTTTCTGCCCCCGAGCACCCTGGGGATTCCCTCTGGGACGGCCAGGAGCCCTTCCATTTATCTGGCAGGTCGGGGTGCTGCATGTAAACCTGCGCTCGACCTTCTTCTCTCCTTCTTCTTCTCTCCATCACTCAGTTGCAGCCACATTCTCAGAAGGGAAGGGAAGAGGCAGGAGAGTGTTTTTCTTTCATCAGGAATAAGCAAAGAGCTAAAAAAATAAGACTCCCACAAAGAGAACGCGGGTCGTGGGGTGAGAGAATACAACCTGAGTCTTCTTAAAATATTATACAGAAGGGAATCCTTCATATTCTCAAAACTGAGTCTGATTTAAATCAACGGAAAGTAGAAGGATATCAATCCTTGTTTATTTGCAATAACCAAATGTATGACAACGAAAGACCTGAATGGAGACAGAGATAATTGACGCCACGTTTGTCAGATCTTGAGTTGCGGCTTGGAGGAAAATCAGAAGTGACTCTCCGTCGTCTGCAGATTAACATGATGGTTGAATCCACATCTCTGAGCTCTTTGAGATAAGGTTGGAAACAATCTGCCCGCCGGGCGAGTACATATTTTATTTGAACCACAGTAAACCACCGGTGATGTGGGGATTCAGAGGGAGGACTCGGGGAGCTGATTGCTGAAAATCCGCGGTGCAGAGCAAGGGAGCTGAAGGCCGGCTCACGTTGATTTTGTGGATTTCTGCTCTGATGGATTTTTCAGATTGATGACCAGCACGAAGGAACACCAAGAAATAAAAATGATAAATTGCAAAATATAGGAAAGATGAAATGGCAGACGGGAGATGCGATGAAGAAGACAACTAAAAAACGGCAATGGAGGAAGACAGAAACATTTTTCTACCGAGGTTGCAACGCACATCAAAGCTCGACAAGCCTAACCTTCTAGGATAGAGCGAGCGAGCGAGCGAGAGAGGAGGGGAGGGCGGGGGGCAGGGGGGGGGTGCACATGACACCTTTCATCTTGCCCCTGTTGCCACCCTTGATGCCGGTGGAAAGCTGCCATTACGAGTGCTGTTTGATGCTCTGCTTGTACACATTGCGCCATTGTTGTGTGCGAGAAAGACAGTGTTAGTGTGATGGATCAATAAGGGAGGGAGGGGGGGGGGGGGGGGGGGGGCGCTAACCAAGAGCAGCCCAAAAATGTGAGGTATCATTTTTCGTAATGAGGCCGCTGCATTGGATGCAGAACAACGGGAGCCGGTAACGACGAGCCAGCTCTGCTGCCGTCCCATTAAAAGCCCCTTATTCCCATTCTGCCCCCCCCCCCCCCCCTTTCCAGGATGAGTTTGCATTACGCGACGTAAACACGCATCCAACGTCGCGCTTTCAAGATGTGCTTCAAACTCGCGGGAGAAAGTCGCCCCAATTTGTCACATTTCCCGAGCCGATGTCGCGTCGCTCCACCGCCGCGTCCTTTGAGCCGCCTATCTGGGTCGACCTTCGTTAGGATTACAGCAACCACCGGTGAAACCAGGTGCAACATCTCGGAAAACTTGACAACAAAAGCCCCCCCCCCCCCCTGCCTCGGGAAACTCCTGCTCAAGCAACCGGCAAAGTGGATTCGCCTGAATCTTAAATGCGACGGGTTACTCCTTTTCGCCAAATATCACCATGAAAACGCCAACAGTCCAGCAGATGAATGCATGAATGATCTGCAGTGTGGCGGTTTTCTTCATATCTGTATTTATTGCCCTTGAAAGTTACTCTGAAGAGAAGATCGGAGAAGATTGGAGAAGATTGGATCCCAGGGGACGCGATACAAGACACAGAGACAACGATTATGTGGGGGGGGCGACATCTGAGCACGGTGGCCCCCCCGTCATCTCCGGGGATCAATATCTCTGTTGGATTGATTCGGGAGGAGGTTCAGCGAAGGCTTCCTGCTGTGTTCCGAATCGGGAAAACAAACAAAGGCAAAAGCGAGACGAGGCAACCACTTTGGATTTAATGGTTCTGTCGCCCGGCGCCCGAAGAGCCAGACGGCAGAGACAGCGGATGAAGGAATCGATAGAACCTAAAAGATCTCTCAACGCAGTAACAAACAAAATATCCACTGAATGCAAAAATGGCCGCTGATGGTGAACAACTACCTGCGATACCGAAAGGGGAAATGAAAAGCACGCAGGAGCAAGACTGAGCATCGACTCACCGTACACCAGCAGGGTGTAGTGGTCGGCGGCGCGCCCGTAGTTGTTCTGGGCCTGGCAAAGGTACGTGCCGTTGTGCGATTGGCTGAGACGGGAGATCTGAAAGGTGGGACCGGAAATCTCCGCCCTCTCGGGGAGGGATTCGTTGATCTTGGACCACTGAATGTTCCTGGGCCTGATGAGGAGACGGAGACAGACAGAGAGACAGACAGGGAGAGAGAGAGAGAGACAGGTTCAACGGTTCAATTCCTTCTGCTTCATGTGATGACGTCAAAACTGCCCCAAAACATTAGCTCACTTGTAAAAGTTCATGTTTTTTGATCCTCCCCCCCTCAGGAACCATGTAAAACAAAGTCCTCTTCCAGGACTCCAGGTACCCCAGGTGAGTCATTGATACACAAATTGATCATTTTATGGGTTAAGTTTTTCCTTTAAACACATTTAGTGAAACCGGAGGTGCGAAGGGAAATTAAAAATGCGCAAGTGGAAGAAGACAAGCGATCGAAGCGCAGGCGCCGGGGGGGCTATAAAAAGAAAGGTGAAGAAGGAGTGTGAAGAAGCCCACATGGGGGGAAGCTGACATGAGGAGAAAGTATAAAAAAAAAAGGGCTCGGAGAAGAAGGCGAATGGCCGCAGAGGGCTGCGTCTTGACCAATTATGAGGAGATGGATGGTCAGCGGGCGGCGATGGTGCGAAAGGGGGGCCGGCGGGATGGAAGTCGACAGACAGATGAGAGAAATAGAGGATGTCAGATGTGCCGGAGTGGAGGCAAAAAAAAAAAAAAACAGTGAGGGTGAAAAGAGTGTTGCTGGAGGAGAGAGATGAAGAAACGCCGTTCCAGGAGATGAAGGGAAGGAGCAGGCGGACAAAATGAATTGGTCATGAAAGACGAGGAGGCAAAGCAGGCAGGAGGTGTGAGGATCACTGAGACATGGTGTGTGTGTGTGTGTGTGTGTGTGTGTGTGTTGGAGTGTCATGGCTCATGCCACCCCGGCCAGATTACGATCCTCACTCGTCTAGTTTCTAATCCCTCAGGACGTCTAATTAAACCTCTTTCTTGCTTATTCGCACTTCTTCACTCATCCAACACACACACACCAAATTACCCCGGTTCCTCTCTCTTAAACACACACACACACACACACACACACACACACACACACACACACACACACACACACACACACACACACACACACACACACGTAGGTAATCCTTCAAATGCTAACAAGCGGGCAGTTAGGCAATACGACAAGACATCACCTCCATCTCTCAGACAAACAATGGCTGTACGCTCAATCAACAGGAAGTGGCACATAATTGGTCATTAATACTTAATAATAAGTCATTAATAATCAGAGCGCGCACACACACACACACACACGCACACTCACACGAACACACACACACACACACACACACACACACACAAAGTCCCCAGCAAGCCGTTACAAAGCTTTGGTGGGGCTGGAGCCAATACACCTCTCAGCCAGTCCTCGCTGTTGGATTTCACTTAAGTCATCACACACACACACACACACACACACACACACACACACACACACACACAGACACACACATGCAGCTTTACTGGGCAGCCTTAGAGGACTCGATGCCCACAGACAGACGGGGCGTCTGGAGGGGGGGCGGGTTTAAGAGCTTAGGACCCAATACCCTTCTGGAAAGTGCACAGCGGGCTGCGAGCACACGAGAAAGAGGCTTCGTCTCATATGTGGCTCTTAAAAGTGTCACTCGTCGTCAATAAAGTCAGATGGTTTCAGATCTGTCCATCAAGCAATGAATGTCAGGTCATGTGACCTGATTTCATTCCCTCGGGGGCCTCAGACGAGGCGTCAGTCGTGCAGCCCTTTGCGCTGTTGAGTCCCACAGAGATGATGTCTGATGACACGACACTCTGACTGTACACAAACGCTCACACACTTAGGTTTGCTCTACATTGTTTCCCCGTGACAGCTCTGGGATTTAACGTTTATTACTTGATTTATGTGTCATCTATTTTTGTCTACTTTGATTTAATTCCGTGTGAATAAATATAGTCTCGTGGCTGAGACGACTACGCCCGTCTTTCATGCCCCTGAGTTGCAGCAAGTCCATTAAATAGATGTTATTATCCATGAAGGGTTGGCAAAAAGTTGTGTTTTGTACAGTGCAGAATGAGGTAAAGACGCCTCCGAGAAAGAGTTGAACGAGAACCAAACGAACGCCTCGTCCCTGGTCAGATAAACTGGCGGCCTGCTGAACGCGTGCAGGTCTATTTAGGAGAACACCTCAAACAGGTCTGTTTTTAATCAAAGCTATTCTTAAAATGTAAAAAATAAGGTCAGTGAAACATTACAACACTTGCTGAACAAACGACGGACTCACGGATCTCATTTCAAACCGCTGCACGGGACCCAAACTGATACCCCACAGTATTAAAAGCCCTCAAATCAAAGGGCATTCTGGGGGAAAATGGTTCAAACTGGTTGTATGCGCGGCTTGTTGATACCGCCAATTTAAACGTAGTGTTTTGACCTTAAATATAGCTCAATGCATTTTGTAATTGTTTGCCTTCATCGTTTGTTGAGCACAAAATGTGGCAGTGTCACATTCTAATAATCCCCGAGTAGCAAAAGATGGTTCCTAAAAAGCGCCCGGGTAATTATAAGGGATGCGTTGAAGTCGGCGGAGATTAGTAGTAGCCGGTAATTACCCGCGGAATTATGCGGGACGGTTGTTACACAGAAGGAGGTCGGCTTAGTGTTCATTGCAACAACGCACAATAAAGATAGAAGGGGGAGATCTATCGTACTGGTTTAAGCTCCTCGGGGGGGGGGGGGGGGGAGAAGCTCTCGCGCATTTGGGCCTCGCGTTGAGGGCCAATGGATGCAGATGTTGGTCAACCAAGCAGCTGTTTGGTCACGTTACAACCTGGATGTGGTTCTGTGTTTAACATGCGCGCGTTTGCGAGATTAAGCGGAACCTGGGCGGAACGTCCCGCGCGTTGCTGTTGTTCGGGCGCTTCCTGTGCACCCTTAAGCCTCGATCCGTCAGAACTCGCGGCGGCATTTCACGCGGAAGTGCTTTGTTGAGACAAACCTTTCATGCTCTCTAATTATTTTGTCAGGAATTCAAAAGGAATGAGAGTAAATGCGTAAACACGCTGCTTTAACGTACAATAAAACGGCTCTGAAAGCAGCGTTCTGTGCCAGCTGGTAAACGTGCCCCTTTCATTTCTGGTTGACGGCGAAGCTGAATGCATCCGCCATTGAAACTGGAAAAAGTCCTCACACCTGCCGGGGGAAATGTACGGACTATCGCGCCTTGTTTTCACAGAGGAAGAGCTGCAGAGAGCAAAGCTCGAACATCGTATGTGGAGAATAGTAAAACCGGCTGCAAAGGTCAGCGAAGAGCGCTTTCCTTTCACTGCCAACCCCCCCGACGACAGCACATGTAGGTGCGTGTGTGCCGTCTTATCACAACAACACAAAACCATTTAGACACACGCGCACACTTACAGAGGGTTCCCAGAGACCGAGCAGGTGAGGCTGAGCGAGTCGCCTTCTCGCAAAATGCCGGAGGGAGGAACGATTCGGACTGTTGGTGCGACTGTGGGGAGAAAGGAAGAGATAAACGAGTGTGCGTGAGAGAGATAACACAAGAAAGGCACAATGCACAACAAAAGGGGATCGGAACGGAGCGACGATCAGAGGGAACGCGCCGCAAATCAGGACTGAGGGAGAGACGGCGAGGGAACGGGGGGAGGGGGGGGGGGGGGGGGGGGAAGTGTCAAGAGGAAGAGGGGCTTTGACATCCGTTTCCACGGCAACCAGCCGACAATCCGAACAGTTGAGACACCTGTTGTCACGAGCGGCGCGGCGCTCCGGCGGGCGGGAAGCCGGCTGGTCGCCGTTAGCGGCCGATGGAGCTGTTGCACTTTGAGGTGTGCAGACATAAACGCAGACAATCGTCAATCTATTGACTTTGTTTTCTTAATCGTCATTAAATATGAACCATGACTGAACTGCGAAAAAGTTTTCAGATGGGACCAAACTGAAGTTATACACTGTAATTAAACGTAACATATTGGGAAAGAAGCAAACACAATGGATTAACATTTTGCATTAATTCATCCAATGATTAATTCCATCAGACTTTTCCAAGGATATGGATTAGAACTGTCTGACATTTTTAAGATTAAGCCCTCTTAATTGTCTCCAGATTTGAGAAATATTGTAAAACCATAAAATAAAAATTTGAATTTGATGCCCTCAGCTAATATGCATTAGGCATTAAGCCAATTACAATTTTAAATCTCTTCTCACAGTCTCACTTTTGACCTGCATGCCTCAAACGGAGATTTCACAGCATACCAATTTATTTAAAAAAGCGTCAATCAATCAGCAGAACGGGGATCATAATGATATTAATGTGACCCAGGTATAAGCTGATGTTTGTTGGCGGGTCTTCTGCAGGTGAGCTGTGTAGGCAACAGGTTTTAATGAGAGCAGGTTCCACACTGGGCCTCTTTGAATTCCCTGTAATGCCTCTAATCTAATCTAATATATAGATATATACATATAGATATCCATATATGTAGATACATCCTTTAAAAATGAGGCCGCTACCCTGGAAAAATCAAAAAATACCTGAAAAAGTAGGTGGCGATGAATATTGTGTTACTTTGTTTCCACGCTGGACAGAACGTGTGCGGATGTGAAGCGCACACGCACACAGACGCACTTCTCCCCGAAGGACAGACTTACAATTCACATCCAGGCGGTAGTGTCGGATCTTCTTCTGCCCGGCGAGCGCCGGGTGTAAAGCCTCACAGCTCAGCGCCGCCCCGTTGTCCTTCCTCTCCACCGGGATCCGGATGGTGCTGGACACGCTGAACGTCTTCATGTTGTCCTGCTGGGACACCACGCCTGGAGACACAAAGACAGGGCGAGGAGGGAAAGAAGGCGAGAAACAAGCGAGCGGCCCAAAGAACCTGCCGGTGCTTCCCTCGTCCCTGCTGAGACATCACACCTGGGGGGGGGGGGGGGCAGATGTGCATAGAAGGCGCAGACTGAACGGGAGACAAAGTCAGCGACTGATGAGTGAGCTCTTTACCTGCAGAGAGGACGAGTGGCGCAGCGTAAAATAAGAGCAAAATAAAAAGCAATTTCCATCTTTATTTCACGGCAATTATGAACAGCGGAACGGTTTGTTTGCAGATGGCAAATCAACTGAATCGTTTCTGCCGGAGCTTGAGTGAAAGCGAGCGAGAGACGGGAGGGGGGGGGGGGGGGGGGGGGGGGGCATAAAAGGGACGATATGCAGAACCGAATAGAGATTTTAACTGTGCCAGCCACAGCGAGGGAGGGACGGGAGTCAAAGGACCGGGTGGGGAGGGGGGGGAGGGACAGAGAGAGAGGGCAGCCAAACGGGAAGTGATTGACAGGGGAGGGACATGAAAGAGGACGATGAGATGCAGCGTGTAAAAGATTTGAGAATAAAGGAGGGAGGTGGGGGGAGGGGGGGGCAGAAAGAGGGAGGACGAGCAGCGCGGGGGAGGAGGGGGAGGGATGTGGTCACATATTGGGAGCTTGTGCTCTTTGAGGCAAAACGGGACAATATTACTTATATCGCGCTGAGTTTTCAATTATCACCAGCGAGTAAACGAGGGCAGGACCAGTCGAAGCGTGGGAGGCGGCGGCGGTGCAGGGGAGCAGGGACGGGGGGAGGAGGAGGGGGAGGGGGGGGGTAGTGTCTTAATTAAAGAGTGCTTTTCCCATATCTGTTGGGATCTGTCTCTAACCTCTAGTGTCACAGTTCATTTAACTCAGGGCCAAAGGAGGGCGGAGGGAAGCAAACCAACGGGATGAAATGAGGAGACAAGAGGAGGAGGAGGAGAGGAAACGGGGCTAGGGGAGAATCCAGGGGACAGGAGGTGAAAGGTGGGGGGAGGGGGATCTAAAAGGAGAGCGGGGGGGGAAGCGAGTGGAGAGGAAATGAGAAGGGAGGAGAGCGATAGCAAAGAAAGTGCGCTCTCCGTCTCATATTAAAATATTAAAGCCCCTTGCAACCGATAACCGAGCTGAGGAGCGCCGAGCGCTTTGTTGGGGGAATAAAATAAAGGGAGATTAGATGAAGTGGACGCGAAGGAGCAGCGGAGGAGGGCGGAGGAGGGCGGAGGGCCGAACCAGGCTGACAGCCGTGTTCCGACGGAGGAAAAAGGACTAAAAATGGACAAAGAAAACAGCCAAACGTTGTCCCAAAAACAGTTGACATCATGTCATCTCCACTTCATCTCAGTTAGTTATTTGAGGGCGGCGAGTGCAGGAAGGAAAAACTATTTTACAAAGAATTCTCCGTATTTATTAACGATCTGAGACAAATTGAATAAGAAGAAAGAAGAGCCATGAGCCTGAGTCAGAGGTGCTTTACATAAATTAGTCTCCGAGGTTTTTCTCCTTTGTGCAAAGTCAACAGTGCAACGTCTTTAAAGAATTCCAATTAAAACGCATTGTACACAAATGCTCGTTTAAGTTTCGGTGGGGTTAAACGGCAAGGGACAGATTGGTCTCAGATGTATTATTTAGCCAAGTAACCCTGTAACTGACGCCAATGTAGCTCTGAAGAAGGATGGATCAAGGTACCAGCCCTGATGGATGGCTCGCATGTTATCAGAAGAACAGAAGGGAGGAGAGTTAGACGGCGAGTTAAGTGTCCCGCTCTGCAAGAAAGAGAAAAGCGTCAAATCTCCAGCGCGTGTGTTGTCTGCGCTTTCACGTCAGGGAGGAGTTGTCAGATATGTGCAAACGAATGACGTTTGAAATAGAGTTTTCAAGGGCGAGCATCGTGGGCGGAGGATGCGGACGCAGAGGAAGACGCAAGAACTCTGGATACGTGATTCCTCCGTGAACTTATGACCCCTCCTCAGAGAGACGGAAGAGTCAACGGAGTCCACGTCTCAAAAAGGTATGTTTGAGCATTTGAATCTGGATTGTCTACTATGAATATTGCAAAGAACACTTGATCAAATCACGGAAACGAGAGTGGGGGGAAAGATTTTGGCAGCCGAAACCTTGATTCAGCCCGTCCATCCATCTTAACCTGCTCCCGTCAAGTCATCCGCCATTACCTCTGTTCATCCATCACTCGCCCTTCCATTCATCCTCCTTTTATTAGACACTCAATTTGGGATCATTTATTCTCCAATTTCACTTCCCCTGTCCCATTTTGCCCCATTAGCCCCCCCATCCATCTCTGGTAATCATCTAACCGTCCATTAGTCTGTCGTACCTGGGAGCTCGCGGCCGTTCCGGATCCAGCGCAGGGTGGCGGCCGGCTTGCTGCGCGGCGACACGCAGGTGAGCTCCACCTCGCCGCCCTCCACGGCCTCCTGCTTCACCTCCACCGTGGGCGTCTCCGGGGGCACCGAGACGGACAGCGTCGCCACCTGGTGGTGCGTGGCGTCCGTGTAGAGCTGGCAGAAGTAGCCGCCCTCGTCCGACACGCTGACGTTGGTCAACTCGATGCGCACCAGCCGCGGCGAGAAGAGCACCATCTGGAAACGGTCGTCCTTCAGGGCTGGTGGGGGTTAATGGAGAGAGGAGAAGTGGGAGGGAGGGGGGGGTGACGGAGGAGGGTGGAGAGGTGTGATGAAGATGGGGTTGAGTGAAGAGAAGATCTTTTAAATGTAATATAAGGGGAATAAAACATTAATTAGCCTCAATATAGTTTGCACTGTATTAGCGAACCATCAGTTTTTCTTATTTGTTATCTCTAATTTGTGGTGTCACTGCTGGACGGCGCTGGAAAAGAGAAAACCGCAAATAAATGGGAGAAAATAATGGTTGTGACGGCACCACAAACCGCTTTCTGCTCTTGAATTGATAGCGCTGCTAAATCTGAAGCTTAGTTTGATATACAGAGTTGAGAGGTTGCACGTGGGCCTCGATGGAGCAGCTCCAGGCCGGACATTAATACACCGTAACAGATGTCTTGGTTCTCACACTTCCAGCTTTGAGGGAGAGCGTTTTTCCCAGCGCAGATTGGACCATCTTAAACTAATACATTTTCATTCATTCTCTTTGTAACTGCCGCCTCAATTCATCTATAAGCCCATTTTATTGTTGATCTTATTCGGTTTAAATCATTATTGTTCTACTTTCTGTGAAGCACCTGGTAACTCTTTTAAAAACTAGTAGTGCTGCAGAGAGGAGTTGGACATAGAAAGGTGCATAAATCAATGGTGAGAGCCACTAATGACAGCAGGCTGGACCCCGGTGATAGAGGCTCGATGTGCATAGATTCTCCTCCGAGAATCACTCTGTATCTACTGACTGTGAAACCTCCCTCCACCTCCACGTCCATCCACCTCACCGTCCATCCACCTCCACGTCCATCCACCTCACCGTCCATCCACCTCACCGTCCATCCACCTCACCGTCCATCCACCTCCACGTCCATCCACCTCACCGTCCATCCACCTCCACGTCCATCCACCTCACCGTCCATCCACCTCACCGTCCATCCACCTCACCGTCCATCCACCTCACCGTCCATCCACCTCACCGTCCATCCACCTCTCTGTCCATCCACCTCACCATCCATCCACTTCCACGTCCATCCACCTCGTCCATCCACCTCGTCCATCCACCTCCACGTCCATCCACTTCCACGTCCATCCACCTCCACGTCCATCTACCTCTCCGTCCATCCACCTCCACGTCCATCCACCTCCACGTCCATTCACCTCACCGTCCATCCACCTCTCTGTCCATCCACCTCACCGTCCATCCACTTCCACGTCCATCCACCTCTCCGTCCATCCACCTCCACGTCCATCCACCTCACCGTCCATCCACCTCACCGTCCATCCACCTCACCGTCCATCCACCTCCACGTCCATCCACCTCTCTGTCCATCCACCTCACCATCCATCCACTTCCACGTCCATCCACCTCCACGTCCATCCACCTCGTCCATCCACCTCGTCCATCCACCTCCACGTCCATCCACTTCCACGTCCATCCACCCCCACGTCCATCCACTTCCACGTCCATCCACCTCTCCGTCCATCCACCTCTCCGTCCATCCACCTCCACGTCCATCCACCTCTCCGTCCATCCACCTCCACGTCCATCCACCTCACCGTCCATCCACCTCTCTGTCCATCCACCTCACCGTCCATCCACTTCCACGTCCATCCACCTCTCCGTCCATCCACCTCCACGTCCATCCACCTCTCCGTCCATCCACCTCCACGTCCATCCACCTCCAAGTCCATCCACCTCCATGTCCATCCACCTCTCCGTCCATCCCCCTCCACGTCCATCCACCTCTCCGTCCATCCACCTCCACGTCCATCCACCTCGTCCATCCACCTCCCCGTCCATCCACCTCCCCGTCCATCCACCTCCACGTCCATCCACCTCCCCGTCCATCCACCTCTCTTTCTTCTTTTGTGTCGGCTCTGGCTCTGGAGGGACCGGCACATACATACATCCCCGATGTGTCGGGCCGGCGGGCTTCGCCACAACAAAGACGCCTCAGCGTCGACGCTGTCTTTGCGTGCGAGGGCGCGTGTGCGACAGAGGGAGTGGAGGAGGAAGAAAGAAGGAGAAAACTGTCCCATACAGCGACATAATGCGGCACGAGGGAAATAACTCGCACGGACATAGAAAGAATCCACGGGGGGCCTGAGAGAGAGAGCGGGTCCAGGAAGTACACCCCGCTAATCTCTGCACCCACTCCCCTGGATGGCAGCCAGAGCATTGTCCCCACAGATGTGTAACCCCCCTCCTCACCCCCTCCTCACCCACACCCTTCGCATTAAATAGCAACTAAATGTCAGACTCCTGTTCAAGTTCACCTTTATTGTCTCATTTGCACACTGAGATGGAAACAGGTGGAGAACGAGAGGTATGGACCACTGAGTCAAAGGATCCATTTGGCTGGTCCCCCCCTCGCTCTCCTGAGCCCCCGCCTCCCATGAAACA
Organism: Gasterosteus aculeatus; assembly: GCF_964276395.1. Classification (NCBI taxonomy): domain Eukaryota; kingdom Metazoa; phylum Chordata; class Actinopteri; order Perciformes; family Gasterosteidae; genus Gasterosteus; species Gasterosteus aculeatus. The sequence continues at coordinate 1,990,866 of NC_135707.1, forward strand.
CGCCGCTGGCTGCTTCCCCCCTCGTGAAGCGGGTTGGGCCTAATTCACAGCACTTACAGCGCCTCCTCCGCCCGCGCAGTTAGCGCGGAATGGGCCGGCGCTGAAAGCCCCCGGTTCGTGGTCCCCGCTCTTCGGGGGCGCCAGATGGGCGGCAGGCAGGGAGCGGGAGAGCCCTGCAGCGAGTGATGGAGTAAACGTGGAGGTAGAGCCAGAGTGAGATGTAATTCACGCTCCCAGAAAATGTCCCCGAAGACGCCTCTCCGGGCTCACGGGCGCCAAATTAGTTACAGGAAGCCGTCTATCCTTCATGCCTCGCCTCACCTTTGGATCGCTTCCCTCTGCTTCTCCATGGCACGCCGCTGCCTCTCCTCATTCTGTCTCATGCCTCCCCCACTCTACTCTCTCATTTTCTCCCTCACTCAAGACTTCCTCCCCCCTGTGATGAGTCCATGCCTTGGGGGAGAGCGTACGGGGCGGCTCTATTTAAATGCTTAATCAAACTTACCGGTGGTGCCGATCTAATGGAATTGGAGGGAAAGTTGAAAGTTCCCAGCTTCCCAATTAGGGCCCTTTGTGATGGAGGTGTAGGACTGAGGTGTTTGACTGTGAATCCGTGAACAGAGGAAGCGTCCCTTCAGTCCGACATCAATGTAAACGCAAGCGCCGGATTGAAATGTGTTAAATCATTAAAATGAATAAAAATATCACGGCGTATCTTTGCCAAACTGTTGACTGGTGCTGTTTATATTTAGTTTCCAAGATCTTCGCATTCGTTTTCTGAGGTTATAAATATCAGTTTGAGCAGTTCTTGGACCGTTTTATCAAAGCGTATCTTCATATGAGAAATATATAGTGCCACAATGATCCTGTTATAGATTGCTGTATTCTATACACTGTATATTGCAAATGGAATCATTGATATATGGAGGGGTTTCCAAAGTAGAAATAGTAGGTGTATTATCTCATATCTCAACCACATACATTTTCAAGGGCCAACAGTATGTCACTTGTATTTTGTGAACTGGAAAACAACTAAACCAGTGGTCACCAACTGCCTTGGTGGCAGGCAAGATCGACCTACTTACGGGCTTTTTTATTTGGCCTGATGGTAATGGAATGGAATCAAATCAACAGCGGTGCAGCTTTCAAATCCATGTGACCAAGAATACACTAAACTACTACACTAAGAAATCATTTGTTAACCGCACACAAAATGAACAGGACACAGAAAACACATTTTCTATCAGCAGGCTGGATGAAATAACAATATTAACTGTATTTATCAACTTAAGTTACTGTTATTTTGATTGACATGTGTTCTATATCATGGCTCAACAAGTACAGCCCGACACTCACTCTCAACCAATCAGAATGCTGGATTTTATCCACCTGTATTTATATAGCATATGCAGAAAATGTTGAATTTATTTGTTTTATTTTGGAGCTCCACCAGGAAAGTCTCTGAGATGGACGGGTTGGCGCTCACTGGACTAAACGGTTTCTGAATCCCTATTCGTCTAATTACTATGGTAAATTAGCCGGCGTAAAAACAGCAGATTGAGAAATAATGTGTTGATTTTATGTATTGAGTTCTTTTGGAGAGTATTTTTCTAAGCTAATTAAGAACTCAGCTCCATTTAGCGAGAGGAGCTTGATTGAAAGTCTGCGCGGCAATCAAACACTCTCACATTCGAAATCACGCTGGGAAAATCAGCACCTGACACCAATATGAAGGCGGAACAATCCTTCCGACAATCGCTGCTAATCACAACTGGTTGTGTGGCGCCGTGTCACAGACGAGTGGGCTGGACGTCCAGCGAGCCGAGAGGATCACATCGGGGTGTGTGGATGCAAAAATACACTATGACAAAGAGCCGAGCTCCTCCGGTGATAAGTGAGCAGGTGCTCCATCAAGAGGATTTGGTCCAACCGATTGAGCCGTCCGGGCTAATTACTATGGTAATGTAGTAGTACTGTGTCGGATCAATTCCACCTTGTTTTGGGGATATAATTTGGGGAAAAGCTGCTGTGTGAAAGCCCGTCGATGCCAGCATTCGATATGTGAGCTGCATGTGCGTGCAGAGCCGTAGTAATTGGAAGCAGACTCGTTAGTTGATTGGTTACCGTTTTGTGCATATTGCACCGCACCCGTTTATTGACCACGCACTGCCCGCTTCTTCCGCTTGGAGGTAAATAAAGGTTTGGCTTATGCTTTTAGTGTTTGCTCACAGCCAAATATGTCTTCATTATAATATTGTTTACAAGGGGGAATTTGGCATAGAGTGACTTTAAAAAACACAAGGTCACGCTTTAATTAGGAGCTGCAACAAGTTCTGATCTCATCACTGGGGTTAAAATTGGATTATGGAGAGAGCTTTGAACTATACGCTTTTAAAAGAGCTAAGGCAGTCACACTATCGCGAGGTGAACCATCATCTAAATTAACTCCGGGGTTATCTGACTTTTTAATGTGGAATCGCTTCAAAGGCAAAGCGAGGACATTCGCAATAAGAAAAATGTAAAGTGTTGGTGAGTCATTGCTAATGTGTTTAAGAGGGCTGGCTTCAAAATGGAACCCAGGACACCGATGGATTAGGTCCGCCTGCAGGGAGCGACGCGCGCACACACCTCGCGTGCCGTTGAAGAAGAGGGTCTGCCGGCGGGGATTCTGGATAACCACGATGGATCCGTCGTAGTTCTGCAGGCGGCAGGAGATTTCGGCTGTACCTCCCTCCAGGACGGTCACGTTCTCCGCCTGCACCGCCTGGCAGCGAGCTGGAGCAGACAAAAGATGGACGTTAATGCGGTGATTGAGGGAGTGGGCGGCGGAGAGAAAGGCAGCGGAGAGGAGATGGACGGAAAGGAGGGAACAGATGCGGCGAAGAAGATGTTCATTAGCGCCGCGCTTGAGATAGAACCTTTCAAAACAAGGTACTTGAAGCATCCTTCATTTACCCGCTATTCATCATATGGACACAACAAGGGAGCAACTCGAGAGGGGGAGGGAAGGGGAGGAGGAGACGGAGTGATGGAGATAAAGAGAGGGAGAACAAGACAAAAGACACTGAAGGACTCAACAAGTGAAAGAGGGTCCTCAATACAATTACAACTTTTTATGATGATAGTCGGGATGATTCTAATTACTCCTTTTTCCCTTTTCGCATGCAAAAAGGCCAGAAGGAATCAACACACACATACACAACGCCTTATTAAGTCTCCGAGCCTGTAACCCCGACACACGCACGTACAAACACAACCACCCACGCACAAGTAGGTGTCACCTCTGTGTATATTAACGATATAAACTGCGGCCTTATTGCATGAAACTGCCGGATTGCCGCATGGGGGAAAAGGACGCAGCCGTCAGACCTCCCCGGCAGCCCCCTGAAGGCACCTCTCACACTCTCAACGCCCATCCGGGGGGGGGAGGGCGAGCTCGACCAATTGATCACACTCCGTTATTCCGGCGCAGCGGCTCCTATGACGGGCGTTTGAAAAGCGGACGAAGACGCTCATTGACGCAGACACCTGTGTGAACACTCGTGCGTGCGCGGGTGTGACAGATGCCCAATGGCGCTCGCGGAAAACTTCACGGACATCATCTTTCAAACGAACCCGTTGGGCCCCCAAACCCCCCAAGATGTTTCCTCTCCAGGGTGCCGAGCAGCAGCAGGGGGGGCCTCTTCGATGTTGCCGAGAGCCCGAGAGTCAGTCACGAGTAGCTCCATTACGCGCTGATTGGCTCGCCCTCCGTGTTTTTTTCGGGGGGGGTCAGGCCGTTGACGCGGCTCGCCCGAGCGCGATGGACACGGAGCTCCTCGTTTGCCGTGGACTCATTAGCCACAAAGCAGCGGATTGTGGCCAATCCGCTCGCCGGGCTCCTCGCACTCGACATTCAGCTAATTTTGCAAATCGCCGTTTGCACTCGCCTGCTCCCTGGGAAAGGGCCGGCCCGCAGGGAAACGACGGCAACAAGGAGCGGCGGGTGAAGCCGGCGGGGCCGTTTTACGCTCGGCGGCGTCTCGCCGCTCCGGTGAGGCACCTTTGGAAGGCAGGAAATGAGACAAACAGATGGCGGCCGCCATTGCAGGAGTTGCTGACGCTGACTTTTCCTCGCCAAAATGGATGTGGATATCAGCAACGCCGTGAGCGGCGAGTTTCGGGGGTGCGCGTGCACGCACGCGTGCACAAGTAGGCGGGCATGTGTGCGTGCGCGGGTCTGGCATATTGCAATTAAGCAGCTTTGACATCATCTGATCCCGCCAACTTCATCTAAATTTAATTCTCCCCTCGATTTTAATCTCTTTTAATGAAATACTCAAAGCCTACATATTCATCACATCAGGGGTAACGGAGAGACACACTGGATATTGAACTGCAGACGGGAAAAACCCAAGAGGGGATGAAGACAAAGGGGACTCTGATTCTCTATGGAACAGAGAAAGAAAATCTTGACAATTACCACTAATTGTAGTCATTATTGGCCCCATTCTCCGCATCAATATTGTGATTCATATCGGGGGCCATCAGGGCCTGCCACCGCCATCCCAATTATTTTTCTAATGGCTGTTATTAATCATCCCCATGGCAACCGGGCACGGCCTCCATTGTTTTTATAAGCAGTGCTAATTTGCGATAGTCAAATCGCAACCAAGCCACGAATGGCGGGGGGGTGGGGGGGTCGCGTGGGAGAGCGGTCGAAGGTCTGGCCATGGGTGGAGGCCGGATGTGAAAAGACTTCTCCGTCCGTTCCTCCCCGCCCACGTCGGCTGACAGCTGTCAGATCAGCCGCGGCGGCGCTGCGGAAAAGTGCGCGAAGAAAAGCGGCAAAGAAAGCAGAGTAAGAAAGAAGGCGCGTGAGGCGTGGATGGCATCCGCCGCCCCCCCCCCGCTGAGAGGCGCCTCCCACAGGGGGAGCTGGTTGGGAAGTGGTGGTTTTGGTAATAATTATGCAGCTGGTCGGGGGCAGAATGCACGGTGAGATGACGCATCGTTACGCAGCCGGTACGGCTCTGGGTTTTATAGGCCGCCGCTCGCATCGAGGCCACGAGCAACGGGGGGGGGGGGGGGGGATCAACCTCTGTGACAGAGGTATTAATCTGGCCCCCATTAAAATCGGTGCCCATGGTAAAATACTCCACAAGCGTCGATTTCTATTGAGAGAGAATGCTGTGAGCGATCGATACGCCGGCTGCGCGCCGACTGCTGTGATCAACGGGTAAATAAAACAACAATCACTTCTCTCTCCAACCAAGCGGGGGCAGGATTTCTCAGCAGAGAAGCCGTGGCTGACATCATTTCATAAGCCCAATAGCCCTGCTGTCACTGGGGGGGGGGGGGCTTTATTTAGAAGAGTAATAGAGATCCACGGGGGCCATCATTTCAAAACACACAAACAAATAAACAAACAATAGACATGCAAATTCATAAGACGAGGCCGTTCAGGGCCCCTCCCCCTAATGGTCCCACAATGGAGTTGAGTTACAAGCTGAGGGAGGCAGGGGATGGGGGGGCAGAGGGAGGAGATGGGGGGACAGAGGGAGGAGATGGGGGGACAGAGGGAGGAGATGAGGGGACAGAGGAGGGGATGGAGGGACAGAGGAGGAGATGGGGGGACAGAGGGAGGAGATGAGGGGACAGAGGAGGGGATGGAGGGACAGAGGGGGTGATGGAGGGACAGAGGAGGGGATGGAGGGACAGAAGGAGGAGATGGAGGGACAGAGGGAGGAGATGGAGGGACAGAGGGGGGAGATGGAGGGACAGAGGAGGGGATGGAGGGACAGAGGAGAGGATGGAGGGACAGAAGGAGGAGATGGGGGGACAGAGGGAGGAGATGAGGGGACAGAGGAGGGGATGGAGGGACAGAGGGGGTGATGGAGGGACAGAGGAGGGGATGGAGGGACAGAAGGAGGAGATGGAGGGACAGAGGGAGGAGATGGAGGGACAGAGGGGGGAGATGGAGGGACAGAGGAGGGGATGGAGGGACAGAGGGGGGATGGAGGGACAGAGGAGGGGATGGAGGGACAGAGGGAGGAGATGGAGGGACAGAGGAGGAGATGGAGGGACAGAGGGAGGAGATGGAGGGACAGAGGAGGAGATGGAGGGACAGAGGAGGGGAGATGGAGGGACAGAGGGAGGAGATGGGGGGACAGAGGGAGGGATGGGGATGGAGTGGTGCAGAGGGTTAAAAGAGGGGGAGGGAAGGGGGAGGATTTGGGAGGCAGCCAGGTGGCCCGCTGGCTCACCCTTGGTCACGGTAAATTCTAGAAAGCGCCTCGCTGGTGCAGGTTAGCCGGCTGAGTTACGGCCTTGCGCGTCTCTCCCCCCTCCTCCCCCCCACCTCTCCTCTCTCTCTCTCTCACTCTCTCCACGAGGGAGAGACAGAGCAAAAAAAGACGCCGGCCACAAACAAGCCCCCGTGCACGCTTGAAGTGGTGCAGACACCCCGAAACCCCATTCGTTATCTCTCATTATCCTTCAGTTGGACGTGTGCCACCGTGTTTTCTTTGCACGCCGGCCTCGTATCGACGAGGGGATCGACCCCGCGTTCTATTACTGTTTTAATTAAAACAATAACTGCAGCTCATAGTTCCCAGCCTCATGGGGTCGTCCGTTGGCAACCTCTCCATCTCCTCCCATCTGGATGTACGTTTTTCGCAGTTATCCCCCGAGTCGGCGAGGCGAGGCGGTTTCCACAGTATATATGCAAATTGAGTTTGCAATGTCATGTGTGTGCGTGTGCGTGTGTGTGTGTGTGTGTGTGTGTGTGGGCTCGCTCCAGGTTAATCGCAGAGCTTTGCGGTGTACTGACTATGAAATAGCTGACTTTGAGGTTCTTCTCCTCCGTACCTCCGTCTGCAGACCCACAACTCTCACCCGTCCCCCCCATTTCTCTCACCCAGTCTAAAATTATCACTCCATCCATCCCGGGAAGCCCGAGCTCTGCCAATCACATCGGGTGCAGTGAAGAAAAGAAAAAACTCCCTCTATAAATAATATATCATCCTTTAGGAGTCTCTCGTCTCTCTCCTTACCTTCCATCCCTTTCTCCTGTCTCCCCCCCCCCCCCCCCCCCTTATCCCCGCTTCCACTTTGTTAACATCTAATAATTCTGCCCTCCCGCTGCCTTCACGTCTAATTCCTTTCTCACCACCTTCCTATTTCTCCTTTTATTTAAACCCACAGTCCCTCGGTCCCTCTCCTCCCCACCCCACCTTCTGCCTGATCTAATCCTCCATTCATCTTCCCTTCATCAGTCCCCTTTCCTTTCTCCCTGTCATCTTCCCCCTTATCTATTATTGCACGGCTCGCCATGCATCTTCCTCATCAGCGCTGGATCCTCCGTCTCCCTCCCGTCCCTCCCTCCCTCCTTCCCTCCACCTTTTCCTCGTCTTCACTGGTTGCCTCCCAAGCTGCAACTGGATTTCATTCCCCTTGAAACCCTCCGCGGTCCCTCTTTCTCCTTTTGGGGACTCGGTGGGAATCCGTTGCCTGCCTCTCCGCTGGTCCCATCTCCACTCTCTCCCGGGCTCAATGGGATTTGTTCTGCAGCTCAAGTCTGCGGCATAATCGCTGGGTTTTTATAGCGCGTCAGGAGAGGGAGCAACGGAAAGACAACAAAAAAAAAGTGAGAGGAGGGAACGGGGAAGAGGACCAAACAGATGATTGGAGCCGCAGACTGAATATCTCGGGTTTTCCTCCCTCTTTCAACTTTTCCCTACTTCTGCTGCTTTTAATTGCCAATTGTTTTGCTCGGCCATCGCTGCACTTTCCGTTCCTCTTTGTTTCTCTCTCTGCCTGTGTTTCTTAATCGCTCTCTCTTTTTGGCAGGAACTTCCGACCCTCTCTCCATCACCCGATGGCGTACTGTGAGCACTGCACTGCTAATCAGCCGAACCGGCCTTACGCGGCCCCCATCCACTCCCGACTCCTCATTAGCAACATTTACCTTCGCACATTTATTTATTTCACATCCTGTTGTTGACGCTCTTTGCTCCCCGGTCACGCTGCCTCCGTCCTCAGCATTGAAATGTGTTGTCTTCTTTCGCCCCCCCCCCCCTCGCCGTCTCTCGTTTCGGGCCTTCGCAGCTCAGGTCTCTCCGGCCCCTTTGGCAGCGGCCTTTCGCCTCCCGCTGCATCGCATCTCTGTGATCGCTCCCCTCCGCTCCACTCGTCTCATTGCGTATTCCGAGCCCCTCGCTCACCTCTTCTTACCCTTCACCAACCGCCGTCACCCCCCCCCCCCCCCCCCCCGTCCCCCGCCCCCCCTGTCTCCTCTCTCCTGTTTCCCGACAGCCAAAGCTGGTTAGCGGCTATCTGCTGTGCAGTTTTTAAGGCCCGGGTCTGTCACGGCCCCAACAAGCCTGCAACAATGGCCATCACACACACACACACACACACACACACACACACACACCACCATGACCCCCCCCCTCCCCTCCAACAGCAGCTTAAAGGAAATTTACAGGGCTATTACGCGGCAGCTCACACACTGGAGATTCACCGCGGCCAAAAGAAGTGGTCTTGGGAATCCGGTGCATGGCCGCCTTCCCTTTTGGCGCGTATCCGTGGCGCACTTGTGTGTGATTGTGAAACTCCGAATGCCGGAGAGCGGCTTGAGTGCCTCTAAAAAGTCAAAAGAGTGCACGTGCTCACGCGTTGATTGCGTACGAGAGGGTGCGAGCGTGTGCACGTGCACGTTGGAGGGCCGGGCACAGAATGACATAACCGACTGCCAAGACACAAACTCATTCTCCCCCCCCCCCCCTCCCTCCTCCTACCGCTCATCTAATATGGCAAAACAAGTGAAGAGAATTGAGGTTTCGGCTGGCACGGAGGGGAGTGTAAAGTGCGCGGAGGCGCAGCCGTTGTTAAGCAATGAGTAGCGGGGGGGGGGAAGCGGTGGATCAGGCGCCTGATGATGATAATGACAGGAGGTATTAATAGCAGCCAGCGGCTCTGCCGCTGATCCCTCTCTCTCTCTCTCTCGCTTCGAGTGCCGCTTTTCTTAACATTGCCGCTCGGCGTTCGACGAGCCTGTTGACTCTTGTTGATCCCACCTTGACCCCGCGCGGCTCTTTTTGAGGCCTGTAGTCTCGTCTTCACCCACTCCATCTCCGTCTCCGTTGCCCACACAACAGTTGTTCTCTGTCTCTCTAGTCCTCCATCCCGTTGCCGTTCCTATCTGGCCAAGGTCCTCGCCTGCCAGTGTCTCTCGGTTCGTCTCTCGTTCAATATAGTATATTGGTCTCTTTCACCGCAACCCGTCCCATTCTCCTCCTATCTGACGACCGCTCTCTCCACACGGCTCTCTATATCTCTCCCGCTCTGGGGCTCAACTTTCTTTTATAACGTTCTTCAGAGGAGCGCTGGGAAAGATGCTTCAGCCTCTCTCATTAAGCTGTCTCTCTCTCTCTGTTTTCATCTGTGACGGATTCCCTTCAAGTCTCTCGGTCCGTCCCTCTTTCTCTCGGCTTGGTTTCTCCTTCCCTGATCTTATCGCCTCCTGGGCATATGTTACTCTCTTCCTCTTCTCCTTCACTCTACACTTTTCTTAATTACCAATTCAAACTTAATTACCATCATTTTGAACAACCCATCAGAGGGGGAGGAGGTTTTATCTCGTGATTCAATCACAGGCTATTCTTCCCCTGGCCATGTGCGACGCTGGATCTCATTCCGTGACAATTAACACAAAGTACGAAATAAAGACGCCGCTGCACCCCGGCTGTCCGGCTGCATCCGGGGGCCGTCGTTGACTCTGTTTGCGTGTGCGGACGTGCGTGTGCGTGTTAACGTGTGCGTTTGACTTACGAGTGCTGCAGAGCAGGACCAGGACCAAGCTGCGCAGGGCCAGAGAGGACGGGGCAGGGAGGAGGAGGCGGCGGCGGCGGAGGCCAGAGCTCCGGGCGGCCCTCATCGCGTGAGGCCGCATGTGCAGGGTCGGAACGCGCGCGTGGACGCGCTCACGATGATCTGATCAACGTCTCCTCTGTGACCTCAAAAGAAAGTCCTCTTATGTTCTGCGCTGCATCACAAGACAAGCAAAGAAAGCGGCGGGAGCTGCTAAGTGACATAGAAGTGAATCGTGGCGCCTCGAGGGGTCTCGCGTGCAACAACAGGGGGGGGGCACCAACAGGCCGCGTCACCTGAGACGAGCTCCGCTGTTGACTTTAGCGCCGTGTGCTCTTCAGAGAGGACCGTCTTGTATCCATAGCGCGCAAGACGTTTCACGGGGCTCAGTTCCATCTAAGCAAACACCGCTCGGCTAGCTGTTTTCCACTGCAGCGCCGCGAGCCCCCCGAGACCCCCCCCCCCCCATTCAGATCAATAAACCACAAAGCCAATACCAAGACGTTGCAGACCGGCCCAAAAAAAAAAAGATTATTTAGTAAAGCTGTCCAATTAACCAAATAAGAGGCAACTCGATGAGCTCCTTAGCGTGGGAGCTAAGCTAGCTGTGAGAGGCGCACAATGCACCACAACAAACAAACACGCCGCTTGTCCCGTTCGGGTCAAACCACACTGCGGCGAGGAACTGAATCGATCAATGATACCGTTCTTCAGTCAGAGACCGAATGCTAACTGTGGAAACAGAGCTACCGCTACGCTGCTGTGACCTCGAGGTCAGCGAATTGCACAGCAACGACGTTCCTGTTCAATCAGACAGGGTTTTTCTCTCCCGACAGACGGGCAGAGAGAATTTAATGCTCCTCTGAGCCGGGCCGGGCCTCTGGAGAGAGCGAGGGACGGAGACACTCTCTCACCACGACTCATGTGGAGATAGCAGAGGTTAAACAAAAGCCACCGGGCTGGAGTGCCGCGCTATACTGCGGGCTGGAAGTGCTCGTCCCCGCGTAGAATAACCGGCCCGCCAGAGGTTGAGTAAAGTGCAGTCGGACACGTTAGTTCCAGATATCACACTTTTCTCTGTTCGATATTTCACCCCAGGGACTTGCACATTGCTCACGCCGCGTATCCGGCATTACTCGCCTGGATGCTGCAACTCTTTCGCTATGGACTGCAAATGGACAGTGATTTTTTTTTTTTTTTTTACGTGGTAATTTCAGACACTCAGCCTAATCACACGCTATCAGACGGCGTAATCGCGCGGCATCTTTCTCTCCTCTCCCGACGCGCCCCGCTGGGCGCACTCCGGATAAACACTCACTTGCAGACGCTGATCTGAGAGTCTGCCCCGTTTGAGATCCGCACAGAGGCTGATTCACAGGGTCCTACGCGGCGCTGGTCGCGGGCAAACCGTTGCTCCTGTGTGTCTGCATGTGCCGGCGTGTCTCTGAAGCGTGTGCGTTCCTGTGTTTTCAGTGCTCGCTGAGCCCCGTTTCGGATCAGCACACTGAAACGCGACAGCTGTCTAGCGGCGATGCACACAACGCCGAAAGCGGATCATTGCCGAGGTTCCCTGCGGCGGCGGCGAGAAAAGGACGCTGAGTTGAGGTGCAGCAGCGGGCCACGTCTGGCAGGTCCGGCCCCCCTCCCTCCCCCGAGATAAAATCTGCTCTATTCACGTCTCCTGGGATCGTGTTTAGTGTCCATCCCGTCCTCCTTTAGCCGTCCACTCGACCCTCGCTCAGCTCCTTTCGAGCGGTTCCCGCCTTCGCTTCGCGTCTTTTCTCGTTGATCTATGAAACGTGGTGTAGTCCCAACGCGTAGGTGTAGCGGTCGATCACGTCCGTCCATCTGCCCGTGGGTCTGTTTTCTGTGTTCCACTCATTTATACAACCCGGGCTGCCCTCCCCTTGCTCACAGTGTGTGTGTGGGATCAGTGTCTGCATATCTCGCAACCCTGTTTTGTGGAGGTTAGAGATGTGCGCGTGTGTGTGTGTGTGTGTGTGTGTGGACGGAGGCCGCGACAAGGGTCCTCTTTCAGGACAACAAACAGCGTGTGTGTGTGTGTGTGTGTGTGTGTGTGTTGAATGTGCTCGTCTGTCCAGTGTTGACTGGAGCAGAGTGTACATTTGGCTGCCTGTTTGGCCCTTTCAATGTCTCACGCATTCATTCATCCTTGCAGGCAGACACACACAGCGCCTCATCATTGTGCCCCTCCATGGTTTTTATTTGCAGCGGCGACGCGCGCGGCTGCGCATGCTCATGCGTTTGTGATCCACAGCGCGGACGTGGACGAGGCAGCGAGGACGACGTCTGTGTCGTGATTCGTGGAAGTCATCGCTGACCGCTCGTCAAACTTGTCGGAGTGTTTTGCGGGGCGACGGATCCCGCGGAATGCGATTCCTTTTGTTTGGCGCTCACCGCCGCGTGTTCTAACATTGCCGCTATTGCCAATAAAACGGGCAACGCAGAGCCAACGGCGGTGGCTAACTGCAGCAGGCCGCGTGTCTTTGACTTTCATTGTCCCGTAAAATCCCGTGAAAGGCAACACAGTCTTGCTGTTAGAAGAGCTCCTTGTTCCTAATCAAGTGATCATAAACCCTCAGCTGGAATCTTCCTCTCGCTGTGTTTACAAACTTGTCCGTGCGCTGAAAGCGAGACACGGCGTTCCCTATCACAGGCAAATAAAGTCAAATGTATCCATCAGGAGCTTTCAACGAAACAGGGTCCTCACAGAGTCCTTTATTGAGCAACAAGGGGCATAATTAGAGGAAAAAAAGAGGAGACACAATCACAAACGTTGCCCTACTGGCTGTTGTGTGTGTTTGTGTTATAAAGTCCCTGTGTGAGTAACCCCCCCAATGGGTGTGTTTGTTTTTGTCGCAGTGTGCGCGGAAGGAAAGGCGGTAACGGTAAATTGTGTCCCCCCCCCACCACTCCTCCCTTTCTCCCTGTCTCTTTCTCTCCCTCCCTCCCTCCCTCCCTCATCCAAATCACGTTTTTAATGGGCTTCATTGGTGCCACCGTGGAATAAGTGTTGCCAAAGCACTTAAGGGGCTTAAGTCAGCGGCGTGCTGAAAATATTAAGCACTCAAACAGCCTTACAAGGATCCCTGGCTGCTTAGGCATGCAGAGGAGCTTGTGCCAGCATTTAATACCAATGGCATTAGAGCTCCGACATGGGAGACAAACAGAAATACACAGATACATACAGGACGTAGCACAAATGCTAATAGATGGAGGGATGGGGGGAGGCAGGTAGAGGCAGAGGGAGGCAAATGAGAGAAAAGGGAAAGTGAAAAGACGAGGCGAGGCAGCGAGGGGCGAGGGGGGGGGGAGCGGGGGCCGAGGCGTGGGAGGTAAGGGTTGATGGGGTAGCTGTGAACCAGCAGCAGAGGGGTAATGTGGAGATTCTATCGGGAGGCTTATCCGAGATTAAATTTCTCTTTGTCCTCGAGGCGCGTCTCGGGTTTCAGCGGAAGTGTCGAGGTTAGTTTCTCGCGTCTTCCCCCCCCCACTCCCCCGAGGTTGTGCGAGTGTGGGTGGGTGTTGGTGAGCGCGCTGCGGAGGTTACGCGTGTAATACGTGTGTACGCGTAGGCGTGAATCTTGAGGGGTTTATTAGCTGGCAAAAGTCTGAGGGAGAGCAAGTGTTACTGAAAGGAACAGATGAATCAAATTAACATCTCCCCGAGGGCGGATGGAGTGAGCGTTAGTTTCGTTACGTTAACGTACAACTGTGCACTCACACGTGCAGATATTCATGCATATAGATCGTGGATATTCTGAGAGCATTTCCAGTAGCGGTCTCGGGGTTTTGTTTTCATGGAGCTCACCAGAAAGTTTATCATTTACAGCGAAGTCCTGATTCAGATCAAGTGATCTCACACAATCCTATAGAAATAGATACAGCAGAGGGCTTTAGCGTTTACTGCACTCGTGGATGTCATATTGGAAGCGTTTGTTTGGAACCCGGTGTGAGACGATTCCCACGCCGCCGCTGCTCTGCCTCTTTCTGGAGTCGAGGCCCAGCTGATCCGGCTGCTTCTGCTCCGAACTCTGCTGATTAGTAGAGTCGTGGTTTGCTCGATCTATGGACACTTTAAGTGACCCCAGCTTGCGGAGCCGCAATCAATACGGCCCAATCATTTGGGTACATTTCGAGAAAACGCCACCTATCTTTCTCGCGCGGTTCGGGATTACAGTGTTTTGATTTCCTTTATTTTTCACGGCGCGTTGGCAGCAGAGCCTGACAGAGGGGATCAAACTCACAGAATAACTGGCTGCACATGATGGAAGGAGAGTCATTAGAGGTGTCCTCTTGTATGTCCAATATGCATTTACCAATCAAAGGACCACTTTTGGATCATTGTGTCAAAGAGATGAGCATCCAGAGGTGAAGATGGAGAATGTTGTTGAAGTGTCGTGGATGAACAAGCTGCTCAAGGATCACTGAGAAGATGCTACGTGACTGTGCTTGCATTTAATTCACTGTGCGGAGCTCAGAAAGAGCTGTTGTTTCCCTCCTCGTCCTCGGAAAAACACAAGCAACGCTCCCGTCTTTGGTTCACACATGAATGCCGGCCAATTTGTGTCCGCAAAAAATACAGATACATATTCCTGTTAAATGAGGAAAGCTTCAGGTCGAAAAACAAGCAAAACAAGACCCCTGCAATTCATATTATATATATAATGCAGCAACCAAATTAAAAACTTTTTTCGGAACACAAAAAAGTAAAAAAACATGCCGTCCCGTGCTTAAGCCACCAATCATAACCTCAGCTTCTAAATCAAAAAAACTGGAAAAAAAACCACCTTTCCACTAAACGTAAACCCAGCAGCAATTACTTTCCCTAGAAAACATAATTGGCAAAGGAAATTAGGGTGTGTATTTTGCAGGAGACGGGTTTGCCGTGTGAATGACTGAGCAGACATGCGGGGAATCGTTAAGTCATAGCTGCCGTCCGGGGGGGGGGCATTTTTTTTTACAATAGTACCTTCAGTTGGTTTGAAAAGACAACAAAAATACCTGCAGGCAAACAGGTCGTGTGTGAGAAGGACTTCTATGAAAGGAAGAACATCTGTAACGCCGACAGTCAGAGGCAGCGAGATACGGAGGCGTACGAAAACTGCAGGAAGTGACACGTAGACGCCTTGTTGGCCCTCGCTGTTCCCTCCCGTGCATTCAAAGAAACCAACGCCGTGTGAGTGTGATGAAAGGCCTGGGAGGCGTATTACATCAACCGCCCCTCCCGGGGGACCCCCGGACCCCCCGATGTGGATTCAACAGAGCGCTGAGCGCCGTCATCCCTTGTTCAGTAAGACAGACGCAAACTACCTGCCGTGTGGGGAATGTGCCGACGGAGCCTCCTAACGAGCGCATTCCGTGGCGCCGCCGGGCCGCACGCCGCGCAGCCGACGCGCCCTGAGAGTGACGCTCGTCCCCCACGCGGCGCCGCGTTAGCTCCCGGTGACAGGGCCGCGGCGCCGCGTTAGCTCCCGGTGACAGGCTCACGGGCCTCTGCGGCGCGCGTGTCAGTCTCCCTCTGCGTGACCGCGTGGCGGCAGCGAGAACTTCGCGCAAACCGACGCGCCTCCGACGTGTCACCTGGGAGGGGCGGAGGGTTGGCGTGGACCTCGGGTGCGGCTGTGTGGCGCCTCGCCCCCGTCCCGCCGATTCACAGACGCCTGACAAAGGGATAATTTCTCCCCCGCATGATATAATCTTTCCTTTCACGCGGAGCCTCAATGGGGCCTTTATGGGCCCCCGTCGCATCTCTCTCCCCCGCCCCTCCCTGCTCGCCTCCGTTGCTTTTTTTTTCCCCCGATTCTTTTCTGGCTGCGCTCTCCTCTCGCTCTGACCTTACAGAGGGTCTTCACACCGAAGTCACCCTTCCTCCCCCCTCCTCTCCCTCCCTCTCTTGTCTCTCTGGAGGAAAATCACACACTCATCAGTTTGCCGGCTCCGTTCCTGACGAGGAGGCTCGCGAGGAGAATATTAACGAAGCTCCGCAGCTAATTAACACCTAAAGCACATAACAACCTTTTATGCCAGCAGACACACACACACACACACGCACACACTTGCACGCACGCACGTACGTGTCGCACACCCACGGACACAAACACTCGCAGGACGAAAACACACGCAGAGGCTAACACACACCATTTGGCCTTAGCACACTTACAAGAGCAAAGAGGCTCAAATAAACAGAAACACACGTACTCAAAGCGAGGATGCGCACACACACACACACACAGACACACACAGACACACTAATAGGTTGCTGATGAGTGCGGGGTGTGGAAGGAGGAGGACATTTGTTGGAGCAAAGGGATGTAATGTGGGGAGAGAGAGAGGAGAGGAGAGGAGCGAGCAGCAGCGAGGGAGAAGGAGGCAGAGGTGAGGGGAGAAGGTGAGGGAGGGTGAGGGGGGAGAGGAGGGGCGGGGGGGGGGAGACGGCGAGGAGAACGACTGGTTCATGGAGTGTGAAGAAAGGCGTGGAAAAAAGAGTGGAAAATCAGTGATGGAAGGTTAACGTGGCTCGGCTCCTCCTGACATGGTCCATGCTAATTTGAGAGATTTAAGCGGGTAGATGGACATTACACACACACACACACACGCACACACACACACACACACAGTCATCTCAGCCAGGAAAACACAATGCATAAAACATGGCGATAGAAAGGGCATTAGCAGTGAACCCTTGCCCACACACACACATGTGGGGCCGTACCCTCGATGCATTAAACATGGCGAGAGGCAGCGGGGCAAAGGGCGCGAGGGAGACACAGAGAACAAGTGCGAACGGACAGAAAAAGCGCATGATAATGACCCGAAAAAAGAAGAAAAGTCTGCAGCCAGGGGAGGGGAGTCGCCGGGTGCGAGTGGGGGGGGGAGGGGGCGGGTGGAAGTAATGGCGAGGAGGGAGAGAGGGGCGAAACTTTCCTCACGGCCTGCTGCGTCCGGATTGGGCCGCGCGCAAATGAAAAATGGAGATGAAATAATTAGACGGGCCGACTAGAGGCGCTCATCTAAATATGTAAATGCACTTAATTTTACTTTGATTTGCTCCGCTGCTCCCCTATCGCTCCCTCGCTCCTATCTCCCCCCCGCTCGCCGCCTTCCATTCTCTCCCCCCTCATCCGCTCTGGCTTCGTGCTTTTCATCTCCCCCTCCCTCCCCCCTCCCTCCCCCCCCTCGCTGTCTCGTCACTCCTTCCACTCCGGCTCCTCTGTCCCCGTATCCCCGGCTACAATGTGTTAATACGCCGCAGGTACGTTTTGATTAGCCGCCGCTTTATGGACCTGCAGGAGTCGGAGGGTGCGTTTAATTAGCTCCGTCACGCCTGTCTGGCTGCGCGGCGACGGCTTGGCTGCACGGCGGCAACGCGGGGAGAGAAGACGAGTCCGTCTCAACAGCCGCGTGACGTCCCTCCGATGGCCGATCGGGGGCCCCCCCGCGGGTCCTGCCTGCGTGCGTCTTACTTTAAAGATGGCCGACGGACCGGAATGGAGGCAGCGCTTCTCTTTAGTTAAAGTGTGATGACCAATTTGTTGTGTCAGTTAGTTAACGGGTTAGTTAATGTGCCGTTGTCTTATGTACACACACAGCTTCTCGCCCCTCAGCCATTGGGTGGATTGATAACCCAACACACACGTTGTGCGAAAAGATGTGAACCGGCCTACGATCGCGCGCCTCTTTTTTTTTTTCGTAAAAAGGCGACGCTTACAAATCCCACAGCGGGAAGATAAGAAGCGACTTATTCTGCGACGGGCCTCGTTTTGAAGTTTTGTCTGGAAGCCGCCCGTGCAGCTCGCATCTTCTCTTTTTCCAAGTCTAATAATTATGGCACCAGTTCACGGATCCCGTTCCAATTAAACAGATTGTGCATAAATTCCGAACATGACTGGTTTGTGCGCGTCGGAAATAAAACTGGCTGCAGCGCCCTGTGAAATTAAAATCCCCCCCCCCCACCTCTCACTTTACCCAAGAATGTTAATGATTGCTTTTCAAGTGCATGTTGACTGAACATGTTATTAAATTACATTGTGCATTTTCATTGATATGCTTGCAGAAATGAGATCCGAACCTCAAAGACAGTACAGTACCAAAAATAAAACAAATGTGAGCACTTTGTGTGTGTGTGTGTGCGCTCGCTTTTGTCCATCTGAGCGGGCGCTTGGATTATAGATTAGGAGTCACCGTGGAAGAAGGCAGCTGTCCTTCTTAATGACAATCTGTCACGGCTCGTCTCCTCTTTCATCAGCCCGTCTCCTCGCTCTCCTCCGCCCGACTCGCGCCGCCCAACGTTCCTCCCTCGCTTCCCGGTCCCGCAAGGTGACTCCGACAGCCGTCCTCCTCGTTTCACATCTCTGTGCTTCCCCTTTGTGTCGCTCCTCCTCCCTTCCCTCCGCCAGCTGCTCTATATCCATTTCAACACTTGTTTGCTACCAGTTTTTATGAGAATAAAGCACTTTGGATTGTTTTTTTACATCGCTGCGTGCTCCCCCCCCAACGTCGCAGTTAAGCGGCGGCATCAGACAAATGATGATAAATAGTAGACAAGTAATTGTGACACGATGAGGCTGCCGATTGCGGTTTACGAGGCAACGCTCAGTAAACGGACTAAAGTAATGATTACTCATAGAAAAAGCAAGTTTATCACTTTTCTTCAAGCCATAACCATCACTCCGTTTCACCATCTGTCTTCCTGCCGCTGCAGACTCGCGCCCTGGAACATAAACTGTCTTATGGGTTTTCATTTGATCCCTTTTTCAGTTTTTCCCGTCTTTGTTGTTTGTAGTTTTTTTTGAGAGTTTGTTATTTTTCCTATTTTTGTTGGGGGGGTTTTAATCCTCCGAGGAGAAGAGAGACATTCTTTGTGTTCAAAAGTTTGTTTCTTTTGCTGAAATCAGAGGGCTGAAGGTGTCGGATATATTTCCCCCCCACCCACCCCCCCCTCTCAGCACTGCCCACATGCATCAGCGCCGTGGTGAACGCCGTGTTCGAGGTACCTATCGCTGCCTCCGCAAGTGACCCGCGGCTCTTACTCATTTATAACGAGCTTCGCCTGTATTATCGCTCTAACTGGACCGAGCAGGGAGGCCTCATGAATACAGACGGATCCACGGTCCGTGGGGGGGTCGTTAGGTCGGCAATCGAATGTATATTAACCGTGCTTTAGATAAGCAGAGACACCCGGCGAAAGGTGATGCAGCCCCACCCCCTCTCGTGCCATTCAATTCATCCGCGAGCCTTTCTTCCCTGCTTCGTTGTGCAGGGCGCAGCTTGTTTTTAACAAGCCTCTCAGAAGATTCCTCTGTTTGCTCCTGGAGGCCTCGGCTCGGCCTCCTCACACGGAAACCCACCAGATGAGCCAAAGCGGCTCGCAGCAATTAGACCAGAACCAAAGTTTTTAATCCCGATTTTGCGTTTGATTCCGCTTCACTCACGCGGTTTAGTCGGAGGGGGCTCGGCGTTGAAGACCGTTTAGAGACTAACCACAGGCGGAGGAATCAGAGCCCAACTAGCATGACTAACGCTCGTAACGCTGCTGCTATCAGGCAGCGTTTCATCAGTGCACCTGTTGGTAATTCTAATGAAGAGAATAGCGTCCAGCAGGGGGCTGAATTAAGCTGCAGCAGTCAAAAAACAGGCAAACAGGCATAATAAGGCCCCATGTGGGGCCACCCCACCCGTGTTATTCCAAGCTGTGTGTGTGTGTGTGTGTGTGTGTGTGTGTGTGTGAGGTAGATGAAGGGGTCACAGTTTTATTTCCCGACCCAAGGAACCCCTTCATAACGACTTGCGTAAGGAAGCTTTGGCCTGTGGTTCTGTAATGATAGTTATTATTGCTCCGCCTGCAGGAGGCCGTCACACTGACGGAGCTATTTTGGAAGCAACAAGGACTGAAAAGCCTGCAAAGGCCCCCATGCACGCAAACGCAACAAAAAACACACACACACACACACACACACACCACTGGCCACGGCGTGCCCGCACACGCGGACACACAGACACCGTCACACGCAATCATCCCTCGCAGCTGGTCCCTTCTCACATACCAACATCCGTCGCCTAGCAACCGCCTATCAGGAAACGGGCTCACCTCCGGACCCGGGCCGCCTGCCCCCCCCCACCCCCCTACAGGCGGCCAATCAGGTGAGTCGCTCCCCGGGGATACAGTGATGGAGAGAAGGGGAGGATGGGGGGGGGGGGGGAGGGGTCACAGGCTCTTTTCTCTCAATTCTTTTGTCGTTGATGTCAATGCACTCGGACTCCCGTCCCGCTCGACTCCCATTTCCCCCGCGTACGACCTGCGACTCTACAGCTGTTGCGTGGACGCATGAGACACACACGGCGACGGAGGGCCGCGCTCTCCATCGTGCTCATAGAGGTATTGGAGAAAGACGAGACAGGACACGCGTGTGAGTGCACGGCCGTCATGCAGGTTAAAGATGTTTATGTATTTCCGGTTACATTTTCCCCAGAAACATTTGCGTGACGGACAATTGGATTTTCTTCACATTTTAGTGTTAAATCTGGCTAATAAATTTGCCTAAAATAAAAAGCGGTGGAATTGTGTTTCTGCGTCGGGGGACTGACGGTAAGCGGAGCGCAGTGGTATGAAAGCACCTGGGAACTCACACAAAGAGATAATGATAAAACACAACTGCAACAAGGCCAAATAAAGGCCTCGGTTTTTACTCGGATGGATTTTCTGTCTCGGGCAATTTTCAAGTCTGTCGAAAGTTGTTTTTCGAGCAGTTAAAAATGGCTGCAAAAAGAAAATCTGAAATAGTTTGTCTCTTCCAATGCGCTTGCTGGCAGAAATAATAAATAAGTGCCGAACAAACTCAAACAAACATCAATATTTTCTATTGATGATAAAGCTGAAACAAGCCCGCTGGCTCTTCGTGTGACACCGACTTAAGGAACTAATCTCGCCAGAACTCATTTGATCCAATCAAACAACAATGCAAGCGGAGGATGAGAGGCGGCCCGCTGAGCCTCACCTCCCGCCATGAAGTCTGCACTCGGATCTAATATGAGACGGGAATTTGTTCCAGAATCAGTGCAAATGTTTGGTTGCGCTAATCAGACGTGTTTGACATCATCGGGGCGGCTTCACAGGTTTAACTTTAATTGAATCCATCACTCCACCAGATAAATTTAGGCTGACTAGTCTCCATCAAGCCTTTGATCCAACTGTAAATCAGGCTGATAATCCTCTCCTCTATCTGTGTGTGTGTGTCATAAACCCGTCTCTGTCTCACGCCACGCTTCTCATCTGGTTCTTCTGCTCCTTTTCTTTTGGTGAAAAACAAAGAGTCATTTTCGGCGTCACCGGTTCTGGGGATTCACAGTGTTTCCCCCCCGTTCTCCCCCCGGCGGTCGCTGGTCACCGAGATGTGGAGGCGCGTGGAGCTGGACGACGAGAGCGGCCTCGACCGAGGAGGTCCGGCTACCGGCTGCTGAAATGTCACCGCGTCGCCAGGAAACGCCGCGCGCCCCTCCATCCCTCCTCCACCCGCCCGTCCCAGCCGCCTCCATCATCTCCATCTCTCCCCCGGTGCCGCCCCTTACTCCCCTCCTCCATGTCATCACGCCGTTCGTTATCTTTGTCTGACGTCCCGTGTTTCATCTCCTCCACACATGTGACGAGTATCTCACGGGCGTCCTGGAGGCGTCACTACGCTGCTTGTTCGGGGGGGGGGGGGTGGGGGGGTCATTGTTTTTCCGTTGGGATTTTTCAAAGAAAACAATTTCTCCACATTTGTTGCAGAGAATGCAAAACTCTCGGGGAAATAAACTGCATCATTATATTTTATTATCTTTTTCTTTATTACTTTCAGGGGCTTTTGGGGGGGGGGTTGATCTGCAGCACAATCACGGTTGTCTTGGTCACCGGAGGACCGAGGTTTGCTGCTAACAGTCGCCTCTGGCACGATGTGGGGAACTGAAAATATGTTTAAACAGATCTGGTGGGTTTTATTCTTTTTGTCTTGTTTAAAATCAATAAGAATAAAAACCTGTTGCAAGTGTGTGTGTGTGTGTGTGTGTGTTCCCAGAATCTAATTGGTATGGTCCTTGTCTCCGGTAATTGTAGCAAGGAACAGAGTTCAAAGAGAGGACAGGGAGGACCTGCATAGCAAGCACACACACACACACATACAAATACACCAAAAAATGCAGCCACACATATGGATGAAATGTGGTGTCCTGTCTCTCCAGTGGACCAGAGCGTGGGGACACCCCCCCCCCCCCCCCCCCCCGTGACACCAAACACACCCTGCAGAGAGCGAAAGGTGGACGGGATGAGGAGCAGTGAGAAGGTGAGAGCGCGTGAATGGCAGATGGAGGCCGATGGAGGAACGCAGCGAGAGACTGACGGGGCGAGGAAGGAGGACGGGTGGGCGAACGGGATCGAATCAAAACACAAGAAAAGATGAAAGGCCCCAGAGAGAGATGGAGAGAATCCTCATCAGAGCGGAGGAAGACGTAGAACCAGCGCTTGTCCGAACCCTGAGGGGAGGAGCCGAGGAGCCGAGGAGCCGAGCGAAGAAGAGAGCGAGCGAGGAGAGGAGCTGAAGAGGAGCTGCCTTTTGAGAGCTATTTGGTCCTGAGCCGTCCCCGTTAACGCAGCCGTCCCCGGTCAAGTGCTTTTGTGCCGATGGACTCGTCGGGCCGCCTGTATGAGCTGGATTTGGGGGGCGAGGGGTTCGGGGGGGGACGGGTGGAGCGTCCTGCAGAGGGCCACTGGTCGTAAACAGGGTGAAGGGAGCGGCGTCAACTCGTATTGTAACAAAGATGAGTTATTGTTTATTCACCAGCAAGGACACAAAGGGACGCAGGGAAGATAACGGCGCCTTTGTGTGTGCGCGTGTGTGTGCTCAAGTATGTGAACGTCCAAACGCGTGGCAGCGGTTTTTATGGCGCGTACATGCGTGTTTGTGGGCGGAATCGAGGGAAAATGCAGCGTGATTAAAATAATTACGAGCAATTTATTCCCCAGAGAATCGCGCTTAAATGCCATTGCGACCACGAGCTGCGTTTCCGCGAGGTCACACGTTGGCGACATGCCCGTCTAGCCACTCATCTCCTCCTCTGCACCCTTTCCCTTGTTCCTGACCCCCCCCCCCCCCCTCCCCCCTGCCGGGAGCATCAACCCCTTACAGGCTCATCTGCCACTCCTGCCTCTCGCTGGTTCCTGCTTCCCTCCCTCTCGTCTTGTGTGTCAAACACGGAGGTCATTGTGCGCCTTGAGACAAAAGCGCTCCCTCCCTTATCTCAGCGCCGCGGGCTGCAATACCCCCCCCCCCCCATCCCCCCCACCCTCACCCGCTAATAAACAAGCCAGTAAACACTCTGCAGAGCTGTTTATACCAACAATCAGTGCATCTATAAAGCCCCAGCTTAGCACCTCTGGTGCCGCTGTTTTTAGCAGCAACGCGCCGCTAATCCGTCCTCGACTAACGGTTGTGTTTGTGATCACTGCGGTTTGCGGCTCCTCCTGTGACGGGAACATTCTGCTGATGGCACGAAGCCACAGACCAACTACGAGGTGTCGGCTGGTAAAAGTTCACCCAGCTTTTGCAGTGAGGCGCACGTTGAAAGCGGGCCGCGTTGCACGATGTCACCGCGGCGAGCCCGGGGGGGGGACGAGCACGCGAGACTCTTTGAAGGTTTCGCTCCTCTGCCGACTTCAAAGGGAACGTTTGGATTACTTCTTTACTTTGTCACAATGACATTCTGCTTCTTTTTCCTGCTACAATGTGAAATCTCACTGTACTTTACACACACACACACACACACACACACACACACACACACACACACATACACAGAGGCTTACAAGGGTCGCCTGCCCGATCACCCCCCCCCCACACACAGTCAGCCTGACTCACAATCCACCCATACGGAGAAGAATACAAAGGATTACATTGTTAATTCAGTTTTAGATCTTTTCTCAAAAGTTGGAGGAATTACAGGAAAAGAAAGAGCTCACAAAAAAAATCACTCGTATACACGAATTCAGCGCACACACACACACACACACTTACGTAAACACACAACCAGATGCACACTGACATGCACGCACACACCACTACCACAACATGTAGATCAATCGGAGTTGATTTGAGCGTCAGGCCGACCTCCCGTGTGATTGGTCCTCGTTACGTCACAGCCTTACACACACACACACACACACACACACACAGAGACGCACACAGGCATCTTTGTGACACAAACAGAATGGAGAACACCCCAGAGAGGGTCCGTGCATGAAAAGGCCTTTCCTCCAGAGGGCTCATGTGTTCAGGCCGCCGGCGCCCCGGTGGACTTGCCCCACATTGACAGGAAGAGAACGGCGGAAGGCCTCCGTCAAAAGCGTGAGGCCGAACCACGTGACGCGGTTCTCACACCACCCGAACAACACAACGCTTGAAGCCGCCGTCCCGCAGGGCCGCGGCCACGATCGCTTGAAACCCTCCAAAAGGCGGAGAGCGGTTGTTTTAAGGGAATGAAACAGCGTCTGAAATGTGGAGGAGGTTGGAAAATAAAATCAGTGAGGATAAGAAAGTGAAAAAATCTGGAGACGCGGTAAAGCGTCGTTCTTACCGAGAGCTTTCATCTCGTCGACCTTGAGAGGCGTACTGCATTTTCAAATAAATAAAGGTCTGCTACCCTTACTTATTGATAAAGCAGTACGTATTATCATTTAATGAGCAGGGCGGACGTGCGGCGGAAGGTTCGATGTATCCCGAGCAGAGACGCGACTTCACACAGTCGGCGCTGAAAGGCTTCTTTGAGTAGCAGCCGACCTCGGGGCAATAAATAAAGCGACCGCGGCCCCTCGGGGAGCAACGCGTCACTGGTCCTCGAACTCGACGAGGGCGACAGCTGGTGAAGCTGCTGCGGTCTGTGGGGCAGAAGCAGCGGCGTGGGGGCCTGGTTGCACAGACGAATACAGGCGTTAAACATCTTGAAATCAACACTGCTCTTCACCAGCATGCGTGAGCCAGGGTCTAGAACCGGGGCCGAGGTGCCCGTCCCTGTCAAAGGCCCACGAACGACCTTTAACACGGCATCTTTTGGCCGTTCAATCATCAGCCGGTCGGTCCGTCCCGTCCCACAGCTGGCGTGGTTCTAATGCCGCATGGCGCCGTATCATCTGCATATCGTGCAGGAACTGTAGGTGCACGGATGGTTTGGGTGGAACGTAGGTCTTTGGATTGAAGTTCTGGGGTGCCGGCGCGTGACAGCACGCAGCGGCCAGAGGGGATTCACAGGCAGTCTGAAGATTTGCAGACGGATTTTTCTCAGGGACGAAGCTGAAAAGACAGACGGACAACAAGATCAGCTGACCGCGTTGAAGAGGGGAAAATAATAGGCTGCGCATTGAAGATGGAATGAATATTATCTACTGCTGTTCTGTCTAAAGCAACTAGAGTTTGACCTCGAGTGGGACCTGATTTGGTTTGTAACCACTTGCTCTCCTTGAAAGATTCGCACAGGCAACACTTCCGCACAAGGACAATAAATGCTTAAACCTTCATGCTTCATCTGGCCCGACAAATCCACGTGAGCCCTTTTGTTAAAACCCAAAGTGTTATTGAAGTAGAATTTCCGGGCAGGAGGACATTTCCAGTCTACTTCCTGATGGCCGGAGCGAACTGGAGGGGAGTGGCGGTTCCGTGAAGGCGGAGGAGAGGTGGTGGTGGTGGGGGGTGCTGCACTAATGGGACTTTTATGATGTCCTGTGTCGCTGGAGCATGAAGCTGGAAGAGGAGGGGATAAGGGCCCAGAGGAAGGAGTGTCAGCGGGGCTTCTGGGTGCAGGAGAGACGGAGTGGATTTAAATGGGCTTAACAGAGCGGGACAAAGACCGAGTGTCCCCAGCCGGGAGTGGGACTTGTTACCGCGCTCTTATTTCCAAACACGCAGGTAGAGAAAGTTCATCATTTCCATTTAGGCTTTGGCTTTAGCTCGGAGCGGTCATGTCGGCCAGAAGAACTGGGTTCCCGCTGAGGCCATGTGGAAGATCCACTGCTGAAAAGCAGGAAAAATGATTCTTAAAACAACGTTGCATGAAATTGCCTCACATGAAATACAAAAATATGACTTCAAGCCACTCGATTTTATTTTGGGGAGAAACGTAATCGCGCCGAAACACGCAGTTGTCTCTTAGAATTTTAAAAAAAAAAGCATATAGCACACATTTAAACCCCGGGGGCCAGATTAGCAGATTGTTAACCTCAGCCAATCTACTGGATTAAATAAATACAAATGAATTAAATTTAAAATATATAATCCATATATTATGAAAGTTCATTTTTTATTTTTAGGCAATCATTACAAAGGGAGAATATGCAATCACACTGTGCAGCAGTGCTCGACATTGCCAGCGTATTGGACAATCTGCGTACAAAAGGAGCCAAAACCAAACCCTGTGACGCAAACGATTCAAAAGTGTCCGTGTTGAATTGTGATTTTCCTGCCCTTTGGCGCCGATGGCGGGCCGGGATGCAGTTGGACCTCCGGGGCTGGAAGGTGAGTGGAAACACAGATTGAAGGGAAACCGCCCGTGACACAGCAGCAGGTCTTATGAGACAGTCACAGCTGGAGGGGGGGAACCTCTCTCCGCCTCGTAGGGGTCGGTGAATGAGGCGGATCAATAAGTGGTGAGGACGGGGTTCACCGGCACAACCCACGAGCACGCTGCCACAATTTACCCGTCCCATCGAGTCCGTGAGCGTCTCCGTCCACCTGTGTGTGGATCCCCCGGTGACTGGTTCCCCCGTGTGTGCACATCCCTCGCCGTGTGCAATCCGGAGCCGGTCTGTGGTTGTTTCATTTCATCCCCCCGTTGGCTCCTCTCAAATGGCAATTTGTAAAACACGGCCCTCTGTTAGCCTCCTCCCCCCCGCCTCCCCCTCCCCCGCTGCCCCCACGACCGCCTACCTCCCCCCCTCTGTCCGTCCACTCATTGCCTCCCTCGCCTTACACGCCGCTCCTTCCTCTGCTCTCTCCTTTTGGGCCACGTGACTTTTTCTTCTTCATTTTCTTTGCACTTTTTTTTTTTCTTCGTCCATCGTTCAGAGTCTCCGCCTCCTCTCACTCATGTGCTCCTTCTAGGAGTTGTATGTTTTTCGGTGATCTCAATTGGCTTCACGTCGATATGCGCGATGCGATGCAGGCGACCGCAGAATCTGCACATGCGCTACGAGCCGCTGCACCCAGACGGGAACAATAAGACGCGCTGCTTTTGATGTCACTAAAAGGAAAGTTGAGAAGGAGCGAACTGCAGTCTGGTCGGTTGAGGACTTCCGCGTCCTCTCCCGCTGCACGCTGTCACGTGCGGGCGCTTGGTCGACTCCATTGTAGCACGAGGTGCCTCTCGAGCGTCACCTAAATGACCTCCTGCAGTTACGCAACTCAACGTACGTAAAATAAAAAGTAAGTAAGTAAAATGAGTCAAGGTTGCTCGGTTCCTCAGAGGGAAAATAACGCCACTGTGACACTAAGGAGAAGAACATACATGTGCTGAGGGACCTGGACGACGGGAGAGTGATTGACCGTTGGACCATTGGACCGTTGGACGCTCTCCTCCGTCACGTCGCCTCCACCAATCCACACGGATTGTTTACCCTCGTCCATTACTCAGCGTTTGTCCATCCCGGCCACATGCCTGCGCACGCGAACACACGCGTGTGCTCTTCTGCGGATCTCCGGCATTTCCATGACAACGTCAACGCGGGTCCCGCCCCTCTCAGCCGGCGCTTCAACTCATTTGCACTTCATTTGCATGTTTCTAGAGCGACCGGCGGCATTTGGCTTTGACAACTGCCATGACCTCGTCTGTTTGTGGCTCTCCGTGTGCGTGTGTGTGTGTGTGCGTGTGTGTGTGTGTGTGTGTGTGTGTGTGTTCTCTCACTTTATCCTTTCAACCCAACGTCCCCTCATCACTCTCTCTCCTCCGCCTCGCTCTGCCCGTTGCTGTGACGGCGTTTCACTTTCTCAATCCAGCATTTTTTAGCTGCTGTTTTGAAAACACATCGCTTTGGCTTGGAGCCTCTTCCTCCTCCTCCTCATCCTCCTCCTTCTCCTCCTCATCCTCCGCCTCACCCGTTTGTAAACACTTTTTCAATCATATTCTTGCACCCATGTGAAAGAAGCCGCAACTACTGAGTCTTCCACTGCTCCTCCGAGTAACAGTCACACTTGCAGGCCTATTTGCGAATGCACAAAGAGCTTGTCATCCATTTCCTCCGGCAGGCAAACACAGCTGCTGTTGGGAACACGCGTGCACGTGCAACGTGGCTATTGACACCGCATCGCAATGAATCGCGCGCACGCACGTCACTGACGGTCCGTAATGAAAGGAAAGGAAAACGCTGGCAGACACATGGGTGCACACGCGGAGAAGCATTCAGGAGAAGCTCACGCGGATCACAAGCGGATGCTCCTCCAACAGCCACGTTGGCAAAAGACGCTCCCAAGTAGCTGTGAAATTAAAACTTCTTCCTCGGATCCGACACGTTAAACAGACACAAAAGCGCTGGCTTTCTCCTCTTTCTCCATCATGAGGATTTCCAATTAAACACATTTCTCATAACGGAGATCGGCGTCGCGCGTGTGCTTCCTCCTCCTCTCCCCCAACAAGTTGCACGCCAGCATCAACAAAGTGACAAAGTCACCTCTCATTCCTCATTAGTCGCCGGAGGGACGCGATTAGGGAAGTGCGTCTGGAGAACTTGCGACTGAAATATCTTTTTTGGATTAAAGTGGAGAAACTATTTTTTAACAGCCCTGAAGTGAACGTAAAACCGGGACAGACAGAAGCCGCCGCAACGCGCAACCCGCGACACGTGACCCCCTCCGAGGCGAGAGCCTGGAGGAGATAACGATGTGAGAGAATAACAGAGCGCGCGACTCTCTTCACGTCCTCGCGGAATTGAAAAAGCCGCGCTCGGGATCTCTGACCTAATTGCTCGTGGAAACTTTCACGGGCTTCGTCACTGGCAAGTGATGCACGGCGGCCGGCGGCGCTACAGTACCGCCGCAGTGTTGTTTTTCTGTGCCCATGCGTTAAAAAAAATAAAAAAAAGACAGCTCCCACATTTATTAAAGGTCCACTCAAGTGTGTGTGTGTGTGTGTGTGTGTGTGTGTGTGTGTGTGTGTGTGTGTGTGTGTGTGTGTGTGTGAGCGATGGGAGGATGCGAGGAAATGTGCACGCGTGTAGGAAGCGTTGGCGCTGGAGTCCGTTCATGCGCACTGACTCGCCTGCTCTGCAAACAGAGAAGGGCCCCATTGTGTGTGTGTGTGTGTGTGTGTGTGTGTGTGTGTGTGTGTGTGTGTGTGTGTGTGTGTGTGTGCGTGTGTGCGCTTGTGTCAAAGCGAGGGAAGAAATCCCTGCTCTCCGGCTCTCATCTGGCATTTTCAAATCCAGCCGGCGGAGAACAGAGGACGTTTTTATGGAAACAGATTAACTGTCCTGCAGAGATGACAGACAGGACGGAGGGAGAGACAGACAGGACGGAGGGAGGGAGAGAGAGAGAGACACGGGGGAGGGGAGGGGTGGGGGGGGGGGCGAGGCCTTCAGAGAGAGGAGAGAGCATCGTATTCATTGATTAGAGGCGGTCGGAGGGGGGAGAGAGAGAGAGAGAGAGAGAGAGAGACGGTGCTGGGGGACGAGCAGAGACAGAGCGTCCACTGTGAGGAAATGGCTTCATGGCGCAGTTAAAGAGCAGCACGGGGGACACGCGGTCTGACAGACGGGGGAGGGGACGAGGGACAGCGAAAGAAAAGTCAGCCGGAGGGAAAAAGAGCCCAAAAAGGGCCGAGAGCATTTTTCATTTTGTATGTTTGCGCTCGATGTTCCGTTCTGACAAACGTCTTCCCGTGACAACCAATTCTAAATCAGCGCTCCGCAGTGTCTCTGACACACTTACCTCCCGCTCACGATGCCAATTCGCGTCGGATTTGCGGGAAGCCCATTCATTGGTACGAAGCGACAAACTACCCACAAGGATCGACGTGTGTCGTCTGCTAAATAAAGGTCACTGAGACCCGACAAGTGAGCGAACAAATGCAAATATGTGTCGGATTCGCAAGGACTTGTTTATTCCATCTAAACTGAGATGTATTGGTAATCTGATTTGCACGACGTGCTCGAGCAATTTGTGAAGGATTTAATCACGTCAATAAAGCAACAAGTTCATTTGAGCTGACGCGAAACCGACAGAGAGTGAAACATTCAGAAAGGTGATAAATGAATCGGGGCTGGGAAATTATGCATTTAGTTATTGTCAGTAAGTTCCATGAATTCTACTACTGAATATTGAGTCTTCCTCCGTGGCATCGATGTCCAAAAACGATTAAAAAAGCCATTAATGAGACACACAACCCTGCTGCTACACGCCAGGACACCGAATGTGTATTAATCCACTGCTGAAAAGGGTATTTGAAGAGAAAACACACAATCCAACAGACCTGAATGGATGGAGTGTGGGAGAAACACATGAGCCGAGAGAATATCGTGTTTTACTTTGCATGTATTTCATACAATAATGACTTTAACATGTACGGAGACATGTAAATACAGACAGAGCAGACGAAGGAAATCAGACACTCGGCTGAGTGAAACACACAGAGGGGAACAGATGAGCTCAGAGCAACCAGCGGCAAACAGGCCGGGCTGCACTCCGTCGTGACCTCCGGTGACCTCGTGACAAACACACACGGACCGAAAGAGCCACCGCCGGTGAACCCGTCTGAAGGACCTGAGCGGCGATGCGAGGCGAGCGCGGGGGGGGAGATTGGATGCCTTCTCCGTCGAAGAAACGTGGCTTAAGCTGATTGAAGCGCTGTTACATGCAGCGTCGCTGCACACAAAAAACGCCGAGTCGCCACAACCAGAAGCAACTGACCACCCGCCGCTGACAGACGCCGGCGTGAAGGCGACGCGTCAGCACCTGGAGCCCAGGATGGAAAGCAGCGGCCCGTCGCCTCACGCGCTGGAACACAAACGGCGTTCTGTGGCGCCGTTGGGACTCCTTTCGGTGGAGACGTGAGCCATTGATCGTAATCCCGTCGACGTAATTATTTAACTGCTGGGATGGAATAGAAAGGAAAGGTGATGAAGATACGATGTGCCGGCTGCAGAAGGCGGCCTGTCAGTATTAAACTAATGGAACCACGCGGGAGCGTTGAGATTAATAAAATGATTGATTGCATGAGCCCCCCCCAAAAAAAGAAACCCTTTGAGGCGGCTTCTTTTTCCTCATCTTCATATTTTCTCTCAATCAATTTATCTCTCCCTCCGTCTCTCCAGCTCTTTTCTTCGTCTCTCTCACTTGTGTTACTTTGTCGGTGTGTGTGGTTGCGAGTCTCTCGCTGTATCTGTGTTGTATTCTTTGCTTTGTCACGTCGCTCCCTCCCCTCCCTCTCCTCCCTCCCTCCCCTCCTTGCCTCCCCTCCCTCCCTCCCCTCCCTCTCCTGCATCCTTCACTCGGTTTAAACGGCGTTGTCGCTGTCAGTCATGGACGTCCCGCTCGTCGCCCACGCTCACAAACACACCGTTAGCGTAGCCAACGCCGATTGTAGCACACGCGTTGACATTTTCGGCAAAGCTCCTCCCACTCCCATAGCGTTCTCCCCGTTCTCGGCCTTTCCTCTTGTCATCCTCTTTTACTCTTGGGAGGCAATTACGGTTTTCCCCTGCATTCAAACTAATTAGCTTTATAACTACACAAATAAATAAAGCATTGTGTGTGTGTGTGTGTTAAGTTGAATATATGAATAGTAATATGGCACAGATTTAGGCGAAGCGAAAATCCACTCGAGGCCTCCTGAAAAGCGGCAAAGCGCGTGCACGCGCACTCCCACTCATGCAAATAGTACACACGCGGCGCCGCGGCGCTTCAGTATCGATGGAAAGTGTGCGTCCTAGATGTGCACATCTCTGACTATGAGAGCGCACAGACTCACACAGAGTAGCTTACATATAAACTGCATTTAACAGAAATTCCGCTCTCCTCATGCAGAGCTGGTAGAAAATCTCATTGATTCACAACACAGACGAGCTACAAGTATAATTACACTGATATTGAACTCGGTTTCAAATGGCTGAACACAAACTCAGACGCAGGTTCATCTCTAACAAAGAGGCCAACGTGTGAGCCGCGCGCGTTGGTTCCAAAGGAAGCACACGTGTTGTAGGTAATTACGCCGCTCATTTGGGCCGAGGTATGTATGGGGTATGTATGAGGTATGTATGAGGTATGTATGAGGTATGTATGAGGCATGTATGAGGCATGTATGAGGTAGGTGTGAGGTATGTATGAGGTATGTATGAGGTATGTGTGAGGTATGTATGAGGTATGTGTGAGGTATGTGTGAGGTATGTATGAGGTATGTATGAGGTATGTGTGAGGCATGTATGAGGCATGTATGAGGTATGTGTGAGGTATGTGTGAGGCATGTATGAGGTATGTGTGAGGTATGTGTGAGGCATGTATGAGGTACGTGTGAGGCACGTATGAGGTATGTATGAGGTACGTATGAGGCATAAATGATGTATGTATGAGGCATGTATGAGGCATATGAGGTATGTATGATGCATATATGAGGTATGTATGAGGCATGTATGAAGCATGTCTGAGGTACGTATGAGGCATATATGAGGTATGTATGAGGCATGTATGAGGTATGTATAAGGCATGTATGAAGCATGTCTGAGGTACGTATGAGGCATATATGAGGTATGTATGAGGCATGTATGAGGTATGTATAAGACATATATGAGGTATGTATGAGACATATATGAGGTACGTATTAGGTATGTAGGAGGCAGATTTGAGGTATGTATGAGGCATGTATCAGGCATGTATGAGGCATGTATGAGGTATGTATGAGGCATGTATGAGGTATATATGAGGCATGTATGAGGCATGTATGAGGTATGTATGAGGCATGTATGAGGCATGTATGAGGTATGTATGAGGTATGTATGAGGCATGTATGAGGTATGTATGAGGCATGTATGAGGCATGTATGAGGTATATATGAGGCATGTATGAGGCATGTATGAGGTATGTATGAGGCATGTATGAGGCATGTATGAGGTATATATGAGGCATGTATGAGGTATGTATGAGGTATGTAGTAGGTACGTATGAGGTATGTGTGAGGTATGTGTGAGACATACATGCGGTATGTATGAGGCATGTATGAGGTATGTATGAGCATGTATGAGGCATGTATGAGGCATGTATGAGGTATGTGCGAATATGAGACCTGACATGCAACGAGGGAAAACTAAATGTACGAGGTTGCAGTTCCCTTATCAGCCAATGCATAACAAGAATATATATAACTCCCAAAAAAAGACACAGGTAACACAGTGGGGAACGCAAACAAGAATAAACACACCTGCTTGTTGGAGCTCTAAAAGAAGCGCCTGCACACATACACACGGCGAGCCACACAAGTAATTCTTGATTCATTGATTCCTCCAGGGGAGCACAGGGTTACTCTTAGTAATAGCACTGTCTCTCCGCAGCCAAATTGAACGTCGCCGCACACACAGACACACACACACACACACACACACACACACGTTGCACCCCGGTGTCGAGCGGAGCGTGTCCCATTTTTTAATAACAAAAAAAGCTCAGGGGAGCTGTGTGTGTTGATATCTAAATGACACTTACAGGTTGATGTGCTGTGGATGTGGCAGAGAAAATAACAGGCTGCCGGGCACGAAGGGAGGAGGCCGGGCCCACGCGGGGATCCATGCAGCAATGAGGAGCTGATTAAAGTGCCTGACAGAAAAACTGGCAGAGCTGCAACTAGACACAGTAGATGGGGGGGGGCAGGGAGCCTCAGCTCGCCGGGTACGTGGTCACATATTGAGTTTTAAAAAGCCTGTGACTCCACAGAGGTTCTAAAACAACAATCTAATATCAAACTTAGAATCAAATAATCAAAATGGTGTTGAGCACTGCTTTAAATCAAGCCCAGTTGGGACGCATGCTGCTGTTTGACTAAAGGATGCACACTTATCTGAGATAATGGGCACGGACGCCCTTCCCTGTAGCGGTCGGCAGCGGGGGGCCCCCACCGCGTCGCCCACGTCACAGCAAATCAGTTTACACCTTTGAAATCGGACCCGAGCCGAAAGCCGAGGTGCCGCTCCGCACAGCGGAAAGGCGGCGCAGTTAATGAGCGGGCCGAATGTTTGGACTTCCTCCGGAAGCCCGATTGATGAGAGCGGACGGGATGCCGCGAGGATCCGTCGGGCTTCGGCGCGGCGGATGACGGTGATTGATCAGAATCGGCGAAGATACCGACTCCGTGCCGTGTTTGTTAAAAGCAGCACGTAACGAAAAAACGGATTTTTCTCAAGCCAGGAAATGAGGCAAAAAGTTCAATCAGTCACAATCATCCGGTGATCTTGTGACTAGTGACGCTGTAGAACAAGAAGTAATGACTCAATTTGCCATTTTAATACTCAACTTACTAACTCTGCTTATCACTTTTGGGAGAAAAGAAAGAACGAATTCATATTTAAAGACTGTAAAGACTTAAAGCCTCCGGGCACAACAGGTCCCCTGTTGTCTGTTATAGATGCACATATACTGCGTACACTGTACTGCAGCGCGTTGGGCATCGCCAGAAACAAAAAAAAAAAACTGCCTAATCATGTTTCTTGCTTCAGCGAATGAAATGCACCGCCGATGTCAAAGTACGGGATTAGAACATCTAGTGTGCGTCTGCGTACAACAAGAAGAGGGATGGAGCCGGGACTCTGCTCGGCGGTGACCATGCGTATCACTCGCATCTGATTACAAGGGAGGGAGGGAGCGACGTGGGAGTTGGAGTGATGGACGGGGTGAAGTGAAGCAGGAAAGAGGGAATAAAATGAGAGAATATAGAGAAAAAGCAAAGCTTTCAGTGAATATGTGTGTGTGTGTGTGTGTGTGTGTTCTACTATCTTAGAAACAGGTAGTCAAATCATTAGGGACCGGAAGACTGGAGATCCGGACCGCTGCGTTGTCCTGAACACACACACACACACACACACACACACACACAACGGTCGAACAAACACTACTGGAATTAACCGTATATCTGCCAGTATGGAATTTAATCTTAAAAAACGCATTTCATAGAGGGACACACATACACAGCATCCACTTAGCTCCGTCCTCTCCTCCCGGCTCCACCCCCCCCCCCTAAATCATACACATCTCCATGGAGACTGCCGCCTGGCAACAGCTGGAGGGGAGGCGGTTGTCGCGACGATACAAACGCCCTATACTGTAAGGAGGAGTGATGTCACCGGGGGGGGGGGGGGGGGGGCAGATGACAACCGCTGTGGAAGACCGGCCTCGTCCTCCGAGGACGCCGTTGGTCCTCTTCAATGACGCGCAGTGGTCTTCTGTAGGTGTGTTTGTTTGTCTCTGTCTCCCTTCATTTCTTAAAACTCAAGACGCGTTGATGCCGCGGAACGCGATTCTCATAAAGGCATTTTCCTGTATGCATCTACATTTACAGCCGAGGTTACATCTTTATGATCATGTATGCGGAGTGATGATGTTTACTAAACTCCTCTTCACAGGCAACAAAGGAACTTTAAACCGAGCAGAAGATTAAAGGCTGATTATTTCGCAATGGAGAGTTTGGGTCAAAAACATCGGTGCATTTTAATCCTGAAGAAAATGAAGCTAAAAACAAACAAAACAAGACTCCTGAGGTCTTGTGTTTCTCTCGCGTACACCTGTGGAGGACGTGACTGGACTCGATAAAATGCACGCCGCACTCGCGCGCTTCCTGCACGCCGCAATTCAGCGGTTCTTCTTCTTCCACCGTCAGTCTCCTCTGCTGCTCCAATCCCACCCTCCACTTGATCATGTCACCCACTTCTCATCTTCCTCCCGACGTTCGTCCAATCAAACCTGAGCCGTCGACAGAGCAACATCTCACCCCGCACGCACACACACACACACTGCAGATAATAACGGCGGCAATGATAGTGTGTGAAGTGCACACACAGCTGGACATTCATTTCCCGGCCCCCTAACCGTCTTATCAAGCCTTCAGCGCTACTCGTCTCTCCCTTAGTTTAACCTCAATCTGATCCTAATCTCCTGCCTAAAACAGAGTCAGGACCCCGACACGTGTTCCTATGGCGCCCGGGTGCCTAATGTCAATAAACACCCATTTCTCTCCTTCGCCGTGGTCGGCCGCTGACCCCGAGGAGAAGGAGGGAGGGAAGGCAAGGAGACAAAGAAGTGAAGGTCGGAGCGGAGAAGCGGGGCGTGTGATGAAGGAGGCAACGAGGCCAGACAGAGCGGTCCCGCCTCAGCTAGCGCGCTAACGTGACGTGAAATACACCAGACTTAATTAACAGGGCGGCCCGGAGCCCGTTGCTAGGCTAATGCTAAACGTAATGAAGGAACGGACACGGGGAGCTAATGCTAGTGGGAGTGAAGAGATCAGCGCTAAATGACTTGTGAATTAAGTAACTAATGTGCTTGTCTCTGTGCAGCAGTTCTGGGAAAACACACCCGGGCAGAAGCTGCTGGTACCGACCGAGGCAAATACCACACGTATGACACTCAGACAGGCTGAAAGGCCACATTCTAAGCAAATACGTTCAAATAAAATGAAGCAAATTAGTACTCCCCCCCTCAAATATATTCCAATCCGATGTGTCCAATAGTGCAGAGAAAAGCCATTAGGCTGTAGAAGGGAATTAAAAATGATCAAATAAAAACACTGACTCCTCAGTTCCTCCTTCAGCCTGGATACGACCTTCTGTCCTCGTGCTGAAAGGTCACACAATGGACAGAACGTTGGGAAATAAACAATGCTGAGCAAACGGAGAGGCCGGTGTGTGAGAGCACAACAGTCCTGAGCGGATGTCACGGCGAAGCTCCACACGGGATTTGCATGATGTTCTCTGTGTGTGTGTGTGTGTGTTTGTGTAGCGAGGCCTCGAGGATTAAACGGCGGCTGACTCCTCGGCCTCCGCTGACACTCCGCTCATCCCTTTTTCTCCCTCGGTCTGTTCCTCCTCCATCTGATCCGTCCCTCCTCCTCCTCCTCCTCCTCCACTACTCCTCCTCCTCCTCCTCTCCTCCTCTCCATCTGATCCGTCCCTCATCCTCCTCTCCTCCTCCTCCTCCTCTCCTCCTCCTCCTCCTCCTCCTCCTCTCCTTCTCCTCTCCTCCTCCTCCTCCTCTCCTCCTCTCCTCCTCTCCATCTGATCCGTCCCTCATCCTCCTCTCCTCCTCCTCCTCCTCGTCCTCCTCTCCTCCTCCTCCTCCTCCTCTCCTCCTCCATCTGATCCGTCCCTCCTCCTCCTCCTCCTCTCCCCCTCCTCCTCCTCCTCTCCTCCTCTCCATCTGATCCGTCCCTCATCCTCCTCTCCTCCTCCTCCTCTCCTACTCTCCTACTCTCCTCCTCCTCCTCCTCCTCCTCCTCCTCCTCTCCTCCTCCTCCTCCTCTTCCTCCTCCTCGCCCCCACAGGTCTCTTCTCTCATTCCACTCCATTTGTTTTCTGTCCCTTCAGGTCGGCTCCCCCGTTCGTCTCCCTTCTTTCTCCCTCTCTCTCTCCCTCTCTCTCGCTCTGCTGGCAGATCCAAATAGCCTGACACAAATTAACAGAAGGACACACACACACACACACACACACACACACACACACACACGTAGACACACACCTCCTTTCTCCGGGCTGCTGCTAATGGTGCAGTTGGACGATTGATTGCCTCCCATCACCGACATTGGTTATATGTAGATAACGGCGCAAACAATCAGGTGCAAATAACAAATACACACAAAATCACGTAAACAAGCATCCATTTGTTTCAGACACAAACAAACAGCCGCCATTTGCATCTTTTTCAATTTCTGCGGTCAAACAACCGAACGAGCAAGAAGACGATTTAATCAAAGTGCATGAACGCCATCTGCTCTTTGTTCATCAGATTGCTGTTTTACAACAGTCAGCGCGCTGAAGACAGTTACCGTAGAAAAAACGTTTCGCGAGGCTTTGTTGACATTTAAACGACTGCAGACGAAAGTCGCGTAATCAACTTTCCCCCCGAACGCGTCCCGGCGCGTCCCAGCTACGTCCTCCCCGATCACACGGAGAGCCGGGCGCTCATCAATCCGGCCTGGAGAGCGTTTTAAAGGCGCTAAAACGCCAACTGACGGCGGAAACGAGGCCAAAACAGGCGAAACATGACGAGACACCGACGCCGCCTCGCTCAGGAGCCAGCGGACCGCCGCCGGAGGTCGGAAAAGCAGCCCGCGCTCCCGACTTCTCTTTTCACGGCGTCCACGGCGTCCTGGGAAAGAAAAAGGTCGGCGTGTACACGACGCGCTCGCGGCGCGCCCGCATGCTGCCCACGTGGTCGGGCGACGCGGCGTTCGATTCGGTCGCCGTTGAACGTGACCCGAAACGAACGCTGGAGGTAGTTCATCTACTGCGATACACACACTCGCCGGCATTGAGGCGTAATCGACACACAATTGGAGATACAGTGTGTGTGTGTGTGTGTGTGTGTGTAGGAGAGAAGCAGTTAGAATAAAGGATCATGTGGTGTGTGTGTGTGCACTCAATCTGTTAATGTTTGAGTTGGAAACACACACACACACACACACACACACACACACACACACACACACACACACAATGGCCTTGATGAAACATCTGTCAAATTCCATTTCTGCGGAACAAAACGCCTCGTCGTCTCCCGTCATCCTTCCCCTCTGATCCGTCCTTTCCTCCGTCTCGTCTCCTGCTCCTCCCTCTTTCGCTTCGACTGTCTTGACAGGAAGACTGACGGATGCACAATGACAAGACCACCCCCAGTGCGCCTTTTCAAAGGCCACACACACACACACACACACACACGCACAGAAAACACACTAATGGGGGCGACTGCACACAACTGCAGATCAGGCTTCAAGGCAGAGCGCAAGGATCTGAGGCAGATTTTACATAGAGGCTAAATTATGGAACCGGGTCCATCATGTGAATTACACACAGCGATATTAAGCTAGATCCACACACACACACACACATACACACAGAGCATGTGTAGCATGTGTTGGAGCGTCAGAATGTAACAGCTTCACAAACTGACCGACACGACTCGCTCAGGTGACCGTTTATCTGCCCGTGTGATGGAATTGGGATCAAAACGACAGGATTCACTGTTACTGGTTGCTCTTATTTCAACGTTTCAAAACCGGCCGATGGGCCCAAAGCCCAGGCAGGTTATTGGTCGTGACATAATGCAATGAAGGAAAACGCTCAGCAGTCGGCAGCCAGAAGACGGCGAACGGTGACGCCGATGATGCGTGAACTGATGCCGAGACATAACGCTGCTGAGTGTATGAAAGAGACACCACTGTGTGGTGCGTATTGCATTTTAAGCGCAGGATCGCAGTACCTGGACACCAAGAGCTAATGCATGCAGTGAGCTTCCAAAGTCATTATTGGCCCATGTCCTGTTCTGCAAGAATCTCATTCACTGTTGTACTCCGGTCTGCCAGCAGCTATTGAGTAGCAAAGTAATTGATGAGGCAGCGCCGGGCGGATCCGCGAGGACGTTGACAACTGTGTTGTGCTCTCTGTTAAGCGGTATGCAAACGGCGCCGGCGCTGTCATCTGTGGTTGTTCTCATTGGACGGAATCAAGCAGCAGAAAAAGATTTTTTTTAAAAACAAACTATTCGGAGGGGGAAAAGTGCTAAGGAGGCTTTTGTGAAAATGAACCGAAAAGTACTCGCGTAGACTCACTTCAAACAATAACCACTAAGCAATCTAATCACGGCGAGAGAGTCGGGCCACGCGAGGCAAGTTCATCAAAGCACTTTTCCCACGCGGAGGCCTCGCAAAGTTAAATTATGCACCACAACGCAATAAAAAGGACAAACAATAACGCGATAACTATAAAAATGGAAACAGAGACACGAGATGGTTCACTGTTGGTATAACACTAACCCTAACCCCCCCCCACCTGATTACTTGAGAGGGTCCAGACGGCCATCTGAAGTCATGTATAAGATTTGTATTCATTTATTTTTTTCAGGTCGAGTCGAGGAAAAGCCCATTAAAAGTCCTCAAACCTGTCGGGAAATTAAAGCGTGGATTAGTTTCTTTAAGCCGTGACCCGACAAGAAATCACCTGATATTTGCGGTGCTTTTAAAATGCTAGAACGAAGACTTTATAATTGGCATTGATGTGGCTACTAAAGGCTTTTAGAGACAGGGGGGGGGAAAAAAGCACTAACTCTAAGTACTCCTTTTGTGCCGAAACACAATGAGCAAAGCTGCATTAAACCGAGAGAAAAAAGTTGCGCTTTCGTCCCGATAAGGTCACGCCGACTCGGGATGCGCCGGCTGCTCACACGCTGTTCCTGCCGGGATTCCCAGCGTGTGGCCACATCAAGTTAAATATAAGAGCTTCTAAGTGCAGCATATTGTGTCCCGTATTCTCACAAGGACGCACACACGCAGACCCGCGGCCCACCGGCTCGTCACTGAAGCGCACAACCCACTGAGCGGAGTAACGCTCCCCCCAAGTCCATCTTCTCCCCCCCCCCCCTCTCGCTCCATTCCACTTTCTCTCCCTTTCCCCTCCCTACACCCACCTCCTGCTCCGGGGGGGGGGTCATAGGTCACCCCCGCATTCGTTTGCTTCACTCTCCATCTGCTAACAGCCCCCGTGTGGACGTCACCACGGTCCAGCAGGTTGCCTTTCCCCTGGTGAGAAGGTGCGAGGGAGACGAATGAAGTTACATTCTGACGTTATAAATGTGCCGGGGGGGGGGGGAAAGGAAAGAACGTGAGCCCATTTATTTTCCTTCATAATATTCAGAAACCGCGGGCCCGAGCGGGACGGGGGCCCCCGTCGCTGCCAAGTCAGTTCCAACGCGTCACAATCTCCGAAGGGATAATTAATCAGAGCCTGATGCATTAAACATGAAGTGCACCTCCTCTAATGCGCGCGGCGCGGCTGCCTTCTCGCTCCCGTTGTTTAACGCAGTGGCAGCCGATACATTTTGTTAAGCTGCAGGTGAAATAAGACATCGAGAAAAGCTGGAGTTTGACAATGACTCAAGTTTCCCTTTTTTGTTTCATTTCATTGTTCCCAGCGGCTCGGACTGTACGGGGGCAGCTTTTCCTGCAGGTATTATTCTATTTATCGGTGGAGTGATTGAAGGTTATTTCATTAAGTGCAGTCTCTCTGTTTATGGGGGAGGCGGGAGGCGAGGGGGTGCACTTCAGTGTGCGTTGCATCGCGTCTGTGTGCCTCCACTGCCGTCAACATGATCAATATTATGGAGTCTGAAGTCGTCAGCGTCGCTCAGCACCAACATCAAGGTTAATTTAGTTGCTTTTGTGGAGCTTTCAATCACATGACATGAGCTTTGTTAGTAGAATTGACAATGAGAAGTGCTTGGAAAAGAATTTGAATATCTAAAATCTTGGGTAAAACTGAACTGACCAAACAAACAGTGAAATTGGTAATCAAGATTTGTGTTACAGTGCGACTTCTGCTTACTTAATACAAGGCAGACTCCAAATACCATAATTCATGTGAATGTCATTCCATTTGGTGGCGCGCTGGTGCTAAATTGTGCATGACCATCTTCCCAAGTGTCTTTTAATCACACTATTTAATTAGTGCTCATCCCTTCAGACTTATTGCGTGTCTTGTGTCTTGACTTTTTGTTGCACGAGCGGAACGTGCCCTTGTAGCGGGGAGTCATTTACCACGCTCGCAAGTGAAGCAAGAGCAATTACCTCTCATTTTGATTCATTTAATTTAATTGGAGAGGTAAACATACAGCCACGAGTGGATCTCGCAAAAGGCGACACGAGGCGAACGTAAAGAAGAGGAGAAAGGACTAACAAGTCAAAAGGGGGGGGGGGAGGGGAGGGAGGGTGAGAAAGAAGCGAGGAGCGTGAGGAGAAGCAGGTGTGATGAGGAAAGGGAGCGACGGGGCAGCGCCAGAGAGACGCGGCGGTGCTGCAGGAGGTCACCCTGCGCTCTCATTGTCTGCACGGGACAATCATGGCTCACAGCGAGTCTGTGGGCGCGATGGTGTGATGTGCAAACATCTGTGTGCGTGTGCGTGTTTCTCATCACTACGAGGGGGCCGGCGGGCGTGAGGTCGCGCAGCGGCGTAAAGGCCGAGGAACCATGACGACGGCAAAGGGACAATGTGGTGTGTATCAGAGGAAGACACACGGGACACGCTTACAGGCCTCTGATCACGCCGCTTGGTCGGAGTCATTTCCAGGGAACGCGTTTGATTGGCAGTCGAATCGTACGGAGCGACGCGCCGCTTGCTCTCCGTGCCGTAGGAATCATGGCTGAAATGTTTAACTCAGGTTGAATCGTGTTGGCTGAAATAAAGTGAAAGAAAGTCAATGCCAAAGAGGAGAATTTACATTTCCCCGAGGGAGCAGGGAGGAGAATTGCACGGGAGCGACGGGTTCTAAAGCAAAGACGCCGGCCCCCGTCTGTCCGGCGGACGCGGCCCGCAAAACGAGCGCGAACCGGCTTCAGAAAACGATTACGAGCTCCTCCCCTCAGGACCATCGAGGGCTCACGAGCCGCACGCCGGCGTTCCTCGCCAGGTCCAATCAGGATCAGGCCTATGGGACCCCGGGGTCCAAGAGGCAAAGGGAGGAGGGGGCACTGAATCATACGTCCCGTGTCTGCGCAGCCGCGACGCTCAATATGAGCTAATGTTGTCGTCACGTCTATAAAATGAAGTCATTTCCGGTGGAAGTCGTCTGCAACCCGACGCGAGATATAAAAAGATCACAAAAAGAACTGCTACCGCTTCAACACTATTCTTATTTCCAGATTCGTAGTGTAAATATCCTCTCTGCTTAATTCCTCTGTGAACGCTCTGCGAGGTGCGCAAAGGTCAAGCACCGCTGACCTCGCCCAATATGGAAACACTATGTTCTTGTATTCTTGGAGTGAATAATTAAAAAAGGGGGTGCGAGGTCTTTTTTTTTTTTTTTTTTTTTTACCAGAGGCAGAGCCAGAGATGCGAGACAGAGAGGCGGCAACAGCGTGTGGATTGATTAATTAAAG
Source organism: Gasterosteus aculeatus (assembly GCF_964276395.1). NCBI lineage: Eukaryota > Metazoa > Chordata > Actinopteri > Perciformes > Gasterosteidae > Gasterosteus > Gasterosteus aculeatus. The sequence continues at coordinate 2,033,863 of NC_135707.1, forward strand.
ATCTTTATCTGACGCAAAGAGAGGCGAGCGGGCGAAGAGGTAAAGCGGCGCAGCAAGCGCACACAAATATGAGAGAGGTGGCTTTTCCCAAGAGGGAGATGGATCGAAAGATAGACTGGAAATAAGAAACGTGACGGCGATGCGGAAGCGAGCCGGAGAGGGGGGAGGAAACGAGGAGTCGTGTGAGGACGAAGGAAAGTGTGCGGAGGGATTCTGTCTTCCTTCATCCCCGCGATGGATTGAAGAGGAACGGAGGCTGTAATTAATGGAGGAGACTAAATAAAACGGCCTCCAACCCCGGGTGAAATGTCGTCTTATTCCGCTTTTACAAACGCATTATCCCCGTTGGCACGGCCCATTGAGTCTTCACTGTCACTCTGTTTGCATTAAAGTAAGTTTGCTTTAAACGGCTTCATGGTCAACAACACCCCGTATCTTTACCACAATTACCCCCGTCATTGCTCAGCTACTGAACATTTATTCCGTACAATCAGTCCTCGCTTTAGCTCGCCGTCCTCTGGCGTTTCATCCACAGTTTGGATTGCAGCGTGACGATGGCTGCTAACTACAGTACGCGGGACGCAATGTAGCACCTCCTCGTGTCGCTATAGCAGCCGAGCGTTTAGCGGTTAGCCGCGGCTCGCGCCCCAAAAAAAAAACCCCGAGGCCCAAACTGACGTCTTTCTGCAATCACCTCATGTTTTCTGAAGCACAATGTGTCCTCCGAAGCCGAAGCCCGGCGTCCCGTGACCCACGTGACCCACGTGGACGGGCCGGCTGCGTAGCCCAGGTGATGACAGGTCATTATGAAGGAGCAGAGGGAGATGTTTGGATGCAAAGCCTGCAGCTATCAGTAGTCACTCACTTAACTCCACTCATCTAATCTCGCCCCCATTAGCGCTGGTGCTTTTGTCTTTTTTTGGACCTCAGGTTATCTCATTTGTGCCCTATCTGCACATCAAAAACAGCCAACGTTTGCTCTTCATCTTTATTTTCCCCTTTGCTTTTTTTTTTTTCTTTCCCTGCTCTCATTCTGCCATCCATCAATCAGCTTTCTCCCCCTCGCTCATTACAGCCCTCTCTCATCATTTCATTCCCCCCCCCCCCTCTCTCGATGCACTTTTAGCTCAGGAGCCATTTTTCTTCGCCCATCTGCAGCGCTCGCTCCTTCTCTCCTTCCTCCGCGCTCCTCCTCTAAAGCGACGACAGATGATAATGTTCAAACAATCGTTTAGTAAATCAAAGGAGGCCGAGTGATGGCGTCTGAAGGCAGAAAGAGTGATCGGGTCACACTTTCTCCCCCCTGATTGATGTACAGACATGGAAGCGTTTTGATGAGTTGTAAAGGATCGAGAGAATAGTTTTTTTTTACTAATATACTTTTATTTATGGTACAGATGCAATCAAATACAGGTATTGGGTGCAGCCATGACGGGCCTGGGTCACAGGTCGGAGGTCACAGAGCAACAGAAAGCGTTTGTGTTTCAGTCTTCAGAGTCACCCGCTGTGCTCTCAATGCACCTATTCATTTTTTCCGGCAGGTATCAGTAGTTCAGCTCGTCCTTTACGGGGCTGCTGTTCCAGTTGATTTCCTACTCTGCATGGTAACCGTGGCAACCGCTCGCCGGCTCGCTCGACACAACGTCCGATCCGACCAAAAACCCCGGGGTTCGGCCCTTTTTTTTGTCATTTTTCAGACGAACGGTGTTTTTGAAAAGCGCCGGGCTTCACGACGCACGTCGCTGTGTTGATTTTCCGACGGTCCGGTTTGATTCGTTTCTCTATCGAGTTCTCCTTTCAAACGGTTATTTTTACGAAAGATGTCGTTCGTCCCTTCACTCCTCTCCTCTGCTTTGAACTCACGTCACTCTACCAACGCCGATAACTGCGGCTCAATTGATCTGTTGAGGAGTTGCCATAGCAATTTGCACTGAAATGAATGATTACTCGTACATTTGAGAGGACCGTCTCAGGCTTTTAGTCAACGGTGACTCCTGTTGTTTTCTTCTCCCAAAGCACAAGGAGAGCAGCTAGTGTGACGACGAGAGGTGGTTTGAGCTCCGTCCTCCAGGTTGCATCGTTCCGCTGCTTCGACTTCACGAAAGAACCAGAAAAGCATTGCTTCATTACGTAAACAGAAGCTGAAGCCAGAACGAGAGGTGAGTCATAAACGGTCTTCTTCGGGATGAAGTAGGCCAGCAGGCAAACGGCAAGGGGCCAATCAAAAGGAATGTGGAAAGATGTAGATGGTCTATAAAACCTTTTGCTCTTCAGCAACTCTTTTCCCTTTGTACTTTTTATTCTACAGCCTCTTGATGGAGTATTTTTGCCATTTCTTTTCCGTGCAGATTCTTTTTGTATCTCAGTTTGTTATCGTTTATCTCACTTTACCACTGTACCCGTGCTGGTGTGACACTGTGTGATTTATCAATTATACCGTCGGTGCATTTAGGACTTTGCATGTTAACACCCATTCATTTCAGAAAAGATCCCCGCCAACTACAAAAAACAGGGTCGTTTTTCTTTTTTTCCCTCATTTTGGTGGCAATTCCAGGGCAGAAGTGCGATTTCTGCATTTCACAGTGGAGCGCGAGCTGATTGTAACTGATGTGCTGCTGCTCGGGCAGATTAGCCCCGTTTGGTGCTGTGACGTCGTCTGGGTGGCAGCTCTTTAAAGTCGTCCTCCAGCCGCCATCGTCACGCGCCGACCAAATTATAACGGCGCGAAGCCGTGTGAATGCACGGATTTGTGCAGCGTGTGCGAGCATGAAGCATAGAGAGAGGGGGGGAGGGGGGGGGAGGACAAAACGGTTAGGGCTAAACCGCATCTCTAAATTTGGCATGAGCTCAGATCAAAGGAGTGCGAAGGTGGAGGAAGAGGAAGAGGAGGGGAGACGATACCCGAGCGGCAGAGCTGCAGCTCCACACTCCCTCTGTTCTATACCAGAAAGTAGCGCGGCCGCGTTTTAAAAATGCATCTCTTGTCCTCATCTTGGTTTTTCGGCCCTCCGTCCTCACGGAAATATATGAATGGTATTTCCGCACCTGAAGCAAGATGATCAGATGTGCTTCGAACTCCATCGGCTCGCTCGCCTTCACACCCCAAATCCACACCAGAGTGGTTACGCAATTCATCCCACTGCTACTGCCCCCCCGTCTCCCCCGTCTCCCCCGTCTCTCCCCCTATGCGTGGAACAAGTGGAGATCAGCTGGACTAATGCGGGGTTGGGCCCCTCGTTGCACTGACAGAGCTACAGCGTCTCCCCTCTTCTTTAACACACGCACACACACACACACACACACACACACACACACACACATACAGCTCAACCCACTCTTCTTGTTCTGGAGAACGGATTCTAAAAACCACACCCTCCCAACCCCTTTCCTTTCCTTTCCTTTTCTGCCCCGGGCGCACGGCGGCTCCGCCACAACTCATCCGACCGACCAGAAGGAACCTCCTCTTCATCTCTGGAGCAGTCCTGCACACACACACACACAACTTGCATGTATGCACAAGACCAGCGAGCTGCCTGAGACACGTTCAAAGTGTCTCAAGCAGCTCCCTCGTTTCGGTTTCATAACCTTTTACGTCTCTGATGGTAAAAAGTGACACTAACGATTTCAACCGAAGCACTAAAACCCCCTCAGCCACTCTGGACGTCGTGCATCCAAACAGTCGGCATCTGGACCCACTTGGTGGAGGGCTGCACGTGCGCTCGCACTGCTGTAAACTCGTCTCGACCATCTCGTCTTTGTGGAAATCTCGTTATGAACGTGAACCTGGTGGAAATTACAAAGGGGAAAACAAAGTTGTACCAAACTCTTTGAGCGCTCGGCGTGTCTGCACACGCGTAACAGGATTTATCCTCCTCATCACCTGCAGCGCCGATCCGCTTTGTTTGGAGAAAGTGAAGGAAAAGGCGCACATTCCTGCACACACACGCGCACAAACACACAATACGGCACGATGGAGCATTAGCGGGAGTGTTGTCCTTCAATCAGCCAATTAACCTGCAGCAGAGTAGAACTAAACATTTGGCATTTGCCAACAGGGCAGCAACCTTCCAGTGATAATTACTCTGTGTGAGAGAGCACACGCACACACACACACACACACACACACACACACACACTGGAGACAATGGCGTGGAGTGTAGTTCCAGCATAATCAATTATTTATCATTGTTCACACATGAGCGATCTCAAAATGTCCACACGTGAACACACACACACACACACACACACACACACACAGATTCACGGCCACACAGACATTCTTGAAAAAAGGCCGGGTCACATACAAACACAATCACACAAATAGGCCCGACATCAAGTGCACGAGTGAGACGTTTGTCTTCCTCAGAGAGGGGGGAGAGGGGGGAGAGGAGGGAGGGAAGGGGGGGGGGGAGCCGTGTTAATTTCGTCGACGAAAACTATGACGAAAATTTTTCGTTAACGAACCTTCTTCCCACGACTGAGACGTGACTGAGACGTGACGAAAACGATCTTTAAAAATAAAAACTATGACTAAATCTATTCTAACGTTCGATACTTTTCCCCCCTAAATTCGCACGCAGCCGACAGACAACAGACCGGCAAAGTACGGCGGATGTTAACGCGTCACGATGACGTCATCCACGACGCTCGCGCACAGCGGTGGTTCCTTGCGCACCGACTACGGAC